>NW_028258296.1:25428888-25750000 GCF_053883595.1 Heterocephalus glaber | reverse complement strand
TGGACAGAACACGCTGAAATCAATGTGCTTCCTGCTCTCCGAGCAGTTCTGATCATGCACTCAAACTGATCGGGGAGCGGGACTCTGACATAAGGAAAACAGCGGCTCTAAACGATCGGATTGTTGCGGGGCGGGGGGGGGGGGCGGAGAAAGTTTACTTCTTTCGGGGAGGGACGAGCGCGAGGCTCAGACCCGGTCTCTACAGCTTCTTCGCTGAGCAGGGCGGCTGGCCGGAGGTGGAGCGAGAGGCCGGCGCCTGTGACTCGGCGGGGCTGGCAGTCCTCCGCCTTCGCCGGAGAGCGACGGGCCTTCCGGGTGTAGTTGAGGAGCAGTGTGCCCGCGCTCCGCAGCCAGAACTCTGCGGTACAACCATTTTTGCCCGGATTAGAAGCAAAGGCTGGTGGCTCAGTGTAAATGTCACGCAGCAGCTTTTAATAAAGGAATGTTCAGACTGTTAGATTGCGCGGTACAATATGAGTTCTGTGCGCCCTCCTTCCCAATTCGGCCCTATCTCCCCTCCCCCATTCAGGCACACACACCGCACCTCGGCGCGCGTTACAAATATGTTACATATTCAGAGTGATCTCCGTGTGGCGCCTCCGGGAGGGGCATCTCTCGGAGCTCAACGTCCGCCTCGCCAAGGGCTGCAGGGCGCCGGGCCGACCGCAGACACCACACACTAGGGGGAAAAAGATTCAGACTGGACAAGCTCTGCGGGAGCTTCTTTTACATTCTCACCCTCGATTCTCGAAAGACATTCCCATTGGGAAAGGGGTCCTAAAAGCGCAGAGCTGGGAGGCAGGACCTCCAGTTCTAGGCCAAGGAGCTCCAGTTAGGAGCATTTTAATTCTTTCATACCGGCACTCCCAAACCTTAAAAACCTAGCCAATTGAAGCTACACACACAAAAGGGGGAAGGGAAGCAAAATCAATCCGCAGAGTTCAAAGCGCTGGGTTCCAGGAGGAGGCTGCAGGGCGCTTGGCGATGGGCAGAGAGCTCAGCGGAGGGTCCCATCGACCGTGCAGAGACTGCGGATCCCACCAGGCAGACATCCAGCGGCGTGTGTGTGTGTGTGTGTGTGTGTGTGTGTGGTGGGGGCGTCACGCCCTAGTACAGCCCGCTGCTTGCCTGTCTCCCCTCCCCTGCCAGGCAGCAGCAGCCGCCCATCCTCAGAGAGAAAAATGTGATTGTGGGCACATTACGCACCATTAGGGAGACACTACAGTTTTAATGTGGCCTAATTAGTGCCGCTAACCGAGCAAATATTATTATATTGAATAATGATAATATGATGAAAATATTAATGCTTTTGAACTTTGCACGTGGGAGCCGTTCCTTCGGTTCTCCCGGGACACCCGAAGCATGCATAGCCCCACTGGCAGATGCGATCCAGAGTACCTGGGGGAAGGCGAGACCACAGGCCAGCTCAGGTGACATGCATGTGTCACCACGGGCACATAAACCACACTTTGGGCCCTGCCACACATCACCCACTACGCAAAAAACTCTTCCAATAGCATTCTCTCTTTTTCTCTATAGGAAGCCATAAGAAAAGCAAATCAGAGAGGAGTCCACTGAGGTGGTCTTTCCTGAGCCTCTGCTCTGCACCCCAGGAATGTTGCAGTGGGCGCGCCGGGCGGGTTCTGTCTTAACAAGGGCTGCCAGGCAGGTGGAGTTTCGGGAGAAGGACTCACTTAATTAGCATTTAAATTCACAGCCCCTTCTTATTGCCAAATGTTTCTCCCATGGGAATTTGGTGAAAAGCAGTCGTTAAACAATTAGGGAATGCGAAAGACTCCTTAAAGTAGGGATTGGAAATCTCACTTCTCATACTGAGTTTGGAGGGCCAGGAGCAGGGGGAAGCGTGAGTGGGCTGGGTGGAAGGCACGTACTGGCTGGCGTGCGCCAGAGGTGTCCCAGAGGGTCGGCGGACCCTCTACTCTCCCCGCCTGTCACCCCCATCTCATTCTTATCGAGCCCCAAGGAGGCTGGTAGTCCTGTCCTTGCTGTCAGAAGACAGGTCAGCTTTTTCCTGGTTGCTGAGCCGCGCACCAGGGCTAGCACCAGGGAGTTTTCAAAACGAGGCGGTCCGTCTGTCCGGAGAAATGGGGATGCATGAGACAGGCCCTAGAGCGCCCCCTTTCGGACTGAATTGCCTCTTCCCCAGCTGAAGGCCCCTAGATCATCTTCCCACGGATTTGGGGAGCTCTTTCTCCGAGGCAAAGTCTCTGGTAGTTGCTGCTGAATGAGTTGTCCCATGCAACCGCTCACTTCCAGGTGGTGCGTTAGAACTACAAAGCGCACCCTAGACGCCGCACAGTTCACCGGGGCCATAGCAGGGGCAAGCAGTCCCGCAGGCGTGAATGTGGGAGGTGGAGAATTCTGGAGACCTCGAAGATGCTTGGAGAGCGATGAAGACCTGCGCCCCAGCCCTCGCGCCCTGTCTGGGAACCCAACCCCGCCTGTACCAGAGGCAGGAGTCGAGGAGGGGAGCTTTCAATTTGTTCCAGTGATGGCTCTAACTTAATAAGGCGATTGATTAGCGCTCAAAGTGCCGTTTTAATTAGCCGCTTGTTAATTAACATCGTAAATGAATTTCCCCTTCCCTGATTGGCATCTTCGCTCTGTGCTGCGAGGCTTTCTTTTCTCCCTGCTCCGCGGCTCTCCATTCCCTCTGAACCTCAGGAATAGATAGAAGAATCACCTCCTGCTTGGGGCCTAGCATGTCACAAGGGGGCTGTTTAATTTCCACAGGAGCTGGCCTTCAGTGGACAATGTTTTGGCTTAGAGGGAGGGAAATAAGATCTCTCCCGTGTTCTCCCTCAGCTCTTCTTCCAACTGTCTCTCCTTCGCCCCTGAGTTAGAGGAGACCCTTTTCTAGGCATACTAAGATCACCAAACCTTCCAGAATTTTGAAACCTAGAAAGAAAGGAAGAAAAATTAAATAAATACATAAAAGCAAAAATGGAGGTAGGAAAGGAGGGATACAGTCCTGGTTTGAGGGGGCTGAGATCACATCTAAGACTGTGAAATCTGCTGTAAATTCTGCTACACCGTTCTGCGAACATGTGCAGTTAGTTCCTTTTCCCTCGAAGGTGTTCCAAGATACTTTTTCTGGCTGGACTCAGGAAAGCTTTCTAGAGCTAACTTATGTTTACAGATTGCAGCCCAGCCGTAGTCAAGATCAAAAGGTTGGGAAATTTGGGAAATTTTTGCTACCATAAAAATCCCTATATCGCACTACTTGGGATGAACCTCTTTAATGACTAACACACACTTCCTATCCTTTAGGAAGCCTTTCTCTCACCCCAACAGCCTCTCCCAATGTAAGACTTCCCACTCTCTAGTGAATTCCCACTGTAGCCGGTTCAGACTTGCATCATGATATTTATGACAATTTACAGAACACACAAACTCCTGCCTATTCTCTGAGGAGAGTGTCCCATTCCCAAGCACTTGGCATAGAATGTTTACTGACTAAATGAACAAAATGAATGGAGGGAAAAGTGAAAAAACATAGCTACCAAGTGTCTCCACTTTGCCCAGTATATTAATATTACACCAAATTCTTGCCTCATATTTTGTGAAGAAGTTTTACCGAGAAGATACGGTTGTCACTGTTCTAGGCAAGGATAAAGCTTCTCTTTAATGGAGAAGGGACTTGGTGATCAAAAGGTAGATCAGGAATGCTAGAAAGTGGCAAATGGGATCCAGGTTTTCCTCTCCAGCATGTTTGCCTCTACACCTTCTTGCCTTCCTAGTGCACATCTAACGCCCAGAAAGAGCCAACTTCTCCAAGTCCCTTCTAAACTGTTCATCTTTAAAGTTTTGGTGAAGTGATAGCTTTTGTAAATTTTGTTACGATCCCAGAACCATCTCTGAAAGTCTTCACAGAACAATTAGTAATTACACAAATTTTCATTTTAACTTGTTCCTGTTAGAATAGTTGTCAGTTACCTTAGTTTTTCCTTTCATCTTTCTCCCTCTACTCCCAAATCTGCACTCTCGGTTTCGATCTACTTAAGGAAGCGATTTAATCTCGGTGTTTTCATGTCTTTCTCTTTCATATATTATTTTCCTAAGCCAACATGCATCAAGTCCTTAAGCAGTTGGAAATATATTAATAGGCTGAAAAAAGAAAAATAAAGAAAGAAAACTTCCGACGTTTGTGCAGCTTTGAAATGGCGAGAGGTCACTCAACCGTCAGGGAGTCAGCCTTAGAGGGCGGAGAGCTTATTTGTGTATCTTACATCTTTTATAGAAAGAAACAATAGCCGGTCCCCTCGGTTCAGCGTTCTTGGCGCCGCCAAGTGGAGAAAAGCGTCTTTGCACCTTATTCCTGTCTGTTTTGGCAGTCAGCAGGTGGACTCCGAGAAATGTTCAAATTAAATATGATATGACAGAAGAAATAATCAGCTGTAAGTTCATCATACCTTGTGAATAAATTTCTTCAAATTTATTCAGAATTTTAAAAATACGATGCTGCAGCTTAAAAGAAATCCAAACCTAGGTAGTGAAAGTGCACCATGGAAGATGCATTAGGGGACAAAACTTAAGATATGCAAGCATTTGAATCAGTCTTTGTGATAGGAAAGAAGTATCTTTGGTGTTGGTTGTTGATTGGCACTGATATGGCCTTCAGAGCCAGGAAGTAAAAGTTTGTTCTCTATTCACAGTTGGGAAATAAACAATTACTTTCTGGGTAATAATTTTTAAAATTACAGAATTTTCTTCCTTCTTAAAAAAAATGAGGGCCTGTAAAATCATGTGAAAAATTCATGTCAGCTTAAGTACTCTATTTGTATTTTAAATCCAGTGGGAAAATCTGAGATTAAAGTCAGTCAACGCATACCCATTCACGTGGAAATGTGACTAATCTACACCTCGAGCTATTTTTAAATTTTTGATTATTAAAAAATGAAAATAAATTATACTTGTTCTGCCAGAAAAATGCATGATGTTTTGTACATACACACTCATATACCCTCAGAAAAATAATGGAAAAGAATGTCTCTGGAGAAAAAAGAAATGAGAAAAGTTAAAATCCTAGCTTTTAAGAATTTATTTTTTATTAAGTTTGTGATGTGGTCTTTGAGTCTTACTTTTGATCCTTCAGGCCACTACTATTTTTCCTCTCTGGGAGAGACCCAGATGTAAGAGCCTTGAGAAAAGTCAAGGTCATATTTTCCCTTCACCATTGTTACTCCCAAAAGGTAATAATCTAACACCGTGCCAAAGAAATCTTCTATGATGTTAACCTTTACTTAAGAAAATATGATCTGAAATATTCACAAGGTGTGGCCTATTGGGTTCCCCTTTGCTTTGGAGTTTTCATAAAACACGCATTCCCTTCCCCCAACACTTCGACTTTCCACTCTCCCTTTCTGTTCAGATTTCACTTTTTCGTAGGGTCATATTTCTGTTGTCTCTCCTGCCAATGCTGTGAACTATTTCAAGTAAAAAAAAAAAAAAAAAAAAACCAAAACAACAACAACAACAAAACACAAAACCCCCTGTCGAACTGCCCAACACTAGCTGTGCGATCAACCTTTTGAGCTCTTGGGTCATTTTAGGCATCGGAACAAAACAAAAACAGGCTTAAATGAATTATTTATCAAGGTCGAGAATAACTGATTAGTGCAGTGCCCTCAGTTCTGGATTTTAAATTTGTTCTCCCTCTCCCCACTTCCTAGCCTGAACACGCAGCGAGGGGAGTGCGAGTTGGAGCCCCCAGGGCGAGGAGAAAACGCACCTCATTTGGGTGATGGGTGATGTCAGAACAGGAAGAACCCTAATCCTAATCGATAATTCGCCGCCTTCTCGGGCAGCCCCAGCGCCCTTCCCGCCTTTCCCACTGTGGTCAGCCGCGCCAGGGACTCAGGGCGCGGAGACTGCGAGGGTGTCCAGCGCCGGGCCTGGCGGGCGGGGCCTTGCTGCCTGGGACAAGTAGTCTTAGTAGTCCGGCGCCAGTGGTCGTGTAACCCCGGCCCAGAAAGCCAAGGCCTGCCCCCAAAACTCCGTGAAGAGTCTTCCCCGTCAGCACGCAGTTTCAGCTCCCAAAGCGGCCGATCCAAGCCCGCTCGGCGGTCGTCCTGGCCCTCGAAGCGTCCAGGCCTAGGCTGGCCAGACCCGAGCCCTCGGCCCCGGCCACACGTTCCTGAGGGGCTCCCCGTACCCCTGAGGGCGTCGAAAGCCTCTGCCTGGAGCTTGACCGACCTCGGCTCACCAGCCCCGGCTCCTCCGCCCAATTACCCTCGTCTTCTGAGAAAAGCAAGAGCTCCTTGCCTTGGTTCCTCCTCTCCTTGCTGTTCTCAGAGACAGCACGGTGAAAATGGCAAGAGGATGTTTCGAAACAGCTCAACAAACCCTCGACACAGCGCGGGCTTTTTCTGGGTCAAACACCTCGATTTCCCCAAGAAAACGCAGGGCGCCTGAATCATCCACATACCCACTTCCAGACCGGGGACTGACACAGCAGTTCCCAACGAAAAAAGATCTTGTCCTAAGAGGACATCTGCTTCCCTAGGATCTCCCCTGTCCTCAGCAGAAAAAGCCGTTCCCCTGACAGCTACCCACAGAACAGCAACTAAACCCCAGATTCGCCGCAGCCCTTGGAGACTTTAAAGGCCATTTTCTAACATCATTCCCGCACCTAGTCACGCAAGCGATGCCAACCACGCAGATTCATAGGGTTCTTAAAATGGTAATTTGGAGTAAAATGTAACTCAAAGAACTTTGAATCATTCATTAGCACCTTATAATTACTCTGCTAATTAGGTTGACAAGGCACTTAATCAGGAGTAATATGCCGTCTTGTCACTGGCACTTCCCATTACTCTGACATTCAACAAGAGACAGGTTGTAGATGTCCTAAAGAAAATAACGCAAGTTGATACCCTCCGACGAGGCGTCACAGTCATGCTCCGGGTCCCAAGTGGATCCGCACTGACTGTTTCCTTCCCGGGTAAGCGGCCAGTCTTGGGGGTGGGGGGCAAGGACGGCCTGGAGTGGGGCGCAGGCTGCGGAGTCGCCAGCGCCGCCCGAGTCCCCGCCGGCCTGACCCGGCGGTGAAGGGCGGCTGCCCTCGCCACTGGAGAACGCCCTGGGCACTGTTTCCCCTGTCGGGAGAAGGTGTCGGGCGGGCCCCGCGGGCTCCCACCGGAGGCGAGGCTGGGTCCCCTGGCTCAAGCGGGAGGCCCGGTCCCCGAAGCAGACCCGGCTCGGATCTGCCACCCGGCCGGGCAGAGCCCGAGCGCGTGGACTCCTAGGGAGAGAAATCGGAGCTCCGGCCCCGGGGACGCGCACACCTTCCGGGGTTCCCTCAGGCCGGGCCTCTGCTTTCAGTGTCTCCGGACTGTTTACGCGCGCGTTTGGGGGAAGCTGCTGGAGTCTGAATCGGCCCGGCCCGATTCCTCTACTCTGCCCTCGGCGTCCCCATTCCCCTGTGACGGAAGAAAACGTGCACGGCGTTCCCACTGTTTTCTCTCCTCCCTTTGGTTCCCTGTCGCTATCTCCCGCTGCCCCCCCCCCGTCTTTGCCCCTCGCTCGTGATTGAGGACACCAGGGTCACCGGACTAGGTGCTCAGCCCAGGCCTGTGGGCAAAGCGCTGCGCGGGTTCTCAAAAGAGCAGCGGGGTCCGCGCGGCGCTCGCTGACGGGCTCCCGAGCCGCACGCCCATTGGCTCCTGGCACGCCGGCGTCGCTAGCTCGCGCGGGCGCGGCCAATGGGGGAGCGGAGCCAGCGCGCGGCCTCGTGGCGGGGGCGCGGGCGGCGTGGCGTGGGGAGCAGCGGCAGTGGCCGTGACGTCACGGGAGGGGGTCTGCGCCGCCCGCGAGCCGCCGGATTACAAGCGAACGCGCCCGGCTGCGGCCGGAGTTGCCCAGCCCTGCGTCTCTGCGGTCTCTTCCGCCTGCGCCTGCTCCTTTTCTTCTTCTTCCTCCTCCCTTCGGGTGGCCGCGGCCACCGCGGTTCTGTCTGCTCCATAACTTTTCCGAGAAAGTTCATAAACTCGGCTCCGAGGCGGCCTGCCCGGTCGCGCGTGGCAGCCACCTCGGGAGCAGCCGGGAGCTCTGAGGGCTCGCGGCTCCCCAGGTCCCGCGCTCGCGGCACCTGCCGCATTCGCTGACTGCTGCTGCCGGCCGGTGCCAGGCTGTGGGCAGACCCGGGCGGCGGCGGCGGCTTCGGGGTCCCTTCCGGCCGCCTGAGCCCTCGCCCGGTCCCCTGCGCCGCCGCCGCCACCGCCCCACGTGCGTGGTGGTCCCCGGAGCGCACGCTCCTTGCTTTCCCTAATTTTTTTTTTTTGGTAAGTCCCTCTGCGCCCCTCTTCTTTTTCCTAGCCCTATTTTTTTTTTTTTTGCATAAGGAGAAAAAAGTTGTGTCGAAAGTGTCCCCCGATCGTCACCTCCCTGTTATCCTTCACTCCCGCCCCACTTTTAAATTTGTTTTTAAGCAGCGGCAACATTATTGTTTGTTTTACGATCGATAGCTTCCTGTGCTTTTTTGGTCAGGGCAGCTGGTGAACGGCGGAGTGGCGTGGACCTCATGTAGAAATGACAACAATGGAAGGGGCCAGCGGGTCTAGTTTTGGAATAGACACGATTTTGTCCAGTGCCAGTTCGGGCAGCCCTGGCATGATGAATGGAGATTTCCGCTCGCTCGGGGAGGCGAGGACCGCGGATTTTAGGAGTCAGGCCACCCCGTCCCCCTGCTCGGAGATTGATACCGTAGGAACTGCACCTTCTTCTCCCATCTCGGTCACCATGGAGCCCCCGGAGCCGCATCTGGTAGCAGACGGGCCCCAGCATCACCACCACCTCCACCACAGCCAGCCGGCGCCGCCGCCAGCCGCGGCCCCAACGCAAAGTTTGCAGCCTTCGCCCCAACAGCAGCCGCCGCCGCCCGCCGCCCAGCAGCTGGGATCGGCTGCCTCGGCCCCCAGGACTTCCACCTCTTCTTTTTTAATTAAGGACATCTTGGGCGACAGCAAACCTCTGGCGGCGTGTGCACCCTACAGCACCAGCGTCTCCTCTCCCCACCACACCCCGAAGCAGGAGAGCAACGCAGCGCAGGAGAGCTTCAGGCCAAAGCTGGAGCAGGAGGACAGCAAAACCAAACTCGACAAGCGGGAAGATTCCCAGAGCGACATCAAATGCCACGGTGAGTCGCGCCGCCCTGCAGCCGTCCAGCTTCTCCTCCAGGTTCCCTTCCCCGCATCGTCCGCCAGCGAATCTCGGACGAGGAATTATTCTGGGAGGTTCTCGGGCGCTGGTCAGAAGAGAGCAAAGCTGAAGAGAGGCCTGGGCGTGCAATCTCGAGACCGAGACCGGTCCAAAGTTCTGTTTATTGTTTCATTTCTGCTCCTCAGTCTTCACGCCAACCAGCTGCGTTCTTTGTTTTACTTAATTTTAATGCTTTGGGAAGGTGGGCGGCAGAGAGGAGATGTGAAGGGAAATACTTTTCCTTGATAAAAGGGAAAGACTTGAGGATTTCCTAGCCGAGACCTTGAGAATGGAATAGGGGGAGGTGGGAGAGGGACACCGCTTAGCTAGTAGCCTAGTGTCTAGGGGTGTGAACACAGCATAACCTGATTTTAATTCTTTAATGCAAACGATCACGACCCTCGTATTTTCTAAACACTGACACAAGAATTATCCGATTTAATGAAGGAAAAATTTCTAGTCGATTAACAGAGCAACTGAAATAAATTAGATCGTGATTAATACAGAAGAAGGAAGTACAGTCATAATGAGTTTTTTTTAAAAAAGCCTTTCTTACCCAGTGGTATCAACAAAATTTCTGTGTTCTTAGTAAAATTTTTGGCTTCTTACAAGTAATGGTGAGGTAACATTTATGCACGTCAAATTTTATGGAATTTATTTTTGTAAATCAGATGACCGTGGAGACAGTCCTTTAACTCCCCCTTTCCATTTTCTCCTCATACAGTTTCATAATTAAGTGTTCTGGTCTTTGCTTGGCGACAGAGTTTTAATATATGAGGAGAGTAGTTTCTTTTTTCCCTTTACTGATCAGTTATTATTAATCCTTCTCTGGTCAAGAGATGTGCTGACTGTCTGGAAGGTAGGATATTTACTTCTCATTTTACTATTATAGCATTAGCATAATAGTGCCCAAAACAGATGTACAGTCTGGTCTGGCGATTTTTTGTGCACCAACCTCCCCAGTGGGTCAATTAGAGAGATTATTGTTCTTCCTGCAGGGAAGATCAAGGAGCGCTGCACAAACGGGTACAAACAGAGAGGGATTGACATATCGATTTCCCAGCATTTCAGTAAAAAACGAAAGTTGACAAATAGAATCCGGAAATCTCCATGCTGTCACCTGGATGGGCTCAATAATTTTGAGCTCAATTTAGTGTCTGGGTGACACTTTTTTGGGGGGGAGCTTTAAAAGATCTGGTGCAGGCAGCTGTAGAAAGCTTGATTCCAGCATTTCTCAAGTGCATCTGAAAAAGAAACAAGTGCCTGTAGCTTTCAGTAAATAGAAGAAAAAGTAAAATGAAAAAAGTACTTCCTCAAAAAAAAAAAACCCTAACAAAACAGACTCTTTGAAACATCTTAAATCAGAAAAATGGTTGTAGTGAAAACAATTTAAAAATGGACATCTCCCCCAATCAAGGAAAAACAGTAACGAAAGAAAGCTTTAGTGGAAAGTATTTTTTTAACTTTTAATTTCCAGCCACAAGCAGATCAGACACTCTTTCAGAACCTTTTCAGGATCTCTACACAAGGCCCCCACACTCCCCAGTCAGAAAACAATCCTCTTGCTCCATACTGGCTAAGGCCCAAGTATGTGCAGGAGGGCGCTGATGGAGGTCCCCCAGGATCAGAGGCTGGCTTGGGAATGTGGAAGTGTGTGCCAGGACACTCTACCCTCTCCCATTTCAGGCTAACTTACTTGGCTATGGCTCGATTTCTATTGTAGGAACAAAGGAGGAAGGAGACCGGGAGATTACAAGTAGCCGAGAGAGTCCCCCTGTAAGAGCTAAGAAGCCTCGAAAAGCCAGGACAGCTTTCTCAGACCACCAGCTCAATCAGTTGGAGCGTAGCTTTGAACGGCAGAAGTACCTGAGTGTCCAGGACCGCATGGACCTGGCAGCTGCACTCAATCTCACTGACACCCAAGTCAAGACCTGGTACCAGAACCGCAGGTAAGGAAGACTGCTCGGGAGAGCAAGGTGTCTGGCCATTAAGGTCAAGACCACCGCACTAACTTCCCCACTGTCCTCTGGAGACTCTAGGGATTGAGAGTGAGTGGGCCTAGAGTGGGTGCTTGGGGGGTTTTCGGACAGACAAGGGCAAGGATTAGCCACACACGGACAAGTGAGAGGGACTGAAGGGCAACTGAAGTTTGGGCAGCTTTGCACTTCTAAGTGTCTTAATAGGTGCTACTTTCCCTCTGAAACCTGAGCTGATGGACCCCTTCCACACACACTTTGTCCCCGGATCAGTCAAGCCACACCTTCTCAAATTGAGACATCTGTGCAGCTGACACTCAGGCTCAGCGAGCCTGTGTGTGCCTTGCACCCCTTGGGTCTGCCTCAGGCCGCTTCCAAATGTCTGTAGCTGGCAACATGGTCCAGCTATTGCAGTCCCCATGGAGCTGTCCCACCAGCCTCAGCTTAGATGTGTGGGAGTTGGGAGAGTGAGTCTGGCATAGCCTCGGAGGCTGGGAGAACCCAGCTGGGGTAGAGTTGCGTAGCCTCTGCAGGCTGGAGAATCAGGCAGCTGGCCAAGCATCCAGACTGGGGGAGGGGGTGTCTGTCCCTTGTACTGACCGCCTCTGCTATCTCAAATAAGGAGAAAGGGTGCCACAGAACCTTCCCGGCACCAAGTGATTTTGTGTAAAGGAAACTAAGGAAGTGGCTGCCTGAGCGTGCAGGGCCCTGCAGTGTAGGTTCAAACCTGGGCAGTCTCGGGTGAAGCTATACTGTTTCCAAGCTTGGTGCTGCTCATCTCCCTTGTCTTCATTTTCTCTCCCCCTCCTTTTCTGTCGTTTTGTGTTCTAATCATCCATAAGTGTGATTGGAAATGCCCATCCAGTTGTCATCTTTACCATAATTTTCTGTCTCATTACATACGGTTTCAGCCACTCTAATTCTGTCGGAAAACATTAGTGTCATTTGTAGCCAATTTAAAACGGGCGACATGTTTATTAATTTGGCTGGAGCTTCGGGGTGTGGACAGCCCACCAGCCTTGTGATCCTTCATAAAGCATTTGAGCAAAAGCCTGCTTCCCTCTTCTTCCTAGCGGGGTGCAGTGAGGGAGGGAGGAGAGCAAGAAAAACTGGTCACAGGTTTTGTTACTTTCTCCCTAAGGAGGAAATATCTTGAAATATATTTTCTCTCCACCTAGAGTGGCCAGGAGATAACTGTCCTCACGGAGAGAGTCCTCTCTCAAAAGGATTTTGTTTTGAAATCTTGTCATTCTCCTCACCCTAAGCCCCCTGCCGGCTATAAGGACCTGTCAAGCTGATAAGAGAGTTGTCTCCAAAGCTTCAGGGAGTGAGAGGGGCTGGGGTCCCAGCCCAGGAGTCTCAGTGTCCCTTTGTTTACATTTTCAGTTTCTTCCTTTTCTGTGGGGGCTGGGGGAGGGGGAGGGGCCAGAGCAAAGGCTTTGGGATTATTGAAGGACCTTGAAGGAGGAGAATTAAGGCAGTCCTTTGGAAAGACTGCCTGTGGAAAGAGGGGTCTCATTTTGTCTCCAGGAAAGTTTCAGGAAGTAACCAAACTATTTGCAGGGGGGCACAGTAGAGCAGAGGGTTGGGAAGAGGTAGCACAGCTTGTAGGATTCCATCTGCCAGTGTCTAACATAGTGTAGTTTTCAAAATTGACTTTGGGTTTGGATTGTACTGCCAATAAGGCAGAGGGAGGAGATGTGAATCTCGGGCTTCCCAGAGCTCTTAGAGCCTTACTCCATCTCAGAAGGGAAGTTAGAGACCAGAGAGAGCCAGAGAAGCAGTGGGGGGCCTTGGTGCCTGAACCCTGCCCACAGCCCTCGGTTGCAGGCTTCCCACTTTCTTTCAGGACCAAGTGGAAGCGGCAGACTGCGGTGGGCCTGGAGCTTCTGGCTGAGGCGGGGAACTACTCAGCGTTGCAGAGGATGTTTCCTTCACCTTATTTCTATCACCCAAGCCTTCTGGGCAGCATGGACAGTACTACAGCGGCGGCAGCTGCGGCTGCCATGTACAGCAGCATGTACCGGACTCCTCCAGCACCCCATCCCCAGCTGCAGCGGCCCCTGGTGCCCCGGGTGCTCATTCATGGCCTGGGTCCAGGGGGACAGCCAGCCCTCAATCCCTTGTCCAACCCCATCCCAGGCACCCCACATCCCCGGTGAAGGAGGTGGGAAGGCGTGTATCCTTCCCTGTCCCCCGCCCCAACCTGGACAGCTGCCCCACCTCTCCCCACACCAGGCCACCAGGACACTAGGCCTTCTTTGCAGCCAACCCTGGGAGGCAGAGGAGCAAGAGAGGAAGATGCTCACCAGTGGGCGGGGGTCCCCACAGAGGAGCCAGCCCTCTGCCCTCCATCCCCACCCCCAGAGGCTGGGCTGGAAAGCTCCCCCAGCAGTGTGACTGGCAAAACGCTGACCCCACTCAAAGTGAAACCAGTAAGTGAAAACAACAAACACAAAACCTCAAGTTCTTTTTAAAACGACTTTAGGGACAAGCAGGAGGGAGGGAGGGGGGAGGGCTGAGGAGGGAAGAAAGAAGGGCATGGAGAGGAAGGTGGGCAGAGGGAATTGTAGGTGGACCACCAGCCTCAATTACAGGCGGAAGGTGTTGCTGTGGACGTTTGTCTGCCCCAGAGAAAAGAGGAGGGTGACTGAGAACTTTGCACTGATTTCTCATGACCTTTTTTCTTTTGGAAAAGTGGCATGCTCCATAATATGAAAAAAATGTACATTTGAAAGACTGAGTGATAAGTGATATATCATATTTATTATATGTTGTCCAAAAAAGAGTCACTTATATCCGTTAGTAAAAACATTTTTCTTTTCATGTCCTTTCGATTCAGTAAAATAAATGCTTAGACAAAAATATAGATTTTTTGTGATTAAAATTACAAAAATAAAGTTTATCTTTTTTTAATAAGCGATGACATCCCAGGGAACTGATTTTACTAAAGCAGATGTACATACTATGATAAAATGTGCGACTTGGTTAGGGGAAATAAAAATATCCCCTCTTGAATATTAGGGATTTACAAAATCCGAATAAGGTTGGGTTGGTTTGTATGAACAGCTCCGTTTCTCAAGCTGCTCTCTCGAGCCGTTCTTCGCTCGGTGTGGGAGCCTCGATTTAAGTGCATGGTTTCGGAGCCAACCCTGACGCCGAGGGAGAAGTCTGTTCTCTAGGCTGTTGGCGCTGGCTTAGTAGGCGGCCAGCTTCCTCCGCCGTCGCCGCTGCCCGGAGGCCGCAACTCGGCCTCACGAGGGTCCCTCGCCCCCTCCCCCGGTCTTCGGTCTTCCTGGGGCGCTGAGGTTTCCAGGCGCGGGGCGGTGACTCCGGCCTCGCAGCAGCTGTTCTGCAGCCTGGGGCTCGGCGCCCCCGTGGCCGGACAGCCTGCGAGCGAGCGAGCTGGTGGCTGCGGGGAGAGCAATTAGGCCTCCCCGGGGGACGCGGAGAGGCCCCGCTAACAACTCCTTGTCGCGGCTTTGATCCTTGCCTTCTCCGTTCGGCAGCAGCCGACGTCCAATCGCCAGCACCACACTGAGCCGCGCGTACTAGTGAGTTCGCTGTACTTCGATGCCAGGAGCAGGAATGCAACGGCAAACTCTGGTTGAGACAGGCATGCCATGCCTTCTATCTGCACCCCTGGAACGTCTGGGACCTAAAGTAGAGACCTTGCCCAGTGTGTGCGGGAGACGCCGCCGCCGCCGCCGCCGCCGCCGCCGCCGCCGCCGTGCTGCTGTGTTGCTGAGTGTGTGTGTGTGTGCGCGCGCGCGTGTGTGCGTGTGTGCGTGTGTGTGTGTGTGTGTGTGTGTGTGTGCGCGCGCGCGCGCAAAGGCTCTGAGCTTTCAGGCCGGGCCTTGACTTCGGACCATAGGGCCCTGGCTAGGCCGACTGCCTACCAATCTCAGTTTCAGTGCTCAGTGTTGTATGAAGGAAAAAGAAGTGGAAGGTACAGTTGGGGAGCTGCCGGAACTCCTCTTCAGCCCCTAGGTCACCTCCTGAGCAGCCAAGTCGGATCCTATCACCTCTATCCTGGCACCTGCTCTAGTATCCTCACGTGTATCCTCTCTTCTGGTGATGTGGCAGCGTGGGCTAGAAAGCAGCTAAGACGTCCAGGATCGAGCCTCCAACGTTTTCTGATGCTTGAAACTTACTTAATAGAGTTAAAAACGTTTTTTTAAAACGTGGAGTGGTGTGGGAATAAAAGTTAAGGAGTGGGATGGGAAAAAGGAAAGAAAGAGGTGAATTCCAGGAGGAAATTGCCTCAGGCGCCTTGATCAGACCTCTGCTAATTAGGGAGTGGTTTGTAGATCTCTCTCCAGCTCATCAATTTGCTTTAAAAAACAGTCTTGGTCTTCTTTGATTTTAACAAAAGGGTCTGGACTGGCCCTTCTTATTTTGTGCCTGCTGAGCTGGGACAAACTCAGATAGCTGGGCAGCTGGGCTTGCCTGGAAACTGAGTGAAGCCATGTCTAGCAGGGATGCCTAATGCCTGGGCACTCAGTGGACTCTTGTCAGTCCATCTTAGCTGTCATCGGTTTTTTGTTTGTTTTAATCAAGTTTCAACAGTTTGCAGTGATTTGCCTAGGCCTAAAAAGTCACCCTCCCAGACTTGAGGATGTTACAGCTTTGGTCTGCACTGGACCTGGTCTTGTCTGCCTTGGGCACAAGGGAGACCCAGATGGGCACAGAGGTCACACAAAGAATCTATATTAAGAATTACCTCAGGTCCAGGTGGAGGAAATGCACAAACAAACCCACAAATCCAGGAAAGGCTGCAGCACCCATTTGCTGCCAGCAGCCACCCTGCTAGGGAGTCTGCCCACTGCTGCTTCCCTCTCAACATGGAACTTGGGCTCCTAGGTGGTGGTGGGCACTGCCTACAGAGAGCAAGGCTTTGGAATTAACCTCATATTTCACAGCTGCTAGTAATTACTCTGGATACATCAGAGCCCCCTCCCTTCAGTCATGTTCTCTTAACACACCCTAAATCAGGCAGTTGAAAGTGTTACTCTCCCTTTTCTAAATTTACTGTTGTATACAAGTTAGCAAACTGAGTTTGGGTGGGAGGGGTGGGGATGGGAGGTTGTCCCAGAAAGAAAGTAGGGTACTAGGTTCTTCTTTTCATCTTTTTCTTTCTGTAGGAGTGCTGCAAAGGGCCCCTCAGCAGGTGCCCTAGTATTCAAAAGTCCCCAAAGTACGGCTTAAAAGTCAAACCTAGTCTATTTCCTCACAAGGGGTCCTGAGCTTGGCTAATACTCATTCATATTCCCCCTCTCCTCTCTGGTGGGAATCAAACCCTGAGCTCTGCAAGTGCTGGACATGCATTCTAGCCAAGAAACACCCCCAGCCCCAGCTCCAGGTTTTCTGAGAAGGAGCAACCCAACATACCTGTTCACCTGGGGGATCTCCAGTTACAGAGGCTCCAGGATGGCTGTCACTGGGAGCTGCACTTCTTTACTTTTGTCCACCTTCACCTGGTGTCTGAAGGGTAATTTATGGCTGGACTCTATTTGGATTGCTCCTTTGATTAAGTTGAAATCTGACAGAACAGAGACTGTCAATGGCATTCATTGTGTCCAACAGGAAGTGGACTTGTTTCAGAGAGATCTTTAAAAACTCCACAAAGGCCTCCTAGAGTTGCCCACCCCAAGATCAGCCCAGGGCCCCAGCATACCTGGTAGAAATCTGTAGTTGGGCATTAAGGAAGAAAAAGTATCTGACTGCAGCCAGCCATTCTAGCCCAACCCAGTGATTTTCAGTGAGTTGCAAAGTAAAAGACTGCTGCTTGGCGCCACACTTCCAGCAAATATACCTACCAGCCTGCATCAGTTTATTTTTGCTCCACCCCTTAAAATGAAAGGACACATCATGGCAAATTAGACAGCCAGTTTCCTCTGTTGCAAATGAAACTCTTACCCTCAAACCAAGTCTTCCTCCCCCCTCCCTGCCAGCTGACTCCTGCCTAGGCAGCCCTTCCCCTGGAGTCTGCAGAATCCCATCTCCCCCTCTTTAAACAGGCGGCTTGTGAGGAGTTTGTTTTGTTATATTTTTAACTTTCTAAAAATATTTGGAAAAGCTCTCCCCAGGGCTAGGGAAACTTTAGTTCTTGTTAAACCACGTGGTTACAAAAATATACTGGAAGAGAGCTGCTTGATTTTTGAAAAGCCAGGCAGGGCTTGAAGTCAACATGCTTAGAAAGAAACCGACTTTCACCACTAGTGGGCACGGTCAGGGACAAGGCCAAGCCTCGGAGGGAACTGATGTTTTCTCCACAGCTCTGAATCTTTGCTGAGGGAAAACTAGCTTGCCCCATGGTCTGGCTGTTGACTAGAGACAGGGGTGGGCAGAGACCACTGCTGACCCCATGGCACTTGGAAGAGTGCCCCTTGAAGTTCTCACTCAGTCTTTGCCCAGACCCTCTTCCTTGGTGCACTCCATCCAGTCTTCTCCAGCACACATGTCTTTTCCTCGAGTGGGGCCCTCCCAGTGGCCAGCGCCCCTTCCTCCTTACCTCTGGCAGCCTGAACACCTCAGGGCTGGGTGAGGGTAAGTGTGTGGGGTGAAGGTTGTGCTTTCAGTGAAAGGGAGATGTTACTGGCTTTTTGCATTGGAAAACCAGGTCAACTGTCTCAGGCGATGAAGTGACCCAGAAGGGAATTTATCCTCCCCTCCTTCTGGCTGAATTCTGAAGGTCTCTGTCACTCAGTCAACGTCCTGTTCTCGGTTTCCTTCCTCTCCTCCTCTCTGGGCCTCCTCTCCTGGGTCTCCCTCTCCGTTTCTCCTAGCACCACAGACAGCTCCCAGGTGGCAGGGACGGAGGTGCCCAGGGCTGCCTGGTTCCTGGCAAAGCCCAGGCGACCGCAGGGGGCGCGCGGGGAAAGGTCGGCGGCGCTGCCCGCCGGGGAGGTCCTCGAGGTGACTACAAAGAGCCCTCCCCGGCAGCGTTTCCTGATTAGCTCAAAGTCCAAACAGGGTCACATTCCAAAGAACAAAATCTTCAGATCAATAAAGTAATTCAAAAACTCAAAGATCTCAGGGTAAGTAGTGCTCAGTGACAGATCAACTCTAAACCGCCCCTGTTTAATAAGTTCTTAGTGGAAGCCAACTAGGGAGGAGGGAGACCTCAGGCTGCGGCTCCGAAGCCCTTGAGCCCTGGAGAGGTCGTCCGCGCCGCCTCTCTCAATGGCACTGACCAGGAGCGCTTTCGAGCAGCGGCCTCGGGCCGCGGAGGCCCGGGTCACAGGCTCCCGAGCTGCGGGCCTGCGCCTTTCTTCCTTAATGCGGATTCCGGACGCTTCTCTGGTGCCGGACACCAGGTCGCCCCTGTGGGAACGCCAAAGAAAAGGACCTTTGTGAGTGCGAGACTGAACTTGGTTTACGATTAAAGGGTTTAGTCACTTCCTGGAGCTGATGGTTCCCGCCCCTACCCACCCCACGGGGAGATCAGACTTGATTCTTAGGTGGAGAAGCCCTCCTCGTGGACGCGGACTTCTCCCCCTCCCGCCCACTGCTCATGATTCGCACACAGCGTTGTCAGCCCGGCCGCCGCGCAGTGCGGGATCCGCGCGGGGTCTTCCGAGGAACACACCGGGCAGAGCCTCGCCCGCACGCCCCGAGACAGCCCCGCGGACTGGGGCTGGTTACAGATGGCGATTTAAGGAACAATGTGTACATCGGAACAGGGACCCTGTATTCCTGGGACAGGAATGCAGACGCTTCCAGGAAAGGTGGTTGAGATAGCCTACAGAGCAGGGTCTTTCGACACATCTCAGAGGGCCCTGGCCGGAATATAAAGCCTTCTCCTCCCGTGAAGATAATAAAATAATCTTTGCCCAGGTGGGAGCTCATATCTGCATCCAGCCTCTCCTCCCCTCTCACTCCTTCAAAGGCCTCTAGGCTGCAAATAGTACTTCCTTCCGATTTTCCCCATTTCTTGGAAGCCAAATTTTCTTTGTTGATGACCCCTGCCTTCCCCTCTGGCTCTTCTCTTCCTCTTCTCCATTATAGGTGGAGAGGTAGAAGCGCTTAGTGGAATTTAGGAGCCGTAGAGAATTGTAGCATCGTGGATATCCACATTTCTGGGTTCAGGCACCACAGGGAGCCAACACTTTCTCCGAAGCCTCTTGGGGCTAGAGGAGCAGGTGCTCTGGGGTGTCTGTTTGGAACACCTTGTTTTCACAGGGAAAAGGAGGAAAAGTTTTCTATAAAGCAATCTGAACTTATAATGCCTCCTTCAGAGAAACTAATCAGGCACTGATAGTACATTGGTTTCTCACCCCCATGTAACAAAATTAAGGTACTGATGGAGAAACAGTCCACGTCCTAAAAGGAATTGCCTGATGGGGAATGGTTGTGGAAATCTGGTGCTATGCACTTTCTACTGTAGGGAAGCCAGGCTATTTGGTCTAGTTTTCAAATGTGGGATTCTCCCGAGTGAAGAGACCCCAGTAGGTATCTTTCATACTAGCTAGGTTCTGGGTCAAGTGAACTTATTTTTGAAAAATTTAATCTTAACTCTGACTTTGTTAATATCTCTAATTTTATAAAAATTGTTATGCCATAATTTCTGGAAAATGCTAATAATGTGTGATAATACCATTAAGGAGCTGACACTCAATTTCTCTTTGAGCCCATACTTGCCTCCTGCAGGCTAGGGGTCTGCAGATCTATGGGCAGAAAGGTTTCCGATCACATATTACAGAGACAGAATGTCTTATTGGAAATAAGGTGTATCAGAGACATAGTGGCTTTAAAACATCACTTTTTTATTCATCTGCCACATTTCCCACAAATTGTTCTATTAGTAGAAGTGTATCAAGTTGTTGCCATTAAATAAAGATTTAAAATGGACACCTACATTCTCACTGGCCTTGAGCGAACACAGTGTAGCATTACATTAAACTTGCTCTTATGCCAAAAAGGCAAAAGTGTCACACAATCTTTCATTGCTACACAGTGATAGATTGGCAGGGAGAGAAACATAAAGCACAAATGAATAAATGTGAGCATAATGTGCTTTCCTTTCTCTTTCTTTTTTGTTGGATTGCTTAGAAAAGTTCTGGCAATCCACAATTTAGATTCTCCCATGAATTCCCCTAGATTTACATTAGCGCTGACTACCAAAAGCATGTTGTTCCTACCTACATTTACACCCATCTCTGTCACTTGGCTACCCTCAGCCCACTTACCCTGGCCACAGCCAATCAAAGCACAGAAAAGCTGCCTTGCAGTTGCCCAGGCTCCTCTCCACTAACAGTCTTTTCTTTCACCTCCCCCACCCCCACCCTCTCCTCCACTCCCCGCCCGGGCTGAGGCTATCCAGGCTTACCGGGTTGCAGAGACTAGGCCCAAACTTCAAACTTTTATTGCTCCTTTCCTTTTACTTCTCGGTTATAATTTCTGGTTAAACTCCCTTGCCCAGCTTGTAGGAGATGACTCTCCTCAATTCCACACATGCCACCTTTCATCTTGTGGCCTAATTGTCCCTACAGAAGCACAGTTATTTTCACATGCCCAAGGTCTGCCTATGACGACATTTATTAGGGTAGAATTTGATTAGAATTCATATAAACATTAAGACCGTCCCATCTCATTTAGTAAAGCAATAATGCTGCCTTCACTTCAAGAATGGGTAATAGATACCAGGAGACAGACTGCCAGGAGACTTTGAAGGCCTAGGTTCACCAAGTCTATTCTGCTCTCCACTCTCTGCTTGTTTTTCTCCACTTGAGTTCTACTTTGCTGTTTCAGATACAGTATCTGGGTGTCTTTATGGGGACAAGGTGATAGGCCAAAGATTGTTGTTGAGGGATATCAAGGCCAAAAAGACGAACTGAGCTTGAAAATATATTGGATCTACTATTAATTAACATTTTGGAACAGGGGTTTTAAAAATGTGGCAGTTATTTAAAACCTTTCAGGAAGAACTGAGTCCCTTCATTTGGCAACACGTTTTACAGGCTTTTCTTTTTCTGCTATGAATGGTGTAGTCACCTAGGGGAACATGACCATTACTTTGTTCTGTACAGGAACTTGGGAAAAGGATACTTCCAACATTCATGTTAATAACTAATTGGATATTAGACAGACCTGATCTTGATTCCAACCCAGAATTGGAAAGAATCTCCGAAGTTCTCTAGTGTAACACTTACCATAAGCATCAGTTCTTTCTTCAACGTATTTGCTTAGTGTTTTTTTTTCAATCCCAGTTGTTTCTGTCACTTTTTCCCTATAAGGATAGAGAGGGAAAAGAGAGGAAAAGAGAAACTACAGAATTATAGCATTTTCAGGTGATTCTTGCCCTTCCATTTAATGAAGTTAAATTTATGTGACCAAATCCTATTGTAAAGGAAACTAAGATTTTTATATAAAAATTATTAAAATAAATTTCACATTGTATTATTTTTTTTTTGTACCAGGGATTGAAGTTGGGTCCTTATGCTTGGCAGAGCCACTGAAGTAAATCCCCGGCCCCTCTCATTATAAAAATAATGCAGGCTTGCTGTGGAAAATTTATGAAAAACTGAAAAATAGAAGAAAATGCCTATCTTCAACCACTCAAAGAAAGCTATTGCTTATATTTGACTCATTTCTAATTTTTGCTGTGCATTTTTATATGGTTGTTATTTCATCTGGGAAGTTTATATTTTTTCCCACTTAGTATACCTATTTCTATATAATTTAAGTCCTTGTATGTATGATACATTATGTTTTCTCTTCTAAAGTGAGTTAATCATTCTTCCATTGCTGTACTATTTTTTTATTTATGCAGCGCTAGGGCTCAAACTCAGGCCTGGCACAGCTAGGTAGATATTCTACCACTGAGCTACTCCCTACCCCACCCTAGCCCTATTGCTGGACAATAAGATTGTTTTCCTTAACTTGAGATAAATAGTACTTCCATGAACATGAAAGCAAACTTTTTGAGATTGATTTCTGTGGGTCATTTCATATATCACATTTTTATTGATTTTGATTAGGCAATGGAAGCAATGAAAAAGCAAGAGCCAGGCAATCAACTTAAAAAGAGAACCGCATTAGTGGCCAAAGATAGTGATTTAGTGAATAGTTCAAATTTAGCTTGAGTGAATTGAGAGACACAAGAGTAAGCTAGGATAGGTCATGGTGAAGGAAATTAAGAACAACACTTATCATTTTTTTAAAGGTATTTTAAGCTTCTGTGGCTTTGGGCATGAATTTAGCAGCCTCCTTACTAGAGCAGGAGGCTTTGGAAAGAAGGTCAAATCTCTTTTTGATTTAGGCTGGTAGCATGCTGCCTACCAGCTTGCCCTACTGTTTTGTGTACTCCAACTCTTCTGTGAGTAAACAGAGGGCTTTCACTTCTAGGGTTGTCAATCTGGCACTTTTCATGAGAACTAAATTCAGGTTAAGGGGAAAATTATAGAACCATAACCCACAAAGAAGTTTGAGGGTGGGGGTGGGGAGCTGAGGAAAAGAATTAAATAGCAATAGTCTACCCTTTCATTTGCATGACACACATTAACCATACCAAAGAAGTTCCAAGAGAACTGTCTTGTTCTCTTGTCTCCAGGAGCACATGTAGGGTGCTTTAATTGCCACATTTTCAAACCAATATAATGGTGGGGATGTCTTAGTAATTACCTTAATGAGATAACACCTTTCCTTCCCTGAACCTACTCATTATCACGCCTCTTGTTCAAATTTCAACTACAAAGAACTATACTTGTAAAAAAAAAGTCTGAAATGTATTGTTCCAGGTCTCATACCCTTAAAATAATCACATTGCACATATCTTAAAAATATGAAAGAAATAGTACACATAGGCAATTCAAATATGTTAAAGGAAAGGCTTGAGATAAGTAAACTAAACATCTGGGTGCCCTTTAATTATTCTTGGTTGGATTCTTTATCTTGACCTATAGTGATGCTAAGGTGCCAAAGTGATGAATTTTAAGATGTTGGGCTGTGAAGACGTGCAGCTGCAACACTGATGGATTTAGGAAGGGATGGTAACAAGGTTAGCTGCATGTGAAGTGTGAATTGAGATTTTTGCAAAGAGACTGTGATTGCAGATGGGCATAATGTTGTACCCTTGCATGAAATCTTGCTATTATTGTATAATGGTCAGACAGAGTGTGAAATGACTTATTACTTTTCTTTTATTCTTTAATGAAGTTGGTTAGAGTAGCAGTACTACTGCTAGTCAATAGTAGTAAAGCATACACATACAAAAAACTATATGACAGGTGCTGAAATATTAAATATTTATTTAGTTTTGACTTTTTCCCCATAATTTTCATGAATATCCATATGCAAACAGAAGCATCTCTTTATCCATACAGATAAATTTGTACTGATTTGTGTGTCTGCACTTTGCCTTATTATCGTACGTAAATATCTATACAAGGCTCCGATGAATATAAAGGATTTCAACATCCAAGAAAATTTCACAGACCTTTAAATGTATAAATGCTATATTACTTTGGGCTGATTTCTGTGTGGAATTCTGATTTGAAAATTCTACTTCAAGTTATTTGGGTAACATTGAAATCTCAATGCATCATTATGGTGACTGCAACACAACATAATAAAATTCCAGTATGAAGCACACTTTCTAACATGGAATGGGGTATGGGGAAGATCAGATCATGGTTCTTCAGTTTTGTGATACAGAGTACATAGCTCTCATTATATCACAGAGGCCATACTATAGGTATTTCATTACTTCCCAATATCAGAATCACAAGAAGATACTATCTCAGCTATCACAAGATACTATCACAAGTCTGAGGGAAATGATGCTATGATGTTAAAAATGAAACAAAACAAGGGTGCCCCTCACCCCTCACTGCATTCTTTCTATTGTCAGTCTTTTGACACCAGATTCTAATGTTAGGAACAGTAAGAATTATGTATTTTAAAGAATTTGGTTTTGGAGATTAGGGATTTTATTTATTGTAGAGTTATTTTTATATGGTCTGTAGGAATCATAATCACCCTTAATGCATTGGCTTGATACTCTTTTTTTTGAGGGGTACTGGGTAATCAAACTCGGGACCTTGTGCTTGTGAGGCAGACACCAGAACCACTGAGCTAAATCCCTGGCACCTGGCTTGATACTCTTGATATGAAAGATAAAAATATGTTGTTACCATAGACCCTTAAATTGAAAAATTGGCATTTAAAAAGAAAATTTAAATTTGTTTTTATTTTTTCATATGCTTCTAAAGTTACACCTTGATATAATAAAAATTCTTGTTCTGGAATATATTAAAGGCAAATGATGTTCTTCAAAACAACACAAATGAGCCCTTGGAAACAAAGCCACTTGCCTATTAAAAAAATGTTTAGTCTTGTCCGTCAGCACCACATTTATTCACCTATTTCCCTACTTTTCTGGGCTAAGTTTGCTCCACAGACAGAATTCCATGACTATGTATATCCTCATCACTAAAAGATAGGATCACATATTTATTCAGATGAAATCTGGAGATAAAACACATTATACTGTCTGTTTTTCTTTTTTATAGAACAATGTTACCTTTCACTAGAGACCTTTTAGAGCAATAGTAGTCTAATAGTGGAGCTTCTCTCTCAAGATTGTTCTAAGAATACATTAGTATGGGGCACTATGTAGGCAGAAAATTTTAAGAAAGACTTGAATCAGTGAGCTGCTCTAAGTCTGTGTGTGGCATCAACTTTAGGAAAGACACATATACTCCCAATCCACTTCCCAATTGAGCTGAGTGACTCGGCCATATCTACAGAAAACATTGACAACTATAATTAGTGATCTCTCACTTTTCAATATTCCCTGGAGGACAGTGCTGTGATTGGTTTGCAGTCTACTAAGATCACCCTTTTTATAGCTCTATGAAAGTGAATCTGGATAAGAAAATCTATCTGCTACATGGGTGAAAATCTGACTCACTACCTTATAAATTTAAGATTTTTTAAAAAATTGGCTTTGTATTGTCTGTTGCAGTTAACTGTGCCAACATTTTAGGGCCCCATTACATCTTTTTTTTTTTTTTTTTTTTTTTTTTTTTTTTGGTGCCAGGGATTGAACTCGGGTCCTTGTGCTTGCAAGGCAAGCAAAGGAACCACTGAGCTAAATCCCCGGCCCTAAGGGTCCCATTACATCTTGACATCAGTGTTTTAAAACTTTGAATGCTTTTTCATTAAGAAAAGCTTTTGGTTTACTATGAATACACAAATTACACATAAGTATTTCAACTAATTTTTTAGCTGACAGATAAAGCTGATAGATAAACCTTGAGATTTCCTTCTAATCTCATTGTAGGATTAGTGACGCTGGTCTTTATGTTTGAGAGTACTTACTGGTACTTTTCTTTAGCAAGACAAGAAAAATTCCTTGTGGGTTGATCAGGGAACAATGAAATGAAATTCAAAATCGACTTATGAAACAAAATGTCATCACATCTCTAAGTACTGGGGTCTAAATTCTAGGTTGTTGTCAAGAACATTAATCTGTACATAGTTTTTGATCATAACTAGTGAATTAATATCTAACATCATCAATATGTGATCTATCTGTCTATCTATCTATCTATCTATCTATCTATCTATCTATCGATCGATCGATCTGTATGTCTTTTTGTCTAGTCCTTAGGTCAGTGCCTAGTATAAAGTAGTACTCCAAAAAGTTTGCATAGTTTAATTTAAAGTCACTGATTAATTAAAAACAGGACATCCAAATGATGTTTGCAGCTTGACATGTATTCCTTAATAGGAGGAACCACAGCTGGTATTTCAAGTATCTGGTATATTAACTTGAAAATCCTCAGGGTACAAAAAGTATTTGTTACACTGTTGATTACTGTGGTGATGTAGTAACATTTTTTTTTCTTGGTACCAGGGATTGAACTCGGGTCCTTGAGCTTGGGAGGCAGGCAGCGGAACCACTGAGCTAAATCCCCAACTTGATGTAGTAACAGTTTTAAAAAAATTAATTTTCAGTTTCGGCTAATGTCTTATAGATTTCAGTGAGAAGAATAGCACTTGGTAAAATTGCGTTAGTTTTGGGACATCAGCTTATTCCTCAACTAACTGCACTAGTGGTCTACTTTTTTTTTTTTTTTTGGTGGTACCAGGGATCAAACTCATGATCTTGTACTTGTGAGGCAGGCGCAGTGCCACTGAGCTAAAGTTTGTTTGTTTTTTGTTTTTTTGAGTGGTCTACTTTTTAATTAAACTCATCTTTTTTTCATAGGTCTGGAAAATTTATGTGACTCATAGCACTTTTGCTGTTGCTGATAAGGTGTAGCAAGTAGAGAAATGCACGGAATATGCTTTTGCCAAGTGTTTTCTAAAAACAAGTATCATTAATAATGATAGAAATTAGCAGATATCAAAGGATGAATTCTACTTTGTGTTGGAGCCTACATTCTAAATTGTATGGGTAAGTATACTAAGGCAGCTAGATAGGCTTAGGAAAGGAATTGAGAGACCTTTATCTTATTAATGATATTCTTAACAGGGAAATGACAACCAGGAAAATAAATTGAGTTGGTAATTTAATAGGCATAATTCAAAGAGTAAACAGAAACAGCTAAATTTCATGGTTGATAGTCGTACTATTGAAGCAAGGTTGTTGGAAGACACTGTTAATGAAAACAGAGACTTTCAAAATTAAGCTACATTTAGCAACCATTTTTCACCAGAAGTATTTGGCATGATGTTTGGGCTCAAATTTGCTATTCTATATTGTTTAATGCATTGTTAACTGGAATCTGTGATGTGTGTGGCAGGAAAAGAGAGAAAACTGATGCTTTTTCGTATATGAATGCTCACATTCAGATTCTCTTTATATTTTACTACACTCGCTTTTTCAGCTGCTTGGAGAACAAAAGAATACCAGTAGGGAAAAATATGTAAAGTTTTGTCAGGTATTATTTATGTATTATTATTATTTTGTTGAAAAGATGTGAAAATATGAAGAATTAGAAAACAAAGTAGCTAAAGTAAGTTATAATGAACCATCTCAAAAAACACAAGGGAATAAGAGCATAATGACAACACATTTTCATTATACTAAAAACAAATTCTGGCTGATGGTTAAAACCTATTAATTGGATATTTTAGCTACTTAACCAAGGAATAAGACTGTACTAAGTAGCCTTTCCTTTCAAGGGAGAAAACGGAACTAGTATCATTTTATTTGGTGACTTCAGTTCTTGTATGTTACATAATTTGTGGATATGGAAAAAGTGGATAGTACATTGAAAGAATATATTAAAGTTACTTCACAAGGGGGCTTCATATTTCTTAGAGTTTAGGTATCAAGATATTTGAGGAAATATTGAAGAAACAAAGCAGCAACCTTTGTGATATGACAACTATCCCCAGAGTATTACAATGATTCATAATTCACAGGAGAGCAAGGCTCAAGTGGATCATACATTTTATGGTACAAATGGGATTAATACTGTGCCTCACAGATACTCCATGTTTATAACAAAGAAAACCACACTTCAACTTCCTCTTTCTCTCTTAAGCCTTAGGAGAAAGAATGTTAGAATATTTAAAAACTTCTAGATCATAAAAAGACCATTGTTACTTATTGTATAAAGGTGGAGATAACTTTAATATTATTTTAGTTCTTTTCTTAGGTCTGTGAAGTCTGTTAACATTGTGTGGCAATGCTATGATTTATATGCATTGTTGGTGAAACACTGAAACATACGTTCATCTTTTCAACTTAGCAATTGCTTTGGTGGTATATAAACTTTAAGACTCCCTGTCCCTTTTCTAAGTTATAACTCTAGGAAGTAATTCTAAAACATTTATTTGCATGAGCATCTTAGAGAATGCTGTGAGAGAAATATATTGGCAAAGCCATTGTGAAATTGTTAATAGTGGACAGAGACTATGGCTAGGGAGGTTACAGCATATGTACAGAATGTGGCACTCAAGTTAGTTTTGAGGGTATTCTACCATTTTCCATTTTGTCTGTCATATACCACTTTCTATTTTCTTCTTGTTATTTTGCCTTTCTTCTTCTATTCCTTTTACTTTTGTCTTTTATCCATTTTTACCTTTATTTAGTACTTTCGGCATTTTCTGTGTATGATATTTGATTATTTGTGTATATTCTCCTTAGACTAGAAGCCTTATGAGAACATATAACAAATATTTAGATAATTCCCATAATGCCTATCAGAAATGCTCACTGAGCTCTCACAAGCTAATGTTCTTATTCTGTAGGTTACATAGGGGCTGTCAATAACATTAAATTCTAGAGTAGGGTTCTTTTCATTATTAGTATTTGCACATGTAAATTTAAGTGTCTAATTCATTTAGCTGAGACTTGGTGTTTAAGCATAATTGGATTATTAACACATTGTTTATATGTAAAATTAAATGTTTGGTAGGTCAGGGTCTCCAATATAGCTTCCTTTTTTATTTTTTAGACAGAGCCTTGCTAAGTTGCCCAGACTTGGCTTCAATTTGCAATTCTCCCATTTCAGCTTCACAGAGTGTTGGTAATACAGGTGTGCACCACCATGCCTGGCATCCTATTCCAGTTGGAGTCTCTGGTTAGTGATGATGTTCTCTAAAACATGAGGCTACAGATAACTCTCTATATCATCCCTATAGAAGCCAGGAAGGACTGAATACACAGTTTTAGAGAGGAAAATTTAAGCTGTCGACTTCTAAAGTTTATGAACTAGCTCTATTAAGGGAAGATGGGGGGAGGGGAGGGGGGGGCTTTTTCTTGTTCCATAGGCTTTGGGAAAGTTAATTAAACCCATTGGTGAAATGTCTTAAGAAATGTAACAGTATTCAACAACTATTTTGTTTATGTTTGGCATTTATTAAAATGCTCTCCTGGCTCCTAGCTTATTATTTGTTCATCTAGTCTGAAGAGCTTTGATGGATGAATATTAAAATGTGTCTTGGGGGCCAGGGATTTAGCTGAGTGTTCTTGCTGCCTGCCTCACAAGCGCAAGGTTCCGAGTTCGATCCCCAGCACCGCCACCCCCCCCAAATGTGTCTTGTTTCCTTATAGCTTCTGCTAGGGTTCTGTCCCACATTTCCATGCAATGCCAAATAACCTGAAAGTTTCCAATTGTCCAAATATTTTGTGGCTTTCAATCTCAGCAGGCATCTCCTCCTCCTCCATAGCAACAGTGCATTTGGGGAATTTCTTTGTTTCCCCACTCCCCACTACCTCCTGTGGTAGAAATACCACTATTTCTAAGCTGAGGTAAATCAGATCACTGTCTGGAATTAAGTATGGCCCTGTTGGACTCTACTTCTAGATAGCACAGTTAGATGTAACACTCAAAAATAGGAGTTATTTTGGGGCCCCAGGTAAAAACATAACCAACTTAAATATAGTGTCAATTTCTAGTTTTTATTTTCTTTTCCAGTTGTTGAGTATGTTGAAAAGGGATATTTTCCCTTTAAGAAACACAGATATTAATAATGTCAAGAAGTATTCCTCAGTCTTAAAGCAATTTCCATATTAGACTCCAGATTTACTATAGATAATATCAGATGCCTAAATGAGGCATAACTATTCTTCTAGAGGACTTCACTGAAAGCATTTTATGCTACATGGATTGTTTTACTGTGAACATTCCCAGTGATTGGTACAAACCTTTGCCAATGAATGACAAATTTACATACACATCATGTCAGCCAGCAATATTTTGCAGCTTTAATTGCTTTAGCTTCAGGCATTCCATGTCAAAATAGAGTGTTTAATGTCCTGCAAGTTACTCTGTTTCTTTGCAACATTAAATTATTCTGTAATTTGCCTGTTTTCTTTCTAATGCATTGTCCATTAAGTCATTTAATAATTTATAATATAAAATGCACAATGCAATTTTAAATAGCATGTCCAACTTCTTTTTTAGAAGATTCTAGGCGAGTTTGCCTCAAAAAGACTAGGAAATTGAAGTGCATTTGCATGAAGTGTTTAAACCCATAACTTAGATCTCAGTAGAAAAGATCTTCCTATATATTGCTAAACTTTTAATATGCACTGTTGCGTGCAGGCGCGCATGTAACTTGTATTTTAGATAAAATAGCATTTAAAAAATCCAGGCAGACATACAAAATTCATTTAGGAAAAGGATAGGATTCTGTGTAGCCAAAAATCAATGGTAAAGATGACTTTATTTAGTGTCTGAGAGAATGAATGAGATTGGAAAAAGTTATTTGTGCTCATTTAGTTAAGTCAACTTTGACAAAGATAAATTAATGTAGAACATAATCTTTTATGTGTCTTTGTTATAGGATTGAAGGATACTAAAAAAAAATCTTTTCCCTCCTTTTTTGCAATACTAGGGATCAAACTCAGGGATGCTCTACCACTGAGTTACAATCCTAGTTCTTTTTATTTATTTTGAGACAGGGTTTCACTAAGTTGTCCAGGAAGCCCTGAATTTGTGATCCTCCTACCTCAGCTTCCCAAGTAGCTGGGATTATATGTATATAATAAAATAATCTTTTTCAAGCTTACAATAATATCTGACTTTGATCATTTTTAATTATAGGATTTTACCTTATGTCCATTTGTAAAGAATGTTCAGTAACCATTTCTGATTGTGATATTGCTATTTACATGTAAAACAAATTAGCAAAATTCACATAAATGTGTAAAAGTCAAAGAATATCAAATAATTGTGTCTTTATTAAAGGTGTCATGTTCAAGAATAATCTATTAATAAGCTATATAACATATAATCATTTAGCATAAAACTAATGAATAATGATAACATTCTTCAGTATATAGTAAATATTTCTATTTTCAAAGTAGTTTAGTCTTCAATAACCAAATGATTTTATCTTTTTTGTTTTTGAATGCTCATATTTGCAAAAGAGAGTTTTATTTGAAACATTAAAAATGCAAATTCATAGATTCATGTATTATACATTCATCTTTAATATCCCCCTCTTCTAGCTTTCTCTAGTCATGAAATTGTTTCTTTATTATATTTTTCTACTGAGTTCCTAGAGTGCCTTTACTCAAGTTTAGCTATAATTTGGTTATTGAGTATAATTCTTAAAGCAGGCACAAATGGAACTTGTTTCCTAAGGATTTTGGAACACTGGTCCAATCCGTCAACTAGCAGATTCATATATTCAACACTTTTTATACCTTTAAACAAATAATTTGCAAAGATATTTAACCCAAGATTGATAACATCTCTTGATAGTCCCTCATGTGGAAGAAGACTTCACAGTTCAATGGTATTTGTGAATCAACCATAACGCTTCCTGTGGGATTTAAAATCTAGTGTATGATGACATATTGGAATATTTGAGCAACATGAAAAAGCTTGCCTTTGTTGGTTTTAACTTTAGGATTTCTTTTTTGGGGGGTATCTCATGAGAAAGGTTGCTGAAGTAGATATTTTGAGATGGTAGGGTATTTCTGTCAACATAATTGGTAATTATCAATGAAGCACATGATTTTGAAAAAGAAAAGGCTTAAAAGAGATGTATAGTATATCTCTAATGTGTAGAAAATTAAAGGTGTACCGTACTTTGTTTGGATGGTTTCAAATTTTATCTTTTGACTTAGTATGTGAAGTAAAGAAAATGTATTTATTTTGAAAGCCTGAACTAAGGGGCAAGTGCCAGCATTTTCAACTCTTTTGTTTCCTAAACTGCCTGGAAATAAATCTCTCTGCCTGGGTTAAATTTGGCAGACATAAGAATATACTTTAATGAACAATAAGAACTCTTTTGCTACACTAGAAAAAAGTATGTTTATATTATCAAGTAAATTGAGATTATTGGTAATAACATATATCCTCTTTCACTTCTTTATTTATTGAATTTCTGATGGAAACTATGCCCAGAAAATTTTATGAAGCAATGTTGAGATAAGCTTGGCCTAAAAATTCTTAGAGGGAGCTCCCTACTGCTCGCTAATTTCCAGAACATCCGTAGTAATTAGAACGGTCCTCCAGCAAGCAGAGAGAAAAGTATGGAAGTAAAAATCGATTCTTCATTTGCTTCCTTAGATCTGTGCCTTTTTTTTCTTGCTATCTCTTTGGAATCCTAGGGAATAACTTGATACTTCATCACATGCCTGGGGTGGTGAGGGCACAGAAAGGGTGAGGAGAGGGGTGCTTGTGGCTACATTTCTGTATTGAATTTAATTTTTCATTGATAATTAGACTCTCGAAGCCACCTGATATTTTTGACCAGCAGGAAACAAAAGCCCACTGACTGACTCAGGGGATACGAATGAGTGGCCCCCACTGTGCTCACACAGCATCTCTACGAAGACCAAAAACAAGAGCTGTGGCAAATTGGATCACCATGCAAGTTCCAACTGGCCCATTGTGTACAAGTAGTAAATTGGGAGCTGATATTTCTGAGAACTATTTATTAGCAAAGCTTGGTGTTTTACTCCCTCCCCAACCCTCCATTCCCCTCACCTCAGTTTTCTTCAGCAAACAGCTTTTTACCAACTTACACGGAGCAATATATAACACTTACAAAAATTCTGTTAATTATCCAAAGAGCTGTCCAGGCTAGAAATGTACTGATTACATATGACAAAATGAGTAAAAAAATTTTCGGTAATTTTAACAGGCATTTATATGTGCATAATTATACAAAGGCGACTGGGTGATGTTTTGCAAGAGTTTACTGAAATACAAAAAAGGTAGAATAATATTTTAAAAATTAAATCCTATTGCTATGTGTCTTATTACAATTTTTAAATGAAGATCTTTCAGTGACAGCTTTTGGTGGAGTGATCAGTTCTAACCATTTAGTACAAAAAAGGTGTGAAAATACTAGGCTGTGGCCAGTTAGCAGAAATCATAGTTATACAAGCCTAGACTTGTCTGTCTTACAGAAGAATTGATAACTCTGGATTTTTTTCAATTTGAGTAATGCAGAGAGAGAAAAATGTAGTCTGTTTCATTAGTTGCATGTATATATATATATAAATAATCTCTGAGAGCTTTAGGTTTTAGTGAGTTAGAAATATAGTATTATTATTACTGTCTCATAGCTTGTATAACTGCAAAAAATAAAGTTTGTATTAATCTTTCACAATTAGGTTTTTGTGATGATGTTTATTCATTTGATGAGCATTTATTCATTTGATCTTTTATGAGCATTACTACCTATAGTACATTTTGGTTTTGGTGCTCTTTTCTTTTCACCTAGTGTATAAATTAATTCTACGGACAATGGAATGATTTGATGAGAGGAAACTCAGAGCAACATGGTTAATATTGGTGTTCTAGCCAGGGAGCACCATAGAGGCCATCATAGAGAGAGTACAAACATGCTCTGGTTGTTATTTTGTTTCTATTAGGATTCAGTCATCAAATATTAATAAATGCTTATGATTTCCAATAATTTATTAAGCATTATAGGGGATGAGAAGAGTATGTTGCTTGGTTTCTGACATCCAGAAGTTTATCATTAATAGGTAGACAAAATTACCACCATAAAAACAATAAGCAAACTATTCAACCTCAGAGGTTGTGAATATAATGTTGCAGAGCTATGGATGTTTGAATGCCTGATTATGAATTTTTAGAAAAAATTGGAGTGTTGACTTCGTTAACTTGGTAGCTCGCACGACGTGGATGGAGTTATTGTACTTCAGAAAATTATAACATAATTCAAAAGCATCTTAATAAATTAGAAAAATATTTCACTTGACTCTTAGTAACCAAAGCCGGTAATAGAGACTTAGGACTCAAAGATATTGAGCAATACTAAAGACGGGGGATATTATTAGAAAATGGCATGTTGCCAAAAACTATTTTTATCACTATGGATTTTTTAAAAATAAGAGAAATTGAAGAGAAGCAAAATTAGAAATATTTATGACAGTTCCTCACTGCTTTGCAATGAGGATTAAATGAGTTAAAACATATCAGGTGCTTGGCACATACTTGTTTTTAATAAAGCGAGTAGTTTTAAAAATAAACCTGTCAGTAACGGTTGACTCGTTTCTCAGTGCCTGAGAGTGGAGACTAAGTTGAAAGTGATGATTCAGCCTCTCTGCCTTGGCGCTTAGAGGGTCAGGTGGGCAAGTGTCCACTGGACATGGTCCTCTCTGATAGCCAGGGCTGGGCCCAATCTCTCCTTACAGTTGCAGCACTTACTCTTAACACCACCCTTTTTACATCATCATAGGAAATAGCAAATTTCTAAATCCTGTAAACTCCCCTTTGTGGCACCTAACGTTTTTGTCCTTCCTTTGGCTTTTAAAAAATTTCCTCTTTATCTGGCTTCTGGGATTCACTACTTCCTATTTATCTTACTTTGTTGAACCTCTTCTCTGTCTCTCGTGAGGGTTCTCTTTTTCTCCATGTGAACCCACTACACTTTTTAATTTTTAAACCTGAGTTGAATTCTCAATTCTGTAGCCTTCCTAGTTGGTTATCCTCTTTTGCAACATCCATTCTCATGTAATGACTGACAGTTCTTCATACCCAGCTCCAGGCTCTCCACTGGGCTTCAGAAATGTGTTTCCAACTTGTTTCTCCTTATATCTTCTGTATTATGTTAAGTGAAACATTCTCATAACAAAAGTTTATTTTCCACAGCTGAAACATCCCTTTTTCTGCATTCCCTATATGTGTTACTGCTATTCCTATCATACAGTGCCCAAATGTACAGATTGCCTGGGACTGTGGAGTTTCTCAAGAGTCGTAACTTTCTAAATTGAGAAGGTCCTGGGAAATCTGGCACTAGTCAGTCACCTTCAGTATCTACAAAATCTCACAAACCAGAAACCTCTGATTTTTCTTCTATGACCTCTCTCTCTCATCTCCTACCTCTAATTAGTCACCAAATTCTAAGAACCATATTTTAGAAAACACTTTTGAAACACTTCCCTTTCTTTTTAAATTCAATGCCTAGATTCAGGCCTTTATTATTTCATACCTGGTTTATTGTGAAAGGATCTTCCTTGGCATCCTTGACTTTGATCTTACTCATTTTATACACTGCTTGATTAATCTTCATAAATATAGATCTAACCATCATGGTGCTATTAAACAACAAATCTAAAAGTTAGAAGAGATAAATCCATGGAGAAAATGGAGTTTTGCCATAGATTAGAGGGTTTTAGCTCTTCAACTCAACCACAAGAACCTGTGACTCTGCAAGGAACTGATTGTAACCTTAGTATAATAGATCTCTGTTAGAGATCAACACAATTTTCTCCTCAGTATCTGGATCAATTTTTTCCCTCTGTCTGGACAGGAGTGCTTGCTTTTTAAAAAATTACTATGGAAACATCTACTTGAACTATAGTCTAATCAAAATAAAACAAAATAAATCTGCACTTATCTAAAGAGTGAAAGAATTAGGCACTAATGTTAGGATAAGAAGATAAAAAATAACACAAAAATAAATTTTAACCAAAAATGAAAACAGAAATTTTACAGCATGAGTATATTACCTCATCTTCCTCCTCCCCAAGCTAGGACCTGTCTCTTGTTTCAACTATAGCCTCCCTAGAAGTGATATCATTTGCTGCTCGGTGATGTTATACTCCCTCATCATGACAGATGTTTGAACTCAGAGTATGTGGTGGTTTTAAAATATGTCCAGAAAGTCTTTAATATGTGGAACATAATTTCCCTTCTCTTGAGTGTGAGCTAGGTTTCCTGACTTGCTTCTAAGTGAGTAGAATACAGAAGGAGTGAGAGTATGACCTCTGGAACTACACCATAAAAGGCACCATGCAGTGTGGGTTCTACCTTGATGTCTCTTGTTGGATTACTGGCTCTGGATGAAACCAGGCTTCATGTCATGAGGACTCATGTGAAGCCTTGGGGAGAGGTCCTGTGGTAAGGAACTGAGGCTTCCTTACAACACTGAAAAGTAACTTGCCAGGTGTGAGAATGCACTATCATTTTGAAAGTCATCTGCCAGTCCCAGTCAAAGCTTCAGGTGACTATGGCCCCAGATAACGACTACTCTGCAACTTCATGAAAGACCCTGGGCCAGAACTACAAGGTGAGTGCTACCAGATTCCTGACCCACGAAACTGTGTGAGGTAATGAATGTTCATTGTTGCATACCACTAAGTTTTGGGGTAATTTTATTATGCAGCAATAGGTAACTAATACAGAATAGTTTTGTTTGACCTTTTCTCACTTATTTTTTTCTTTCCAGTCCTTTTTCCAAATGCTCAGAAATTCAGGTCAGAATTTTCACTAATTCTTCTGCAAAAGGGCTATATTATTTCTCCTTCATTTACTGCTCTGTTATATTCTTATATGGCTTAATGCTTATTTTCCCATGTGCTCATTCTGTAGGCCTTTTCTATCTTTCACTTTTTGGAAGACGAGTTTCATGGGTTTCTTACATTTTTAAGTATCTTGTCAGCAGAAATACTAATTGTCCTTTTCTTCTGATGATCTTTTTCAAGGATGCAGGGTTGTTTACTGTCCTGTATAATAAAATCACGTCTACCCCTGGAGCAAAGGTCAGATAGGTTTGCTAACTGGCCATTAGGAAAGACTGGGCTTTTGTAAGTTGAGTGCTCCTTAGCTGGGATGCAAACCCATTACCTGGGCAGGATTCATGTGGGCCCTCTTCGTCATTCCCCACATTTGGAAGGTAAGTATAACTGAAGCAAAAATGGTGATTCTGTGACTTTCTGTGACACTAGTGATTAGGACCTTTGTTTTTGATATAAGATCTTATGACTTTTGCAGACTAACTTGTCAGCTTGCTAGTAAAGTAAGACCTCTTATTCTTCATAGTTCTTCACAGTTTTAACCCATTCTTCTCAATACCACTTAAAGTCATAATCATGTTCCTTTTCAATTAATTCTTTTACTTTTTAACTACAGGATAACTGATTATACTTGCAAACCTCAGGCTTCCTCCCTTTTTTTTTTTTTTTGGTACCGGGGATCAAACTCTGGTCCTTGCACTTGTGAGGCAGGAGGCATAAGCACTGAGCTAAATCCCTGGCCCATTAACTGCATTCTTTTCGAGGGGAAACATTTTAGCATATGTCTCCACCAAGGCATCTCAAGCACATTCTTTACATTTCTGCTGCAGAGCTGTACAAAGTGACAACATTTTTGTCTGTTACATCTTCCTCTCATTCTTTTCCATGGAATTGTGACATGTACCACTTTAAAGATGAATGGATAAAGCTTACCTCTTCTGGGAAATATTTACCTATTGTTCTTTACCTGATTCTGGCCATAGTATGATCGTGCTTTCTATCTCTTTTAAGTACTCAGTGCTTACAAGTTAATTGTAGACATAAATCAAGGCTATTTGGAGTCCTATATGCCTCACTTATCTGTATGTCAAGTCCTTTCCTTCTGCTTGGGAAGTTTTCTGCAATTACTTCTATGAACAGGTTTTTTTAATGTTATTTGCACTCTCTCCTGTTTCTTCTTTGACTCCAATCAGTCTTATGTTATTCTTCTTTTCATTGTCTAGCAGCTGCTGTATTGATTTCTCATGGTCCCTTACAATTTTGAAGTAATGTTTCTTTTCCTGGTCACTAATTGCAATCTTATCTTCTATATCTGAAATTCTGTCCTCACATTGGCTCATTCTGCTGTGTAGACTTTCAATGGAGTGTTTAATCTCCTAGAAATCTGTTTGTATCTGTTTTATGAATTGCATTTGTTTCCTATGTTGGGATTCCATCATGTTCCTCAGCTCCTCTATTTTTATAGTTTTTTTTGTTGTTGTTGTTGTTTTTGTACTGGGGATCGAACTCGGGTCCTTGCACTTGTGCAGCAGGTGATGAAACCACTGAGCTAAATCCCGAGCCCAGCTCCTCTATTTTTTTATCTGTGTCCTCTCTAGATTTATTAATCATGTCTTGCATTATGGGCACAATCTCTGCTGTTATCTGAGAAATTATTTCTGATTTCATTTTTTCTAGATCCTCTTTTGTTGCCAGTTCAGGGAGTCCAGGTTGTTGAGTATCAGAGTGTTCCATCTCCTTTCCCTTTGGGGTTGCTGTAGGTGATCTGAAAGTCTGGTTTTGAGACTTGTTTACATGTCTTCTCATTTAGGTGGGGATGGGGGGGTTTCTGTTGGCACCCACGTGGCTCACCTCCTCTGCGCTGGGAGTGGTGGAACAGCGGCCCAGAAGCCCCTTCCTTTGGGCTCTGTAGACATAAATCTACCATTTAAAAAAAATCTTTTTTAGATTTTTTTCCTGGATAGGATAAGAAACTCCTTGAAAGCAAAAGACTGGGTTTTTTGGTTCCTTAGTAAGACATGCAGATTTGGATGTAGTGTGCTTTATATGATGGTCACTTAATGTTGGCCTACCTGAATATTTTGTTTAATCCAGATCTCATCTGGTGACATTGTCTTGTTTTTTGAACACAGGCTTAGGAACAATCACTGCAACAGCCTCTATCCTAGGAAGCAGATGGTAAGCCTTAAAACTGCCTCTGGCTGCCACAGCATAGCCATTCCTCTTTTCTAGCCCAAGTCTATCTCACAGTCTTTGCCTTTATCCAGGACTTTTTACTGTTTCCCCTCAGGCTCCTGTAGTTTAAGTCATCCTCTGGAAAAAAAAAAAAAAGAAAAAAGAAACACCAGAGCATTTCAATCTTTTAACCAGTGAATAACTCTTCAATTCTCTTTCTTATGCCCTTTAATGTTTTTTCTCTGAGTTAAGATTGGGCTCCTTTGTTTCATGGGGTCCTTCTCTTTATGGGAAAACATTAAGAATAAGAACCAAATAAGAATTACTATAAGGAGAAAATTGGGAGGGGTGTTTTCTCCTTTTGATATTTAATTTATTCTGCAAACACAGACTTTTGGTTAATCTATCCTTACTCTATGTGCACTCTTAGAAGTTCAGTCCTTGTGGGAAGGTTTTCTATTTTGTTTTGCAACTTTTAAATATAGCAGCTTCTTTCTCCAGACCCACTTGTCTACAGGCTTGTGAACTTGAAGCATCATATATGCATGTGCCTGTGTGTGTGTACACGTACATGTACACACGTGAGAATGAAGAAAAGAATCTTCTCACTAAGCAGGCTCTTCAAGTATCCTTAGTTAGTTTTAGAATCTTGGAGTAGAGTGATCAGGCAAAGGGTGAATTTGTCCCCTGATGATTCACATAGGCAATGGCTTCTTCAAATTCTGTAAGGTTGTATGACAGCAGTTTTCCCCACCAGTTTCTTGACTTCCCTTCTTGTAGTTTGTATGGTCTGAAGTTTTTTTAAAGTAGTCATAGGAGTAAGTAAAATTAAGGCTTATTTTCATGTTAGGGTCATAAAACATGGAAGTTCATAATCAAACATATTTTATGGATAAAGTGAGACGATACACCATGTGATCAAAACATACAGTCAATGTTTAAATTTTAAAAAACATTACAGTACAAGATATATTGTCATTAATCCTCCTCAAAATACCCCCTTTGCTTTGAACACACTTATTCCATTATTCTTGCCACTTTCTGAAGCAGTTCTGAAAGTACTCTTTCCTCAGTGTCTTTAGTTGTCATTGCTTTGATGTCTAGAATAGATTTGAAATGTTTACCTTGGATGGTAATTTTGACTTTGGGGAAGTCAGAAGTTGCAAGATGCCAGATCTGGTGAATAAACTGGTTGAGGACATGCTGTGTTGTTTTATGAGCCTGCCTTTCTTTTGGAGGGCACTTGGCAACAGCATTCACTATATTTTTGGTCACATTTTGTAAGGACTCTCACAAAAGAGAACTTCCAGACTTGTGAAGACCTGCTTCAGAAAACAGCAGGAATGATAGAATAAGTGTGTTCAAAGTGAAGGGGAGTATTTTGAGGAAGATTAATAGCAATATGTCTTTTACTGTAAAATTTTTTTGAACTAGTATTGTACATGTTTGAAGTACATGATGTTTACATTCATCTTAGGGAGTAGGTACATGTGCTTAACATATCTTGCTTCTTTTTATTACCCTTCCCTTCCCCATGTGATATATTTTAAAAATTTAAACTCACAGTATATTTTTTTATCAGCCCTTACACCTGGGAAATGCAATATAAGCTCCCTTTCTATACTATTATTATTTCAAATTGCTACAAATCCCAAATGAAAAGAAACTCATATGTCAGAAAAAATCTGTTTGTGAAAATAGAAAATATGTTTGTGAAAATGGAAAATAGTTTTTTTCTATTTATTTTTATTATAGAATTAAAAGTGTTTTTGCTTAATTTAAAGATGTTTTACAAGTGACTTTTAGAGGAAAATATAGCTAAGGACAATCAATAGTTTAACCTGTGTTTTAATATTTAAAGATTTTTCTCCTAGATCAGATTATTACTTACATTATATTTTTGAGTTTTCTAGAAATTGCTGCATAATCAGCAGAGATATTTGTCTTGAATTACTTTAATATGTGTCAGAGTATCTGTAGAAGACATGCATATATTTCTCAAATTATAAAATATTTCAAAAATACAAAAAAGAAAATAATGTAACAAATACCAAGATAAACCCTGGTAAATTTTTTTCTATTCTTGTCCCAAATCCCACTCTTTTCTTTCTTTCTTTAGAGGTCAACTTAATTTTACTATGTTACAGGTTGGTAGCCCCAGGAAACAGGCTCTGAGATTCTTTGTATGTGGAGATTGCTTTGTGGGGAATTTCAGTAAATATATCTGAGAAGGATGAGGGGAGCACATTGGTCAAGGGAAAATAGGCATTGTAACTGATCCTAAGACAGTGCTGAAGCTGGAATGCCTGGGCAAAATTGTGTCTTGAAGCAAGGAGGCCAAGTCTTATGTCCCTCAGGGGCTGCAGCCTTTTCCCAAGGGGGAGGCATAACCTTGGGTATGGCAGTTTTCTTCTTCAGAGTCCTAAGTCTGGCAATTATATTCTTATAAACAGCTGTGTGCAGAGTTTTCTGGGAACATGTTTCCATGTCTCATGGATGAGTTGCTGGAAGTGGGATTGCTGGATCATGTGGTAATTATGGGTTTAATTTTTTTTAAAAAGGTTTCGAAGCCAATGATATTTTTTAAAGCTTGATATGGTGATATAATATTGACCATGATAAGGAATGTATCATTTGGTGACCCCTGAGAGAGAAATATGCTGCAGCTCATGTTCAGTTCCTTACAGTTCCATCTCAGTCCTCCTCCAGTGTCTCCTCTTCGAGTTGTATCTGATTTTATTACCAATCTTCATCCGAATCTATTGAGGAATGGAACAATTCTGCTTTTGCTTCTTGGCCAGGAATCGATTGATTCTGAAAGTCTTGTGAGAAGACATGGTTAGGTTCTGAGGTAAGCACATGCACACGATGGCAGAGAGAAGCAGAAGAGGAGTGTAAGTTTCATTTTATAAAAAACTGCCAAACTGTTTCCCCAGTGGCATACCATATCACATTCCTGTGCAACATGAGAGGCCCAGTTACACTCATCCTCTTTAGCACTTGTTGGTATTGTTGTTTTTAAATCATTCTAATAGCTGTATAATGATATTTCATTGTAGTTTTAATTTGCATTTCATAATGTTTAATGATATTAATGTTTTTCATTTATGTAATATGTTTTTTGGTGAAGTATTTGTTCATATTTTTCACATTAAAAAAATTAAGTTCCCTAACACTGAAAAAAGAAAAAAATTAGATTTATTGTTTTTTTTTATTGCTGAATTTTACAAGTTTTCCTTATGTTCTGTAAACAAATTTTTGTCATATGTGATTTACAAATATTTTCCCTGTCTCCTGATTTTATTATATCCTGTATGAAACAACTTTTTTTTTAAATTAAATTCTTTAATTGGTACATTGTAGGTATACAACACAATTACATTTCTCATTGGGAATTGTACCTTTACATAATGCATCTTGGTTCTTATTTTTTCCCCATTCCTAGCCCTCCCTTCACCCCCTCCACCCTTCCCTATTTACAAAGACTTTATTTCCATTTTTTCCATTTCTCAGCATTTTCCCCTTCCCTTCTTTCTTTTCCCCTGCCCCTCCCACTACCCCTACCCCTTTGGACCTTTTCTTCCTATTTTGCACAATCGATTATTCATTCTAATCATTGGTGCATTTTAGGTATACAATATAATGACATTCATCATTGGAAATTTGCACCTTTACATAGTCTCTCTTGGTTCTTATTTTTCACCCTTGCCCAGCCCTCCCTTCAACCCCTCCAGTCCTCCCTATTTACAAAGATTTTGATCCTATTTTTCCATTTTCTCATATTAATCCCATTCCCTTCTTACCTTTCCCCTAGCCCTTCCACTTCCTTCCCCTTTGCCCCTTTTCTTCCTATTTCACATTACCTATTATACATTTTAGTCCCTATTTGCACTTTCAGTTTCTCACACCAGAGAAACTATTTGGTATTTATACATGTGTGTCCTATTTATTTCACTTAAGAGTATCGCTACAATGTGCATCCATTGAGCTATAAATGTCTCTAGTTTCTCATTTTTTATGGCTGAGTAGTACTCCATTTTATTACAAAACCACATTTTCTTTCTTCAGTCTCCAGTTGATGGGCATTTGGGCTGTTTCCAAGTTTTAGCTATTACAAACTGTGCTACTATGAACATGGGTGCACATATATCACTGTGGTATGATTCTTTTAATTCTTTGGGGAAGATCCCCAGCAGGGGAATAGCGGGGTCAAATGAGACTTCCAGTCCTAGTTCTTTGAGGTATCTCCATACTGATTTCCACAGTGCTTGCACCAGTCTACACTCCCACCAGCAGTGGAGCAGGGTTCCTCTTTCCCCACAGCCCCGCCAGCATTTGTTATTGGTTGATTTCATGATAGCAGCCATTCTTTCTGGAGTGAAGTGGAATCTCAGCGTTGTTTTCATTTGCATCTCTCGAATGACCAGTGATGGTGAACATTTTTTCATGTATTTATTTGCTATTTCTACTTCTTTGTCTGAGAAATGTCTGTTCATTTCAGATGCCCATTTTCGGATTGAGTCTTTAAATTTGGGAGGTCTGATCTTTTTAAGTTCTTTATAGATTCGAGATAGTAGACCTTTGTCTGAGGAAGAGCAGGTGAAGATATTTTCCCACATTGTGGGTTGTCACTTCACACCACATTTGTTGATTGTTTGTGCTAGTTCACGGGCAACTGAGGTTTTGTTCATAAAATCTTTTCCTACACCAATGTCTTCAAGGGTTCTACCTAACCTCTGTTCAAACTGGTTCAGAGTTTCTATTTTAATATTTAGATCTTTAATCCATTTTGATTTTAGTTTAGTGCATGGTGAGAGATACAGGTCTAGTTTTAAGCTTTGGCAAGTTGAAGCCCCATTTTTCCAGCACCATTTCTTAAAGAGGCTATCTTTCCTCCAGTGAGGGTGTTTGGCTCCTTTGTCGAAGATGAGATGGCTGAGTGTGTGTGGCGTTGTTTCTGCATCTTCTAATCTGTTCCAGTGGTCCTCAAGTCTGTTTCTTTGCCAGTACCATGCTGTTTTTATCACAGTAGCTTTGTAGTAGAGTTCCAGGTTGGGGATTGTGATACCCCCTGCCATGTCTCTGTTACCTAGAATTGCTTTTGCTATTCTGGGTCTCTTCTTGTTCCAAATGAATTTTTGGATTGTTTTCTCGTGGTCCATGAAGTATGCTGCTGGGATCTCAATTGGAATTGCATTAAATCTATATAGCAGTTTTGGAAGTATGGCCATTTTCACTATATTAATCCTTCCTACCCAGGAGCAGGGGATGTCTGTCCATTTTCTGATATCATCTTCAATCTCTCTTTTCAGAGTGCCATAGTTTTCAGAGAAGAGGTCTTTGATTTCTTTCATTAGGATGATTCCTAGGTATTTCAGTTTTCTGGATGCTATTGTGAAAGGAATTATTTGCCCTATTTCTCTCTCAGTGAGTCTGTCATTGGTGTAGAGGAAAGCTATTGATTTTTGTGTGTTGACCTTGGAACCAGCTACTTGATTGAATTTGGTTATTAAGTCTAGAAGACTTTTGGTGGAGTTCTTGGGGTCTTCTATATAGAGTATCATGTCATCTGCAAATAATGACAATTTGACTTCTTCATTACCTATCTTTATTCCTTTTATTTCTTTCTCTTGTCTAAATGCCATGGCTAATGTTTCCAGAACTATATTGAACAAGAGTGGTGATAATGGACATCCTTGTCTTGTTCCTGATTTGAGTGTGAAGGATTTCAGTTTTTGACCATTTAGTATGATATGGGCTGTTGGTTTTTCATAGATGGCTTCTATCAGTTTGAGGTAGAGACCATCTATTCCAATTTTTTGTAGGGTTTTTATCATACATGCATGTTGGATTTTGCCAAATGCTTTTTCTGCATCTATGGAGATAATCATACGGTTTTTGTCCTCAGCTCTATTGGTATAGTGTATTACATTGATTGATTTGCGTATATTGAGCCATCCCTGCATCCCTGGGATGAATCCCACTTGATCAGGTTGTATGATCTTCTTGATGATCTTCTGCATTCTGCTTGCCATTATCTTATTAAGGATTTTTCCATCTGTGTTCATTAGTGAGATTGGCCTATAGTTCTCCTTTTTCAGTTGGGTCTTTCTCTGCTTTGGGGATTAAGGTGATGCTTGCTTCCAGGAATGAATTTGGGAGTATTGCTTCCCTTTCAATTTCATTGAAGAGTTTAAACAGTAGTGGCAGCAGTTCCTCTCTAAATGTCTTGTAGAATTCAGCAGTGAAGCCATCAGGGCCCGGGCTTTTCTTAGTTGATAAGTTTTTAATTACATTTTCAATTTCATTAGTTGATATTGGGTTGTTCAGAATTTTTAGGTCTTCTTTGTTCAACTTTGGTAATTCCTATGTATCTAGGAATCTGTCCATTTCTTCTGTGTTGTCCATCTTATTGGCATATAGGTTCTGGAAGTAGGTATTGATGATCCTCTGGATTTCTGCTGGGTCTGTTGTCATTTCACCCTTTTCATTCCTAATTGCATGGATTTGGACCTTTTCTTTCCTTTTTCTGACAAGGTTGGTTAAGGTTTGTCAATTTTGTTGATTGTTTTGATGAACGAACTCTTGGCTTCATTGATTTTTTGTATTGTTCTCTTAGTCTCCATTGCATTGATTTCTCCTTTGATCTTTATAATTTCCTCCCTTGTATGAGCTTTGGGGTTGTCCTGCTCTTCTTTTTCTAGAAGCTTGAGATTCAGCATCAGGTTGTTTAATTGGGCTCTCTCTGTTTTCCTAATATGTGTATTCACTGCTATGAATTTCCCTCATAAGACTGCTTTCATTGTGTCCCATAGATTTTGATATGTTGTATTGTCATTGTCATTTAATTGAAGGAACTGTCTGATTTCTTCTTTAATTTCCTCTGGGACCCATTGGTTATTTAGAAGTGTGTTGTTGAATTTCCATGTGTTTATGAAGTTTTTTGAGTTTCTTTTGCTATGGATCTCCAATTTCATCACACTATGGTCTGATAATATACAGGGGATAACTTCAATTCCTTTGCACTTACTTAAACATGTTCTATGTGTGAGTATGTGGTCTATTTTGGAGAATGACCCATGTGCAGCTGAGAAGAATGTGTATTCTGATTTTGTGGGGTGGAAGACTCTGTAAACATCTGTTAAGTTCCTTTGTTCAAGAGTTCAATTGAGTTCTAGTATTTCATTACTTATTTTTAGTCTAGTTGATCTATCTATTTGTGACAGTGGGGTGTTGAGGTCCCCCACTACAACTGTATTAGTGCATATATGACTTTTCATATCCATTAGTATTTGTTTTATGTAGTTGGGCGCACTAGTGTTTGGTGCATAGATATTTATGATTGTCATCTCTTCCTCTTGGATGCTTCCCTTTACAAGGATGTAATGTCCTTCTTCATCTCTCTTCATTAGTGTTGGTTTGAAATCTACTTTTTCTGCCAAGAGGATAGCTACTCCTGCTTTTTTTCAGGTTCCTGTCACATGGAGTATTGTTTTCCACCCTTTCACTTTCAGTCTATGAGTTTCCTTTTGAATTAAGTGTGTTTCTTGTATGCAGCATATTGTTAGATTTTGCTTCTTGACCCATTCTGCCAGTCTATTTCTTTTGATTGGTGAGTTGAGACCATTAACGTTGATGGTTATAATTGAAACGTATTGACTTGTCATTGCCATGACTTTTTCTTTTTGTTGCGTTCTCCCTCTTTACATTTAATTTCTTGTCATGCCAGATGGGTTCATTTTGCTCTGCTTCCTGGGGTTGTGATCCTCAATGTCTGTTCCTAGGATATTGTGTAAAATTCTTTGGAGTGCTGGTTTGGTATTCATGAAGTTCCTAAGGTGCTCTTTGTCATGAAAGTATCTTATTTCTCCATCCATTTTGAAAGATAGTTTTGCAGGGTACATCAATCTGGGTTGGAGGCTGTTTTCTTTTAGGCCTTGGAATATGTCACTCCAAGCTCTTCTTGCCTTGATGGTTTGTGTTGAGAAGTCTGCTGTGATTCTGATGGGCTTTCCTTTGTATGTGATTTGTTTCTTTTCTCTGACTGCTTGGAGAACTTTGTTCTTCTGTTGTGTTTCTGGAATCTTAACAATTATACGCCTGTGTGTAGATTTTTTTTAATCAAGGCTATTTGGAGTCCTATATGCCTCACTTATCTGTATGTGAAGCTCTTTCCCCCTGCTTGGGAAGTTTTCTGCCATTATTTCTGTGAAGAGATTTTTTATGTCATCTACACTCTCTCCTGTTTCTTCATTGAGCCCAATCAGTCTTATGTTATTCTTCTTTGCATCATCTAGCAGCTGCTGGATTGATTTCTCATGTTCCCTTATAATTTTGAAGCAATTTTTCTTTTCTTTTCCTGGTCACTAATTGCAATCTTCTCTTCTATATCTGAAATTCTGTCCTCACATTGGCTCATTCTGCTGGGTAGACTTTCAATGAAGTTTTTCATGTCCTGGAAATCTATTTGCATCTGTTTTATGGATTCCATTTGTTTCTTATGTTGGGATTCCATCATGTTCCTGAGTTCCTCTCTAGATTTCTTAATCATGTCTTGCACTAGGGGCACAATTTCTCCTGTTATCTGAGAAATTATTTCTGATTTCATTTTTTCCAGATCCCCTTTTGTTGCCAGTTCAGTGGGTCCAGGTGGTTGAGTATCAGAGTGTTCCATCTCATTTCCCTTTGGGGTTGCTGTAGGTGATCTGGAAGTCTGGTTTTGAGACTTATTTATGTGTTTTCTCATTTTGACTGGGGCGGGGGGCTGTTAGCGCCTGCATGAATTACCTCCTCTGAGCTGGGCGAGGTGGGACAGGGTCCGGGAGCAGCGGTAGGTTTGGTGACCCAAAAGCCCTTTCCTGTGGGCTGGGAGCAGTGGGAGGGATGATGGTCTGGAAGCCCCTTCCTCTGGGCCAGGAGCAGTGGGACAATGGCTCAGAAGCCCCTACCTCTGGGCCAGGAACAGCGGGACTCAGTACCTTGGTCTGGTGGTCTGGTGTCCTCTGCATCTTTGTAGTGTGGAACCAGTTGGCTGCCTGTCTGCCGCGGGGTTATTCGGTGTTTTCTGCATGACTCAGGACCTCGGTAGGGTGTGCACAGACCTTCTTGTGTGCAGCGGGCTGATTTGGCGTATCCCGCGCAACTGGGGGCCTCGGTAGGGCGTGGGCCGACCTGCCTGTCTGCAGCGGAGTGATTCAGCATCTTCCGCGCGACTCAGGACCTCGGTAGGGCGTGCACAGACCTGCCTGTCTGCAGCCGGCTGATTAAGCTTTTTCTGTGCACCTCAGGACCTCGGTAGGGCATGGGCAGACCTGCTTGTCTGCAGCGGGCTGATTCGGCATCTGGAACAACATATTTTAATTTTGATGAAGTCTAATCTATGAATTTTAAAAAATGGATTGTCCTATCTAAGAACTCTGATTAACCCAAGGTCAGGAAAATTTTTTTCCTCTGTGTTTCTCCTCCCTCTTCCTCTCCCTCTACGTCCCCTGCCTCTCCCCCTTCCTCTCCCTCTCTTCCTCTCCGTCTCCCCCTCTCTCTGTCTTTCTCTCTCATTTCTTTGTGCTGGGGATTGCACACAGTAATACACATGCTAGGCAAGTTCTCTGCTATTGCGCTACATCCTCAGCCCTTTTTTATTTTGAGACAGGGCCTTGATAATTTGCCAAGGCTGTTATCTAACTTGCTATTATTCTGCCTCAGCCTCTCAAGGTTCTGGGATTATAGGCATGTTTCATTATGCCTAGCAGTTTCATATTTTTCTGTTTTACATTTAGGCCTCTGATTCATTTGGGAATAATATTTCCACATGGTATTAGATGGGTTAAAGTTCACATTTTTGCATATGGATTTCCAATTGTTCCAGTGCCATTTACTAAAAAGACCATTATTTCTCCACTGACTTGACTTTGCATCTTTTAAAAAAAACTCATCAACCATATTTATGTGTATATATTTCTGAACTTTCATTTTTCTCCAGTGTCTCAATTACTATAACTGTATAGTATACTTAATATTGCATAATTGAGTTCTCCAATTTTGTTCTTTTTCAGAACTGTTTTCACTATTGTAGTTTCTTTACTTCTCTATATAATTTTTAGAATCAGCTTGTCTATTCATAAACTACATTTCAAGGATTTTGACTGTTTTTGTATTAAATTTAGACCACTTTGGTCTAAATTTGAAAGCGACATTTTCAGTAGACTGAATCTTTTATTTTTTGGTACCGGGGATCAAACTTGAGACCTTGCGCTTGCAAGGCAGGCACTGGAACCACTGAGCTAAATCCCTGGCCCTGAATCTTCTAATCCATGAACATGCATTTCCTTAGGCCTTCTTTGACTTCTTTCATGAATGTTTTAGAATTTTCAGCATAGAGTGCTGCATATAATTTAGTTTTCAGAGGGCTTTTGTAACTAGTACTGTTTTTAAATTTCAGTTTTCATTGTATATCGCCAGTGTATAGAAAAATGATATGTGTTTACTTTGTATCCTGAGCCCTTACTAAATGCACTTGTTAGCTTTCAGAGCTTTTTGTAGATTCCTTGGGATTTTTCTAGGCAAAGCATGTTATTTTGATAGGGATGGGCTTATTTCTTCTTTCCTAATCTGAAAACTATTTTTAAAAATCTTGTTTTGTTGCTCTTGTTAGGTCTTCCAGAACAATATTGAATACAAGTAATGACAGCAGACATTCTTGCTTATTTCCTGATTATAGGAGGAAAGCATTAGGTCCATCATCATTAAGTATGATGTTAGAAGTAGGCTTTTGTACGTGCCTTCTATTACATTGGGGAAGATCCAATTTTTTTTCCTAGTTTGCCCAGAGGTTTCTTTCTTTGTTTCCTTCCTTTTAAAATAGAAATGTATGTTGAATTTTTCTGCATATATTGATAAGATTGTGTGGCTTTTTTTTTTGTTTTGTCTGTTAAATGGTGGATTACAGTGACTATTTTTCAAATGGCAAATCACCCTCCATTTCTAGAAAAACCTGCTTTTGAGTTGTGATGTATTATTATTTGTATACACAAGAAATTTGATTATTTAATATTTTGTCCAGTATTTTTACATCTATGTTCATAACAAATATTGTTTTGTAGTTTCCCCTTTTTCTGTATTGTCTTTGATTGGGGGTGTCATGGCTGTGCTGGCTTCACAAAAGAAGTTGAAAATATTCTCCTTTTTATTCTGGAAAATGTATGGGACTAGTGTTAATATTTTCTTACATATTTGTGAAAATTCACTCGCAAAGCCATCTAATTCTAGAATTTGTTTATTTTGGAAAGCTTTTAGCTGTAAGCTTTACTTATTTAATAGATGTAGAACTATTCAGTGAGTTATTTCTCTTTTGAGTGAATTTTGGTAGGGTCTTTCATTTCATCCAGGTTGTCAAATTTATCTACTTAGAGTTTTTTTTTCTTTAGGGTTCCCTCACAATCCATTTATTGTCTGAGTTTTGCTCTGATTTCCCCTTTTATACCTCATGTTGGCAATTTGTGTCTTCTTTCTCTTTCCTGATCAATCTGGTAGAGTTTTATATGTGTTTATTATTTTTTTAAGAAACCATTTTTGGTTTCATTGATTTTTTCTCTTTTACTTTTCTATTATTAATTGACTTTTTGCTATTTCCTTCTTTCTGCTTTCTTTAGGTTTATTTTGCTTATCTTTATCTAGTTTCTTAAGTTAGAAAACAAAAGCATTGATTTGAGACCTTTCTTTATTTCTCACATATGCATTTAAAATCATAATTTTCAGGCTGGGGATTTAGCTCAATGATGCCACCGCCTGCCTCGCAAATGCAAGGTCCTGAGTTTGATCACCGGTACAAAAAAAAAAATCCTCAAATTCTGATAATTAAAAACTTATTCAGCATATTGGTTGTGGATTTGGCTTGCAGATTTCCTTCTTGGATCCTGCTGTTCTTCTGCTCAGTCTGGAGCAATTGTCCCTTAAATTCGAAAAGTAGCTCTCAGGCCTTCCCCCAGCATCATCTCTTGCTTTTCAGCATCAGTCTTCAGTTCCCTCCTGCTCACTTGGGTCTGATGGAATATCACCTCCAGAGGCTCCTTCAAGAAGGGGAAGTGGCAGATAGCCTCCTGTCACAGCTGTGCATCCCCTCCCACAGTTAGCAGGAATGGCTGGTGTGACCAGTAGAACAGGATGGAAATGATGGTGTGTTTGTTGCTTCAGAGATTAAAGACTGGCTTTTATCAGAGGTTGACACTGGCTTGCTCTCCTGTATTTTGACAGGTACATAAAAAAGAAAGCAAAAACAAACAAACAAACAAAAAAAAAAACCACTGTTTTTTAAAAGAGTTACCTCTTACCTCATTAACTCCACGGAAAACGAAAGACTGTACAAGGAGAGGCCAGCAGAGAATAGTGCATGGCTCAGCTTTAAATTATATTTATGTAGTTATAATGCAATCACTGCCCACTGCTTTGACCGAAAGGATGATATCTACAGGGGTTTATAGAAACTTGAGTGCTTAAATTTTTGTAAATGTATCACAGTAAAAGACACATGGCCGAGAATAATGGGGTAAGTGTGTTCAAAATGATGGTGAGTGGGGCCGGGGATTTAGCTCAGTGGTTTTGCTGCCTGCTGCACAAGTGGAAGGACCCGAGTTCGATCCTCGGCATAAAAATATAAAAATAAAAATGAAAGAGAGTGTTTGGAGGGGAATTAACAGTAACAAATTACTGTAATAAATTTTTTAAACATTAAAAAAATCATAATTTTCCCTCTAAACACTGTTTTAGTTATGTCCTACAATTTTTTTTTTTTTTGGTACTGGGGATCGAACTCAGGACCTTGTGCTTGCGAGGCAGGCACCTGAACCACTGAGCTAAATCCCCGGCCCTGTCCCACAATTTTGATACATTGTATTTTAATTTTTGTTCAGTTCAAAATATTTTCTAGTTTCTCTTGAGATTTTTCTTTGACTTGGGGATTACTTAGTAGCATGTTGTTTCTTTCTTTTTTTTTTTTTTTTTTTGGTACCGGGGATTGAACTCCGGACCTTGCGCTTGCGGGGCAGGCACCAGAACCCCTGAGCTAAATCCCCAGTCCCAGTAGTATGCTGTTTCATTCCCACCTCTTGGGAGGATTTCCAGTTATCCCTCTTTTCTTGCTTTCTGGTTTAATGCTATTATGGCCACAGAACATGGCTTCAATACATTTGATTCTTTAGCATTTAAGAATTCTACCTTAGTAAATATTATCTAAGCATTTTAAGAGAATGTGTACAGTATTCTACTGTGTGGAATAGAGTGTTCTATAAATGTCAATTAGATAATGAGTTGATAAAACTCAAGCTCCCTATATATTTTCTGTTTTTCTGTCTGCTTATTCTATTGACTACTGGGAGAAGAGTGTTGCAGTCATTAATTATAATTGTGAATTTATGGATATGTCTTTTCATTTTGTCAGCTTTTGTATCCTGTATTGTATGGCTCTATTAAGTGTACGAATATTTAGAAATGATAGGTTTTTCTTCTGGGTGACTTGAGTCTTTTTTTCATTATGTAAATTTTCTCCATGTCTTTGGTAATTTTCCTTATTCTGACTTTGACATTAATATATTCATTAACTCCAGCCTCCTCTCCTCTCCTCTCCTTTCCTTTTGTTTTCTTTCCCTCCTTTTGTCTTTTTGTTTGCAATGGGTATTTGGGATGGAACCCAGGACCTTTTCACTGAGCTGCATCCCAGTCTCTTTACATTTTAAAAATTTTGAGATAGAGTCTCACTACATTGCCTAGCCTGAACTCTTCGAACTTAAGATTCTCCTACCTTAGCCTCCCAGAGTGCTGGGATTACAGCACCATATCTGTGGTTCAGCAGTTCTTTCATTAGTGTTTGCCTGGTATATCTTGTTCCATCTCATTATTTTTTAGCTTTTTTTACGTTTAGGTTAAATGAATTTCTTTTAGATAGTACAGAGTTGAATTCTGCTAATTCTTTTTGTTTTCATACCTTTGATTTTCATTTTTGGCTTTTTTGTATTTATTTGAATATTTGAATATTTAGGATTCTATTATGTATTGGTAGTGCTTTTAAAATGTATCTCTTGGTACAGTTTTTCTAGTATTGGTTCTTTATGGTTTAAAATAGGCTTCTTGGCCTTTTGGCTAAGATCAAGCATTAAATATAGATATCAAACTTTACACAATCTACTTAAATTAATACCCTACCACTTTTAGATAAAATTAAAAAACCTTAGGACCTTATACCCTTTCTCATTTTTGATGTACAGTATTTGCAGTGTTTATCACACCTACCTACATTTAAATAGTATTATAATTTTTATTTCAGCAATTTTACATGTCATAACAAGCTTTAAGGCTAATAACACAATATTTCATTTACTCAGATATTTACAATTTCTGATTTCCTTTCTTTATTACTGATTTCCCAAACTTCTTTCTCTTACTGCTTTCCTTCAATTTGAAGATCTTTATTTAGCATTTCTTTGAAAGCCTATCCACTGGAGACAAATTTTCCTAGTTTTACTTCATCTAAGAAAGTTTGTACTTGACTTTATTCTGATGGATAATTTTAATATAGGATTAGGTTGACAGGTTTTTCTCTTTCAGCAATTTAAAACTATTTTTCTTACTACCTTCTGTACTTCATAGTTTCCAGTAAGAAATATACAGTAATTAAAATCTCTCTTCCCCATATGTAATTTTTTTCTATCTACTTTTAAGATATTAAACCTCACCTTTTGTTTTTTAGGAGTTTCATTGTGATATGTCTAGGTGGGTTTTTTTGTTGTTGTTGTTGACATTGATTCAAATCCCTCTACTCTATCTATATAGCCCTGAGGTCATCCTGGAAAGTGCATTATCAAAAAATATGGAGTTAGGTGACAAAGTCTGACAATGGTATTGTTACAAGTCAAACTTGGAAGGCCCTGTCAGTACATCCATTCTGAGAGAAAATATCAAACCTTTCATGTACATATTTAGTTTTATTATAACAAAGCAACTTATATACTTTGAAAGTTTAAAACTGTATCACCTTCTCATTTCCAGTGAAAATAAAAAAGAATTTAAAAATAAACCAACAAAATTACAATAAAGAATGTCAATTCCAAATAAGATCCTACAGGTACTGATTCTCCCATGAGTGGCAGGCTCAAGTCATCATTAGGAGAGAATTTTATTTTAAAGAGGTCATCTTAAACTGCAAGGATGTCTGTTAACATCATAATTAAATGTGCCAAAGGAGAAGCCATGTTGTCAAATGCCCACTTAACCAGCCAAACATCTCAAAACCCCCTTTGCTGACCTATATACCCCATTGTTTGAAGTATTTTTTTTTTTTTAAACAAGAGAAAGTAGACAGGTAAGTGTTGGTAAATGCCAACTGTGCATATTCATATAGAAACACTGTAATCTCTGAGGCCAATTTATAGAGAAAGGAGGAAAAGAGCTAGAATTCTATGGACTACTACACAGGGGCCTAGTGCCCTCCAGCTTCCCACAGAGTGAAGGGAGCAGAAGGGTTTCCTTTTTTCCCACGGAGCATGGTGGTGTTGATTCCATATGGTTTGTGTGAGACAGGAGGGGATCAAAATGAATTTAGAACAGAAGGGTGTAGAGATCCTTTTCCTGTTGTGTTCTGCTCAGGGTACCTCCCATAAAATAAGTCAAGAACTATGGTGTTTGACAAAAGAGACTTCAAGAACAGGGTGACTGAGCACAAGAAGGGGGGAAAAAGACTGCAGCTTGCTTCCAGGGACTGGAGAAAATTAAAAAAAAAAAAAAAAAAAAAAAAAAAGAAGATTGGAATCCATCAGTCTTCAATTAGTCATCTCTCCTTCATCTTCCTCTCCTTCTTCATCATCATCTTCATCTTCACTTACATCCTCACTCCTTTCTTCATCAATGTCTTCCAATTCTCTTCCTCCTCCTCCTTCTTTTTCCTCTTTCTCCTTCTTCTTTCCTCTCCTTCCCTTTCCTTGTCATCCATATCAGGAATCAAGTAGTACTGCAACAGATTTGGCCAAATATCTCCTTTGATGACCTCTCCTAACTCATCTGCACCTGCATCAGCATGGTCGGTAAATCAGGTAAAGAAGCTCTTGGGTTCTTCATGCTGCCGCTTCCTACTGGCTTTATTCTGTGTTTGATCTGTACGTTTCATCAAATCCTTTCCAGATTTCCATTTGATTTCAGTGGACTTTGTAAATGGATCACCACACTCATTCAGATGAAATTGTTTGGAGAGAACTCTATTTTCAAAGTAAGGATTTTCATCAAAATAAAAATCTATTCTATAAACTGATTTTGTATCTTCAAATTCTGTCACTTCGACTCTGGTCAAATAATGCAGTGTCTCTTCATCTTCCTCCCCAAGCAGTGCAGACACTTGTGGATGGCTAACAAATGTTGTTACCCAAAAATTTGGGATTTCAGTGATGAATTCTGACCTCTTCTGAAAAAATAGTTGGCAGAGTTTGTTATATTTCTGTTCTGCTTTCAATATCTCCTCACTGGCTTGTTCATTAAGTCTATTTCATTTCGTACTTCATCAATATGTTCACTTGCTTCTTCTTGTTCTCTTTCTTTCTTGGGTAGGCGCAGTGAGGCCAATGCTGCCTCAGATCAGATTTGGGGTCCAGAGACTGCTGGGGCTTCTGAGTAGAGGGGTGAGCAAAGACTGGTGCTTGGAAGGCACGACACAAGGGAACTCCTAGCATCAGCCCCAGGGTCATCTTGGGCCACAGGAAGCAGATTAGGAACCTAGGTCTGGTTTTAAAAGGTTTAGCCTATGTGGTTTGCTGAGTTTCTTTGGCCTTTCACCAAATTTGGGGAGTTTTCAGCTATTATTTGATGAATTCATTTTCTACAGCATTTTCATCTCTTTCTATAACTCTAATGTGATATTAGATCTTTTGATACCATTCCATTGGTCTCTAAGGTTCTATTCATTTTTTGCTTCCCCCCCCCGCCTGTTGTTCACATTAGATCTGAAATATCTACTTCCAGTAAATAGTTAAAAAAAAAACCTTAAAAATTCAGAGTCTGTCTTGGAATACTTCTAAATTTTTACATTAACCACATAGGGGTAACTATACCATCTCTCAGATCACTTTTCAGTCTCATTTGTACAGATAACTGACACAAATACTGTAGTTTATCAAGTAGATAGTTGAATTGTCTCTTCTGATCTATCTTCAAATTCACTGACTCTTCTTTTTATCTCATTTTGCTATTAAGTCTCTCTTTTGGACTTAAAATTTTTGTTAATGTGTTTATCAGTTCTGGATTTTTAAATTAGTTTTATGTTCTGTAGGGGTTTTTTTCTATAGTTTGTAGTCTTTGCTGAGAATATTTCATTTGTTTCTGGATAGTTTGCCTTTACTTCGTGTAGCATGGTTATAATAGCTGCCGTAGATCTTTTTTTGTCTCATATTTACACATTTAAGTCATCTCAATGTTGGTATCTTTTGAGGTTTTCTGAGTTCTTTGTATGCCAATTAGTTTTGGATTGTATCTTGGACATCTTGAATACTATATTATGAGATTTTGGACTCTGTTAAATCTTTCTGAAAAAAGCTTTAAAAATATAGTAGGGATTCAAGCTTATTTGATTTAGACTGCAAGTCTTCACCTGATTTCTGTGGGCTTGGTTCCAAAGTCAGGTTAGTTTCCAAAGACTGCAGAGATAATCTGGTGTTCACAGCTTGGATACTTTCTGTTTGTTGTCTGAACCACAGTTCAGTTCTCAAAGCCTTTGCTTTGCTGATTCTGGTAGATTTCATGCATGTTTAAAGGTCAAGCTTTCATATAGAGATTTAAAGGATCTCATACTTTCAGTTTCTTCCTTTCTGGATTTTTCCTTACTCATTAGTTCCCAGTTAATCTATTCTACATTTCTGTATAGTTATTGTGTGTCTGTAGTTGGAGGGAAGGTCCATATGAACTCACTCTATCATGTTGCCAAATTCAGAAGTCCACATATTCCATATACTTATGTAATTATTTTTGCAAAAATGATAAAATTTTCCATGTAAGATTTAAAAACTTTTACAAAAAGCTCATCTAGCAAATGATGGCCATGTTCCTCTATTACTTCCTCACATCCTTCTGCCACCTTTGTTCATGTTGACTCCCAGAGGATTTTACTCCTGACATCAAGCATCTGCACTGTTTCTTCAAAGGCTGATCTTAGGCTGTGAGTGTCCGGTTTGCCTGTGGATGCCTAAAGGATCTGTGAATTTGCATCCCTCTGGGACAACCTTGATACCAAGGGCTGACAAGGACAGGAGTTTAATATTCCAGCTTTCTTACTGCTGATGTGAAGAATACTTAGATGTAACTTGAACTGTCTGCTGAGCTTTCTTGTAGAATTGAGCTAAATTTATCTCTCATGGGTATTTGTTTGATATTGCTTGGCTTCCTTTTCTTCCTTGCCTGCTTTCCTATTTTTCTAGTTGATTTTCCTTGGAAAATTTCTTAATAAATAATATTTGCATTAGTATTTCTCTTACTTTCTGCTTTTGTGGAATATTGTAGTAAACAGAATTCTAAGATGGCTTGCAAGATTCCTTGGTGTATATGCTTGCATAGTCCCCTCTTCGTGAGCATGAGTGGAACCCATGAATATGACAAGACAGTTATTCCCAAGAGTAATGGAATAATCACTGTCTTGATTATAGACAACTCAGTCTTAGCAGATTTTTCTTTTGGCCTTGAAGAAGTAAGATGTTGTGTATGAGCAGGCCACCGGACAAGAAACTGCAGGGCCTTGGTTTTCTAAGGGCTGAATAGTCCTCAGATGACAGCCAGCAGGAAAGTGAAGACTCCAGCCTTACAACAGCAAGAAAAAGAAGTCTGCTAACAGCCATCTGGACTTCAGAAAGTCACGTAGAGTGGCTGATACCTGGATTGCTACAGCCTTGTGAGATCTCAGCAGAACAACCAGGTAGGGTGTGGCTAGACTATTGCCCATGGAAACTGTGAGATTAATATATATAGGTGGCTTTAAGTATCTAACTTCACAATTATTTGTTCTGCAGCAGTAGAAAATGAATATAACCACCTAAGGCAGTTATTTATTCCAATATTCTCTACTTTCACACTGTTATTAACACTGTAATGTTGAACAGAGTTCATGGAGTTTCTGAAGCAAATTTTGAATTATTCAAGACCACAATGGGTTTGCTTCTTGTTAGAGTTTGGATTTAAAATGGCTCCCTTAGCCTCCTATGCTTGGAAGGTGATAGGACTATGGGAGCTTATAGCTGACCTGTGGTTAGGAGATGGGGTCTGGTGGGAAGAGAAAAGTCACTGGGGATATAGCGTGGAAGGGTCTCTGGCTCCTCCCTTCACTTGCTGCATCCCAGCTGCTGTGAGGTGAGCAACTTTTCCTCTACTATGCCTTTTGCTATGCTGTCCTGCCTTGGAGCCAATGGACAATGGACTGAAAAACATCTGCAAACTGTGAGCCAAAATAAACCTCTTCTCCATTAATTTGTGGGTGTCAGGTATTTTGTCTCAGGGAGGAGAAAAGTGAATAAGACTTCTTCAGGAATCAGTCATTGAGTGATTGGCATGTGTAAAGCACATCTTTAAAGTGAAGGGATATCAAGATAACTATTATCCTTCCTGCCTGAAAGGAACCAATATTGTAGAAAGTAGGGGAAGATACAATGGTACATACATGAATAACAATGATATTACAAATTATATTCATAAAGTGTCATAAAATAGGGAAACACAAAATGCTATGTGAAAGACCTTCACAGAAGGCCCTGTTAGAATTCCCCATAAGGCATGTGACATGCCTTCATCCATGCAGAATTTACAATTGAAGTTCAAAGGAACAAAAGAAGTGTGGTTTAAGGGATAGAATAGTGGTTTGGGAATCAGATAGACCAGGGTTTAAATTACGCCTCTTGGCCTTACTACCTCTGTGATCAAGATAATGATAGCATTTTCATTCAATTTCATTAGTAAAATATTTTACAAGCTTTGTAACATTAACTATGATTAGGAGCAAATTATTTAAAATATGCTTCACAAATGATTTTGGTATCTATAACTTCTGATAAAGAGAAATGGCTGGAAAAGAGAGACTCTAGTACCAATTCTGCAAGGAGAGAAAGAGGGTCAAAGTCAGTGGTAGTGGGAAGGATTGTAAGAACGGGCTAGACAGATTCACGAGGTAGAGGAGAGGACTTTGAAGAAGATGATACAGTGGGCACAGGGGATGAAAGAGAGAAATTAAAAATGACTGAATGATAGAACATTTCCTATTTGTAACTTCCTACCTCATTTGATCTTCTAGCCTTTAACCTTGTAGTAGTAGCTCACAGTCATTATAAGTATGGGCTCTGGAGTCAATTTGCTTTGGTCACAACCCAGCTCTTGCACATTCCTGCTAAGTGATTTTGGACAAGTTACTTAATCTCTGCTAGCTTTTCAGTTGTGAAATGCGAATTCTCACAGTACCTATTTCACACAATGCTGTGAGAATTAAATGAGTTGCTGTGTTGCTTTTGTAAATGTATACTTTAGATATTATCAACAAAGCACATATTATTATTAAATCAATAGCTATATCAATACATTAAATGCATCAAAATATATCATTTTAATAACAAAATATGTTAAATATATTCTGTAAAATACATTGGAATATACTAATCATTATTGCTAAATAATACAACTAGTGGCACATTTAATGCCAAAGCATCACTTCAGAGGCTTGGCATTACTATTCCATCCTCTCACTTTCTCTCTCCTACACTTCATATCTTCCCACTTATCCATTCCCCAGAGATCAGCATCAGTAACATTTTTTTCCACACAGTCATCCCTGACCCTGCCTATTTCTGAAATTTCACATTAGCAACCTTATGTTTCTCTAATGGCACTTGTATCTGCTCCCTCATTATCTGAGAGTAGAAAAGTTCTTTTCTTTTTTTCATTTCATTTAATTCAAAAATTAGTACATATTTGGAGTTCATGCAGTTTACAATCATCTTGGGGAGTGGGTATATGTACTAATACAGCTTGATTATTTTTTTCCTCCTTCTCCTTCCCTCCCTTCACCTCTAATTCCTCTTTCCCCATTTTAATTCTTGTTAATATTATTAATCTTAGCTCTTGGTTATGACATATAACATTTACATTCATTAAGATTATTAATTCCAGGCCGGGGATTTAGCTCAGTGGTTTCGCCACCTGCTCTGCAAAGCGCAAGGACCCGAGTTCAATCCCCGGTACCAAAAAAAAAAAAAAGATTATTAGTTCCTGTACATGGCATATCTTTATTCTACTTATTTCTCCTTCCCCTCCCCCTTTTCTTGAACTGCATATGATAGAAACTCAATAAATATTTGTTGAATGGTTGTGTGAATTAAGAGCAGTCATAGAATGTTTAGAAGCTCATAAACTATTCTTTTGCCTTACTCTATTAATTTCTTGCTAGTGAGAAGGTATTGCTCTAATTCATAATAGGAGCTCTCAAAATAAAGATATCAAATATACAGAATGGTCAAGTTTCCCATTGTTCTTATTGGAGATGGGTACTCATGGAGAACCTCTATATTTCTTGGACAAAGTGACAGTGCTGGGGAGAGCAGCCAGTGAGTGTCAGAGATGGTTGAAAGCAGAGTGATGCTAAGTGGGGGCAATGCCTTTACAGATTCTATAGGTGGAAATGTTAGGTGGATACTTTAAAATTATTTTGGGACTCTTACAAAGCCTGATTTATAATATTTTGAAACCATAAGGGATACCTGTGTTAGAAGAAGTTTGAGTCATGAATTTTGGTGCACAGTGAAGGCTCATTGCCTGCTTGGGCAGTGGAGCATCAGGTGCTTCATCTCAACATGCTCACGGGAAGACTGTGTTTCCTTTGGCAACAGAAGCATAGGAATGGATAATATGTTAACTAGCTCTTAGAGCAGAGTATATGAGTAGGGTGCTTTTTGTGGTCCCAGAATACCTGCCTTTTCTCTTATACAATGCAAGATAGGTATACTTGTAATTATCTTATTACCTAGCCAATTAACTATTCTGTGAGACTATGATTATGCAGAGTGTACAAAGAACTTTATTTATGAATTTATTCTGTAGAAAAAAACAAAAACAAAAAGCTAAACCAGCACATCATCTAATTTTCAATGTAAAATAATGCAGAAGTGTAGAAGATGAACATCTGATTTGTCACATCTGATACACTAATGTTTTATCCAAAAGGAAGAACACATTGTAACTTGCTCAGTCATCTGCATAAACACCACCTGGCCCTTTACAGGCTCCTACTCAAGTAACAGGAGTCAACGAATGGCATCTCTGCTCATAGCCTTTTCACTGGTGGAAATAGAAATGTCTCTTTTCTTTCTTTAAAAATAAAGCATTTATTTATCAAATTAGCAGCATTTAATACATTTTTTCAACAGCATAAGATGTAGGTGATTAAAACAAAGTCAGTGGAACCTTCCACATTGTGGAATATCTGATCATAAATTGTCTAGATTTTGAACAGCTAAAAAAATTCATTATCCTTTAAAAGGAGGTTAGATCAAATCAGATCTTGTGTGATGATATATTTATTGCAACCTTAAGCTACTCTCCCCTTGGGTACATCACTTAGTAAGTTTTACATTAGAAATAGTTGTAGTTTTTAGTGTAAAATATTTTATTATAAATGGGAAGATATTTTTTCCCCTGCAAACTGACACATTCTGGTTGTATGCCTCAATGAGCATATTTCTGTGCTACATTACACACAGAGTAGTAGCATCTCATTTCCCAGTTGTACTAATAGAAAAATGAAGAGCCTGGATCACTAAAGTATGCTGTACCAGTCTTGTATGTTTTTGAAGGCAAGTTAGTAAAAGGGTCAGCGAAACTGATATGCTTTCATAAAGAAGGGGTCAAGACTAAAAATCTTACCTTTACATTTTAGATTCAACTTGGCTAGAGGGTATTAGCTTCTTTGTTTGATTCATGGAGAAAATACTGCTAAAGTCTTGATGCTCTCTGCCTACAATTGAGTAAATTAGTCTTCTGAGTGTACTAGTGTTTTGTGTTTTTTGTTTTGTTTTGTTTATTTTTGGAGGAGATAATGTTGGAGGGCCAATGAACTCTGCCCTAGGTTCATTCTTTTATTGACTACTTGTGGGGAATCTTTGGTTTCCCAAAATTTCTACCTTTAAATAAATGTTCTTGTCCTCTTTCACCTTAAATTCTTCCTGAGACCACTTGAAAAGTGACAGTCTACAGCTCTTTTATATCAGATTTCTAGATCATGTGTTCTTACTTAGTGCTTCAATTTGTAGATTTTTAATGTATCTATTTGGTGGTGAGGGTGATTGGGCCCTCCCTGTATTTGGATTTTTTTTTGTATTAAATTCTTTTATTGGCACATTGTAGGTATACAACACAATTACACTTCTCATTGGGAATTGTACCTTTATATAATGCATCTTGGTTCTTATTTTTTTCCCATTCCTAGCCCTCCCTTCACGCCCTCCACCCTTCCCTATTTACAAAGACTTTATTTCCATTTTTTCCATTTCTCATCATTTTTTCCTTTCCCTTCTTTCCCCTGTATTGATTTAATGCATTATATTGCCAAGATAGCTATGTCAACCTAAGGCAAGTGTTTAGTCTTGTTTACCATGCTTAAGTGCATCTTTTCTTAATCTCTGACAGATTCCTACTTTAATTGTATTCCTTGATTCATGTTGGAGAAATATTCTTGGATTTGAAAGGGAAAGAGATCTTGCTCTTTTTTTCAATTCCCAGTGCAGCCTAGAAAATAATTTTATTCATTCATTTATCTTACTAATACAGTAAGTTCAAAATTCCTATTATGTACTGCTGTTGGACAGAAAGTAATGAAAGGTAGACATAGTTCTGACCTTCACAATGCTTATAGTTGAAGTTTGAACAAATATTCATGATTATAGAAATAATTGGCAATATTTCTGCTTTTAACATGAATTCAGCAATTAACATGAAATTACATTTTTTGACTACTTAGTATACACCAAGCATTATGTTGCATGTCATCTAATTTAATCTGCACTACAAACCAAGGGAACAGGTAATGTTAATTTAATTTTTTGATTGCTTTTCTGGTACCAGGGATTGAACTTGGGTCCTTGCGCTTTCGAGGCAGGTGGCAGAACCACTGAGCTAAATCCCTGGCCCTGTTAATTTAATTTTACAGTAAAGGAAATGGATAGACAGACAAGTATCATAAGTTTCCCAAGATGAGATAGCTACTTACATCTACCTGATAGTAAAACCTGAGCCCTGAGAGTGTGCTGTTCTCAGGAACTGAACGACTTACCTCTGCAAAATAAATGTAAACTTACATAATTTAGTTGAATAAATTGGAAGTATTTCCCTTTGATGCTAATCAAAAGTTGTAAACTCAAATGTCCACAGAGAAAATGGGCAAATCTTATAATCTGGTGAAGCAGGAGGGTAAAAATGAGTGGTAGGGAGTGTAGTAAATCAGAGCTTACCTGCTTTGTCTAAAGGTTCCAGGTGATTGTTGCCATGTGTGGCTGAGGGCTCATTGATAGTGTTTGCTAGACTGTGTGGCACATTTATGCATATTAGAAAAGAAAAACCTTTTCCCTTGGTGGATCTGGCAACAAACAAGGGCAAGTCTTGTGTGCATGGCTTGGCAAAGGAGTGAGGAGCCAGGAGCCAGCCCCACTTACTCCTTAGGCTGGTGCTCTGAACAGGGCACAGCCTGTATAATCTTTTTTGAGAGAAGCTGGACATGTGAGTTATCAGAGTGAATGTTTAAAATTTTAAATGTTGGTGACAAATTAAAAGCTTTAAAACATATATGTGGGTCAAATAAAACTCATGTATGTATAGGATTTGGCCTCCTGGCCACCGTTTGAAACTTCTGGATTATAAATATAAACTAAGCGTCTGATGTGAGAAGAGACAGTTATTATATATGTGGTCATCATACTCTTCAAAAATCCAGTGACAAAATTGTCTTCAACTTTGATTTTGGGAATAAGAGATAAGAAGCATTTTCAGTCTCTGAGAAGTCTCTCATCCAAGTAGTAACCAGGCCTGACCCTGCTTAACTTCCAACCTGGTGTGTTCAGGTTGGTATGCCCATAGACCAGTCTCTCAGAGGTCTACCTGTACCCATAATAAAAGGATTCCTAGGTGGTTTGTTATTCTATAATTATCCACACCTAACATGGATACTTAGGAGTTAAAAATGCATCAGAGTTAATGAGTGAAGAATGAGTAAAACTTCTGTAAATATGAAATTATCCAGAATGTTTCTATTAGATATAGAATGTCAGTTATGGCCCATGATTGGTGTTAAAATGATATTGATGATGCTAATATGTTAAGTAGGGATAACACCCAGAAAAAAATGTGCGTTGTCTCTCCCACAAAAGGATTTGCTCTAAGCGGCTGGAGGGGGCTTTAGCTCAGTGGTAGAATGTGTGAAATCCTGGGTTCAATCTCCAGCATATGAGAGAGAGAGAGAGAGAGAGAGAGAGAGAGAGAGAGAGAGAGAATATTTGACTTCTAGTTGCGGAGTTACGTTATTTCAATTTAAATTTTAGGGCAGTCAAGTTTTGTCTCTATAGTGACTAATTCTTTTAATGCTGTTTTATTTAAGCAAAGCAAACCATATATTACTCGGATCAAAGGAATCATGAAAAATATATACTGCAGTGACAAGGGAGAGGTACCGAAGTTATACCTCACAACCCTGGTGCCTTCTAACCTGGTACTTAGGGAAATCTAGTCTTGAGGAGTGATAGGAAGATACCTAGTGAGTGAGAGAGATATAATGAATTGATACTTTTTGTAGAGGTGGGAAGAAAATACCAGGTCTATGTGAGTGATTACTAATGATGAAATGTTCTTTCTAGGGACTGGAGTTGTTTGGGCCTTATATAGTCATTACTTTTGTGAAGTCATGTAAGCATGAAGTTCTTTTTCATCTTCAGGGAAGGAGAGGACAGGTCGGTGGGAACATTGTATTTTTTTTTCCTCCTCACTTACAAATGAATCATATAGCTCGACACCTAAGAACCAAACTGTAAAACGAACCCTTTAAGTCACACACATGAGCTTGTTACAAGCATTGCTAGTTGTCTAGACTCTAGAGCATTCTGAGCTCTCTCTCTCTCCCTCTCCCTATCTCTTCCCCTCCTCCCTCTCCCTCTTCCTTTCCCCTTCTCTCTCATTCAGAGAGAAACCTAGAGTTAATTTGGATTGGATTCTCAAAGCTTGCGACAAATGATTATGTTTCACTAGATAGGAGCTACACATTTAATGCCATTTTTTGCCTTTAATATTCAACTTCTTAAGTTAACTATGACATCTAAGGATATATATTTCTTGCAAAAATATATATACCAGTAGAATAGGCTTGTTGGAATATTCTGCTTCAGATTTTCCCCAACATGGCATTTTTGGCTAAAATGTTAGAACTGGAAGGAATCTTAGTGATGCATTTGATTTCCAAACTGTGATCTTTGGATCACCAAGTTGCTTCAGTGTTCCTATAAGAATTTCATTACAGGGCTGGGGATTTAGCTCAGTGGTTCTGGCACCTGCCTTGCAAGTGCAAGGTTCCGAGTTCAATCCCCGGTACACACACACACACACACACACACACACACACACACACACACAAAACAAACAAACAAACAAAACCTTAGGGCCAGGGATTTAGCTCAGTGGTTTCGCCACCTGCTGCGCAAACTCAAGGACCCGAGTTTGATCCCTGGTACCAGAAAAAAAAAAAAGAATTTCATTACATTTTAATTTTTAAAATTATGAGGTCAATTCTCCGTTACCTGGGAACACAGGCTTCAAAGTGGAGATTATTAGCCATGGCTTCAGAACCCCAGCCAAATTTTAGATAAGATAGCTTCAATTTTATTCATTCATTAAGTATCCAACACTCAAAGTATGACCAGACATGAAGATGTTGGGAATAAAGTGACTGAAGAAAGTAAACTAAGTTCTTTATCTCATATTTTTATATTGTAGGGTAGGCTGTGACGTGGGAGACAACCCTATTTCTTAATAGCATGCTTGATGAATAATAGGAAGGCTTATAGAGGAGCTAGGAGATGAATAGGAAGGCCTATGTGAGCACTAAGAGATGGTATCAAGAGGTATCAGATCAAGAAGAGGTTAGCCTGAAGGCATAAGAAGAAATTTAGATTTTATTACAAATGCAATAAGAGTAATGTAATATAATTTATGCTTCAAAAGAACCACTCAGGCTACAGTATATTCAGGATGAAAGCAGCAAAGCCTATTAGGAGATTCTTGTAGATTTCCCCTTCTAGCATGATGTACTAGGTTATATCAAGGCAGTGCTCCTGATGAAAACAATTAGAGAAAGTTAGATAAATTTCAACCTGTACAGTTTTAAAAGTGCAGAAAATCAACAACAATGAGAAGAAGGTGTACTACAATTTCAGGAAGGGAAGCTGATAACCAGGAGAGATTTTTTTTTTCTTCTGAGGGCTTTTGATGACTTGAACATGAGGTAACAATCAAAACTTGATGCAGGCTGGGAAAATAAAGATTTTTTTTTTATTCATTAAGTTTTTTGGTACATTTTAGGTATATGATATGATGACATTCATCATTGGGGATTTATACCTTTATGTGATATATCTTGGTTCTTATTTTTTTCCCCATTCCCCTGCCCTCCCTTTAACCCCTCCACCCTTCCCTATTTACAAAGACTTTGTTTCTGTTTTTTTCTTTTCTTATATTTATTCCTTTCCCTTACTTCCCTTCCCCTTCCTCTCTACCACTCCCATTTCCTTTCCCTTTGGACATTTTCTTCCTATTTGAAATTATTCATTAAACATTTTTTTCATTAAACATTTTGATCCTTATTTACACTTTCAGTTTCTCACACCAGAGAAACTATTCAGTATTTACACATGTGTGTCCTATTTATTTCACTCAATAGTATCGCCTTACATCTGAAATGAATAGACATTTCTCAGACAAGGAAGTAAAAGCAGCAAACAAATATATGAAAAAATGTTCAACATCATTCATCATTCGAGAGATGCAGATGAAAACAACCCTGAGATTCCACCTCACCCCAGAAAGAATGGCTGCTATCAAGAAATCAATAAATAACAAATGCTGGCGGGGTTGTGGGGAGAAAGGAACCCTTCTCCATTGCTAGTGGGAGTGCAGGCTGGTGCAGCCACTGTGGAAATCAGTGTGGAGATACCTCAAAGAACTAGGACTAGAGGTTCCATTTGACCCAGCTATTCCCCTGCTGGGTATCTTCCCAAAAGAATTAAAAGAATCATACCACAGTGATATATATGCACCCATGTTCATAGCGGGACAGTTTGTAATAGCTAAAGCTTGGAAGCAGGCCAAGTGCCCATCAATTGGAAACTGGACAAAGAAAATGTGGTTGTTTTTATAAAATGGAGTACTACTCAGCCATAAAGAATGAAAAACTAGAGTCATTTATAGCTAAATGGATGCATATCGAGGCCATACTCTTAAGTGAAATAAATAAGACACACATGTGTAAATACCAAATAGTTTCATTAGTGTGAGAAACTGATAGTGTAAATAAGGGTTAAAATGATTAAAATGAATAATTGATAATTTGAAATAGGAAAAAAGGTCCAAAGATGAAGGAGTGAAGGGCGGGGAAGGGGAAAGGAAAAGAGGGAAAGGAAAAACTATGAGAAAAGAAAAAAAAATGGAAATGAAATCTATGTAAATAGGGAAAGGCAGAGGGGGTGAAGGGTACACAGGTAATGGGGGAAAAAATAAGAACCAAGATACATCATGTACAGGTACAAACACCCAATGATACATGTAAATGAACTGTATACCTAAAATGTACCAATAAAAGAACTAAAAAAAAAAAAAGAGTATTGCCTCAATATGCATCCATTTAGCTATAAATGTCTCTAATTTCTCATTCTTTATGGCTGAGTAGTACTCCATTTTATTAAAAAACCACATCTTTTTAATCCATTCTCCAGTTATTTTAATGGCTGTGTAGAACTGCAGTAATAAAATTTGTGAGTGGACCTATCTCAAATGCATGGTTAGTTTTCTCCATCAGACATTTGCTGAACTCTGAAGTGTTTCAAGATGCTAAACTGAAACCTTCTGAAAGGCAGAGTGAAATATCTATACAGTCTTCTGATGTTTAGAAAGTGAAGATTTCTACAGGGGAAGATGCTCAGAAACAAAATTTTCAACACCCTTGAATGAGTGCTGGATTGATCTGGAGGTACTATCATTGGCACACTTACTAAATCTGGGTGTATGTGGAGATTGAAAATCTAGGTTTGACTTCTGGCAGAAAACCATTCCAGGAAAACAGAGAGGCTATCAGGATTTTGGCATTTTGGGGAGCTGAAGTGACAAAATTGGAGGAGTCTCAGACACATAACTTGTCTTCCCTTGAAGAATTTGCTGCATTTGAAGCTATGTGGGACAGGAAGCTATAGGGCTAAGTTGTAAACATTTGAAGGGCAGAACTAAACCTCTTTCAGTTGTTCAGATTTAGGGAATCAGGTCCTATCAAGATTACAATAGAAGGTCCTAGATAACCATGCTCTAGGAACAGGCCCAAGCAGGACTAGATTGAGTTTTCCTACACTGTCATAGCCTCAACCCAGCTCAATTCTGTATTGGCTTGAGACGATTAATTCCCTAAATACCTGTCCTTGCTATTAGCAAAAAGAGGAAAGCCTTTCTGATGGAAGACAGTATCATTTGGTGGTTTTATGTTTTTGTTGTTGTTTTTTTGGATTTAAAAAACAGGCCAATAGAAAAGATCCAAACAGAAACACAGAAAGAAAATATAAATAAAAACAATAACAACAAAACAAATCAATGGTAAAGTAATATGAAGCTTACTGAAAAGAACATATAATTGAACTCCCAAGAGGAGAAAATAAATTAGGGATGCTCCAACATTTTTCTTCTACTGATGAAAGACATCAATCCACAGATTCAAATGGGTTCTATACAATGAAAATAATGCTTATGAACTCATAGTAAAGCTGCTGAAAACCAGTAAGTAGATAAGATCTTAAGTGTCACCAGAAAAGTACTGTACCCCCAAGGGAATGTCAATAAAACCTACCTCTGGTTTCTCAGCTGGGAGCATGGAAGGCAGAGGATAATGAGATGTCATCTTTAGCATGCTGGAAGAATTTAACCTGGTGAGAATATATGTTATAAGCTAAGTTTAAATGAAGACATTTTCAGACAAATAAAAATGAAGTGTAGCCAGGTGCAGTGGCATACACCTGTATGCCTAGCTACTAGGAGACTGACACAGGAGGATTGAGACTTTGAGGCAAGCTTGGGCAACTTAGTGAGGCCCTGTCTCAAATAAAAAATGTAAAGGGCTGAGGATGTATCTTAGGAGTAGAGTACTCCTACTTTTAATCACCAGTACCATAAAAAGAAAGAAAAGAAAAAACAATATTTAATTTATTTAATTTCACATGTATATGCAAGAAGGAATGAAATACATCAGAAAGAAAAAAATTCTGACAAAAATCAATATTAACTGCCTGCTGCGCAAGTGCAAGGACCTGACTTTGATCTCCGGTACCAAAAAAAAATAAAAAAATAAAAAAAATCAATATTAGGCCAGGCATAGTAGTGCATACCTATAAACCTAGCACTTGGGAGGGTGAAGCAGGAGAATCACCATTAAGTTTAAGTCCAGTTTAATCTACATAGTGAATTCAAGGCCAGTCTAAACTACATAGCAAGACTCTGTCTCAAAAAAAAAAACCACAAAAATTGACTATATGGAACAATAATAATGTCTTTTGGAGTCCTAAATTGCTGTGTAAGTAAAATATCCAACAGAAAAATGCAAAAATCATGAAAATATTAAATAGGATTATAGGTATTCTATGGTTCTAGGAGTATTGGGAAGTGAAAAAGTGATAATTTATACTAGAATGTGATATCTCATGTATATATGGTGCAATCTAAGTAATCTATAGAACAATGAACAGTATAACAAGTTAACACAAGAAAAGATGAAAAATATATTTGAAGAATGTAAAAGTGAAAGAAAAATTAAAAATATAAATAAACAGTAAAATATGAAGCAAACCTGCCCTATCAGGAATTGCATTACAAGTAAATGGACTAAAACAATACTCTATGTAAAAGACTAAAATTGTAAGACTGAACAAAAACATAAACTCCAAATAAATACTGCTTATAAAGAATAAAAGATGTAAATACGTAAGAATAAAAGAAGGTTAAAAGTGGGTGGATGGGAAAGATACAAAGTAGTCCTTCCTCATTAGTGGGATATGTTTCATTATATGCTCTGCATGCCTGAAACTGTGAATAATATTGAATCTTATAATAATTTACTGACTTTTTCATCTTAAGTAGACATAAATAATGCCCTGTGCCTACAACTTTTGCAGTTTGAAGTATGAGAAAAAACTAGCATGAAATTTTCTTCTTTTTCACAACTCACGGATAGATTTTCTCTTATTGTAGATCTTAGCAGCTATAGTATACATTTTCTTCCTTACTAAACTGAGAGTTTCTACCTTTTCATTTAAAGGAAGCACTTTATAGCTGACATGTGCAAATTGACAACATTGCTACTCTTTCACTTTGGGGCCATTATTAAGTAAAATAAACAATGGTTCAACATAAATAGTGTGATTCTGCAAGAACTGGTTTGATAACAGAGTCAACTACTAAGGTACTAACGGGCAGGTAGCATATACAGTGTGGACATAATAGCCAAAGAGATGATTGATGACTTGTTGAGATGGAGCAGGCTGTTGCGAGATTTCATCACGTTACTTGAAATGAAATGCAATTTAAAACCTGTTAATTATTTAGTTTTAGAATTTTTCATTTAATATTTTCTGACCATGATTGACTGCAGGTAACTGAAAGCATAGAAAATGAAACTGAAGATAAGGGGGCCTACTGTACATGAAAACACTAACTAGAAAAAAGGTATTATAGCTTTATTGATATTAGACAAAGCAGATTTGTAAGGTGAGAAGTATTATTAGAGATGAGGGGAATATTTGATAATTGTAAAGGGTGTTGTTGAGGTTTGGTTCTGGAAAGTCCTCCCAAAGCCTCATGTGTTCAGAAGTGAGGTTTGTGGAAGGTGATTGGAAGGTGAGGGTGCAATAGCTGACTTGCCGTGAGGAGGTGGGGTCTAGTTAGAGGGAGTCACTGGGAGTGTGACCTGGAAGGGTGTATCTCCCTCCCTACCTCCTCCCTTCTCTCTCTGCTTCCTGGTCACCATGTCCTTTTCTGCATTTGAGCTTGATTGACATGAACTGAATCTTCTGAAACTGTGAGCCAAAATAAATCTCTCCTTTAAGTTATAAGTGTCAGGTATTGTGTCTCAGTGATGAGGAAGAAAGTGAATAAGACAGGTACAATTCCACAGGAAGGAAGCTATTGCAGCAATTCCTATTAGACATGACAGTGGTGTAGACTGGAAAGGTAGCTGTGGCTATAAAGTAAAGTAGTCAAATTCTGGGTTCATGTCATGAGTAGTTGCCAAGAGGACTTGATACTGGGTTTGTGTGGGTTATGAAAAACAAAAGTATTAAGAGTAATTTAGAAAGTTTTGTCCTGAAGAACTAGGTTAGTGCTAGTTACTGAAATGGGATTAGTTATTGAGATGAAAGTTCAGGAGAGAAAAATAAAAATTCTCTTTAGGCCAAGTAGAACACAGTTGTGGGGAGCAGCAGTAATTCAATGTTGAGCATATAGAGTGATGCTGCTGAGACATTTGGAGAGACAAATTCATTGAACTCCTTCATTTTACAGATGAAGATTTTTTTTTTTTTTTTTTTGGTATCGGGGATCAAACTCGGGTCCTTTGCTTATGAGGCAGGTGGCGGAACCACTGAGCTAAATCCCCAGCCCTACAGATGAAGATATGAAGATATTAAAGCTCTGAAACTCATAGTCACACAGCAAGTAAATGGCTGAACCAAACTAAAGTCCAGGGGAATGAGGGTGTAGTTCCATGGTAGAGTGCTTGCCTAGTATGTGTGAGGCCCTAGGTTCAATCTGCAGGCAAAGCAACAGCAGCAACAAAACAAATAACAACAAAACCAGAATGAAAATCCAAGTCTTTTGGAGTTAATTCTCGTGTCACAAATCATATCATGTGTTGTTTCTAAACTTGCTTTGTTAAAGTGCAGAAAATATTTCACATAGAATAATGATAATCACTAAAATGTATGGAGTATGTAGTCTATGTCAGGTGTTATGATAAATACTTGAGATATCTTTTTTCTAAAAGTCTTTTTTTTAAACAGCCCAAAGAAGCTGATACTATTATCTTTGTTTTTATAGGTTTAAAAATTGAGCTTTTGAGAGTAACTTTCCTCAGGTCATGTCATTGGTGAAGCTAGTCAAATAATCTGGGGGCTTTAACCCATGTAAGTACTAAGCTATACTTTTCTTCCTATTGTAGAAAATAGACACTCCAATTGTGCTGTGTTCCTTGATTCCTTCATGGGTTTATGGTCAGTTTGAAGATCCACTATTTGAGTTTTTAGCCTCCTGGTTTTTCCTTTAGATTTTCAATTTGACAGAGGAACCATTTCCATTCAGTTAAATTTAGAGAAATTACTGATACTTACACAAGTCTCATTCTTTCCAGAGCCCAAATGCTTCATCAGGACATAATGCTGGCTTCTTAAATTTCAGTAGCTATAACTGCTGTCTTTTTGGAACAAAGAAGTAATTAGAGATCATTTGAAATAAAAAGCCTCCTCTCTTTTTCTAAGAGCCCTTGTATTTTTGTTGACCTCTTTGAAAATTGCAGAGAAAATAAAATGAATCCATCAAAAAAATAATCCACAAACTCAACACCTCACCCAAATTGCTTCCCCAACCAAACCTAAAACATTCTCAGAAGAAGGAAGCGTTTTTTTTTTTTTTTTGTCTTTAATCTAAGGGCAGTGTAAAAGGCTATGTAGTCTCTGGGACTTCTTTAATCAATGTAATGGAGTTTGTCGACTTCAGGCTTTGGGCTAGTACAAAGGGACACTCAGATGTAAGTCAGTGAGTGAATGCTTTCCTAAGGCACTGGACTAAAAACAGCTCTGTGTGATAAGAGAAAAGGTCCAAGAGGAGTCAATGATGTGGTCCATTCTGGCTGGATTGATACAGTCTGAAAATGCACTATGTTACTAATGGCACAGAGGCAAGAGCCAGCTGGTCCCCCTATGTAGCATAATTTCCTTTACAAGGCATTTGTGAGAAAAGAAGTGTGCAGTGATGGACCTTTGTTAGTTCAAAGGTTTTTACCTCTTTATTCTAAAGCCCCATTGTGAATTCACAGGGCTTAAAATATGTATTACTGTCCCTTTCATTTTATCATTCTAAAAGAAATCAGAGACAGAAAACTTTTTTCTTCCCAATGAGCTTGTCTGTTCGAAATCATAGGGTGTTTGTACATATGGTGTCTTAATACCTCAGCTGAATTTTTGTGATTTCAGTGGGAGTTGGTGAGACTTCTTTCTTCCGTAAAGAGTTTCAAGGAAGTTTTCCAAAACAGACTGGCTTTCTCTTCCTTTTTAGAAATTACAGTTTAGTTTGTTGTAAAGTGAAACACACACACACACACACACACACACACATATATATATATGGTGTTTTTGGTGTGTTTTTTTTGGTGCTGGGGATCAAACTCGGGTCCTGATTGCGAGGCAGGCAGGGGAACCACTGAGCTAAATCCCCGGCCAAACACATATATTTTTAAAAAGATCTGAAAGACTGTTAATCGTCTCCCTTCTTTTCAATTAAAGTTGAGGAATTTGTCTTGCTGTAATTCCAACCCTTAAGGATTTCTATCCACAACTTTTGCTTCAGCACAACTTCTGGCCAAATGAAACAAGTTTTGGATATGAACGTTGCATGCTGTATGGAGTGACGCAAGTAAAAAGATGGTCATATGACTAAAATATACTCTCATGAGTATTGTTAATTACTGTTTACTATTATTGGCCTATGGAATTTTTTAAAGGCATTTATTTTGTATTGTGAACTATTTGCTTACTGAAATCTCCACGTACTGTATTTTTCATCTGACATACAATCCATACTTAAAGTCTGTCTTTTATCCATTCGATACAGTTTAAAGTAAAATTTCAGTGACTGCCAGTTTATAAAAACAGAAAATGCTCATTTAAAAAAACTGGGAAAGTGTAATAATCTCTTTTGAAATTAATTTTGTTGGTACATTTAAGGCATACAACATAATGACATTCATCATTGGAAATTTGCACCTTTACATAATCCATCTTGGTTCTTATTTTTTCCCCATTCCCCTGCCCTCCCTTCAACCCCTCCACCCTTCCCTATCTACAAAGACTTTGTTTCCAAATAATCTGTTAATAGTACAAAAGCATCGATGACACAGTCCAGTTTTGCAAAGAAATATTTTGTTCATGATCTCCTAACATGTGATTCAAAACATTCACAACAGGTGAATGAAGAGAGAAAAATTAAGATATGCTCATAAACAAAAGTGGCATTAATAATTCAGGTAAATAAAATTTGTATACAAAAAGAAAACTGTTGGGCCGGGGATTTAGCTCAGTGGTTTCTCCGCCTGCTGCTCAAGTGCAAGGACCTGAGTTCGATTCCCAGTACCAAAAAAAAAAAAAAAGAAAGAAACAGCAACAACAACAACAAAAAAGAAAACTGTCAAGGTGATAGAGAATGTTTTTACAAGTACAGGACATTTAGGGAACAGAAAAATGAGTTCAGATTTGAATGTCTTACATTCCACACAGGACTTAATGTAGTTTGAATTTTCTCTTCCTAGTTCCATTGTTCTAGCAAATGTTATTTACCATGATCTATAAACTCTCCTAGATTACATCTGTTGGGTTTTTTCCCTCTACTATATACATTGTTATGATTTTAAGGGACTAAGAACAGATAAACTTTAAGCTGTTCTTTAATACCTACTTTATTTCTATTGACCTTAATGGATCAAAACTATTACTGTTTTACTTGAACCATTAATATTACATCACATTTCATTGGTAGTGTCTTTCAGTGCACGTCTTTATGTAGTTTGGGTGATTCAGTTTTAAAAGGCACAATGTAAAAGCACTATTCATCAAGGAATCTTTAAGATGTGAGTTAGGGGGCCAGGGATTTAGCTCAGTAGTTCTGACCTCACAAGTGCAAGGTCCTGAGTTTGATCTCGGTATGCCCCGCCCCCCCAAAAAAGATGGAAGTTAGATGATGCAAGTTGTATTGACAAGAATAAAAAGATGAATTGAAAAGAATCACTGTTTTTAAGGAAGAATTTTTGAGGGACTGGAGAAGTTGTCATTACCTTCATTAGAATATGATCTGGTTTGTCTAGTTCAGTGGTGGTGAACCTATGGCAAGCATGCTGCAGTGGGCTGTTTGTATCACTGAAAACTCTAAAAGGTTTACCATCATTGGAATCTGTTCATTTATTCAGCAAATATTTAATTAGATTCAATTATATACCTGGCACTGTAATAGGACCTGAGGATGAAAAATAGAAGAGGCGATGTAAAGATGTTCAGAGTAGAAGTACCAAGTGAAATAATGCTGATGAATAATGAGGATCTCAGAAAAGGAGGCAAAAATGTTTCAAGAGAGAATAGGTTGGCTTGACATGATGAAATTAGGAGCCTGCAAGTATTTGGAGTGGCAGGTTTGTGTGCTGAGGAGAGAAGGAAAGAGTAGAGATGGTGATAGAGCAAGAAGGCAAGGACTAAATCACAATTATGTGCTATTCCAGGTAATTTAGATTTTATTATGAAGGAGACAAGTCGTTATTGAAGAGTGTTTGGTCAGGGAGTGGCTTTATAAATTGGGGCTATTGAGGGGCCACCCTAGTAAATTTTGTGGAATATAGATTCAAGAGATACTGAATGTTGGTAAGAAAGATATTAGAGAAATGTGGGGAAGTGTGATGACTGTGTTAATTAAGGGAGAGTGGATGGATGGGTACAGATTAGTGAGCAACTCAAGGGATAGAATTGATAGTATTTCATGATTGGATATAAGGAGGAGGGGAAAAAGTGCCGTCTTGTATAACTTCCAAGTTTCTGACTCAGAAGACTGGATAAAGGATGGTCAGATTAGGATATAAAACTTATTTGATAGCAGTGGTAGTCATGTTTGAGATAGCAAGATAAGCAGCTTAGCTTTGAACTTACTGGATTTTAATTTTATATCTAGTGGACTCCAGAAAGAATAGATTTAGGAATATTTTACTTTTCATAGCAGTTAATGCTTCAAATAAAGATACACAACTTTAAAATGTTAATATCTTATTTTTAAATTAAAAATAGTGGCTATAGTAAAAAATTTCGCATATAGAATAGAAAACCAACTCTTCCTTCCGTCACAGACTAACAATTCTTCCCTCTATATTTAGCTATTAACAATTTTCAGAAATGTATCTGGAATTTTTTTAGTATAAACATATATGTATATACAAACAAGAGTATGTACATATAAAAATATTTTAAATAGAAACAGTAGCATATTATTGCTGTGGTTTGAATGTTTTTGTCCCTTTCCATAGGCACACTTTCTTTTCATAGGGACCATAAGATGATGAGCTATCTCTACTCCTAATCTTCCTTTTTAAGCTAGATTGTTTCCCTCCAAGGGAAATTTCGAACGCACATAGAAGAGTGTTGGGAGATGTAGTTTTGTGATTGAGTTACAAGGCAGATGGAAAAGGACTTGACAGAGGGAATTCCCCATTTGCCTCTATTCTATAGTGTTAGAGCATAGTGTTTATCCCCTTCAGAGATTGGTTCCTCACCGGACATTGATCTTGGATTTCTCATCCTTCCAAACTGGGAGAAATAAATCTCTTATTTATAAATTACCTAGTGTCAGGCTTTCTGTTACAGCAGCACAAATGGACGAAGACCATTCTATTTAGTCTTCTACATGCTATTTTTTTTCACTTTTCATTATACCTAAGAGAGAATACCATAACAACACATATAGGTCTATGTACTTCATTCTTGTTAATGGTTGCCTAGTCTTCTTTTTACAAATGGATCTAGTAGTTTCTTAACCCAGTTTTTTTATTGATAGTTACTGAAGGTATTTATTTTTAAAATTTTTATGATAAATGTGTCAGTGTCCACATATAGCTTGGTTTATCTTTGCAAGTAAATTGCTAGTAAAATTGCCTAATGGTAACTTCCTGGCAGTTAAGTTGTTGTGAAAGATATAGGTGAATTTCTTCAAACAGTTGTATTGGGCTAGGGATAGAGTTCAGTGACAGAGCACTTACCTAGCACATGTAAGGCCTTGGTTTCCATCCCTGGCATTGCTAAAACAAAAGTTGCAGCAATTTACATTTTTACTGGCCATGTATGAGGGAGTCTGTTTCCATATACTATATTCTAGCTAATATTGTACACCATCACATATTTTGAGCTTTGCCAGTCTTGCAGTGGGTAACTGTATATCATTGAAAGTGGATTGGGAGCTCTAACACAAGTGCAGCTTGTTTCAGTGACTTCCCTGTAGATACCTGTTTAGTTGGAGAACCTCTAGGTTGGTGTCTTCAGGAAACTCTTCCGGGGTTTCAGACTCTTGCAATTTCCTGCCCAGAGAGCACACACTTGATGGTCAGTGTTCTGGAATCTCAGAAAGAGAAAGTCTGTTTTCAGTACAGCACTCAGACCCTTGACTGTACTTGGTCTTTCCAAAATCAGAGACCCTGTTTTACCCTTCCCAGAGAATAAATCCCTAGTCTTTTTTCCTAGATTTGACAGGGGTGGAAGTGGAGGAGGATCTGTAGGGATATGAGTACTTCTTAAACAAAGATTTCAGCCCACCCCCTTTCTTTTTAGTCACCTCTCCCCTTCTACCCTCACTTCTAGAAGAAATTGTTTTCTATTTCCCAAACATTTCAAGGGTGTTGCTTTATAAATTATGTTGGTTCTCTGCTTTACTCCTTGCCAGTCAGGGTTCTGTGTCCTTAGATCTGCTAACACATCACCATTCTCCATTTATATACCAATTCCCCAAAATATTGCCCTATCTCACTTAGGCAAAATGAGTGTTGTTTCTGGAGGGTGCAAAGGTGAGAGGTATATTTTTTATCTACCATGAATTTGCTTGTCTACTTAATTTCCCTAACAAATTCTTCATTTGTGGAAAGGCATAATAATAATATCAATTTCAATCATAAGAATTGAATTAGATAGCATAAAAAAAGGAGGAATTGTAGTTTCTCAATAAATGTAGATTGTTCCATAGTATTTGCACCTATATGACTACATCTTCTCTCACACTTGTGGTACACATTGCAAATGAATTACACACATTGTTTTCCCTGTGTGAGAAACACAGGCAGTAATTACCGATGGACAATGTGAGCCTTATCTTTAGAGTGGGAGGTTTCCCTCAAGGAGAAATTCCTGATGTTTTACCTAGGAATGAAAGTCTCTTGCTAGACCTTGGATTGATGAGCAGAGCAAGGGTGCTGTGAACCTTTCTCTTCGTTTTGCAGACAAAAAAGGGTCCTCTTTGTTGCTTGACTCCTGTCTTTAGGGAGCAGATAGATGTATGGCTCTGTAAAGAGTGGAAGAGTTCTGGGAGGTGAATCACTTATTATCATTGCCTCTCAAATTTTGCTATGTTTATAAATCACTTGAGAATCTTATTAAAGTCCAGGCTCTGTTCCAGTAAACCTGGATGGACCCTAAAATGGTACATTTCCAACACAGTTTCCTTCCTTCCTTCCTTCCTTCCTTCCTTCCTTCCTTCCTTCCTTCCTCCTACCCTTCTTTCTCCCTCATTCCTTCCCTCCCTCCCCACCTCCTCTTCTCTTCTTCTTGTGGTACTAGGGATTAAACCCAGGGCCTTCATGTCTAGCTGTATCCCCAGCCTTTAAAATTCTTTTTTATTAACTTTTGAGACAGGTTTTCATTAAGTCATTATATTGTCCAGCCTGGGCTTGAACTTGTGGTCCTCCTTCCTCAGCCTCTCAGAGAGCTGAGATCACAGGCATACACCATCTTGCCCAGCTCACACTTTTAGGAGATGTCTATGCTGATAATCCATGGACTTTAAATGACAAAGTTTTCTATAAACTATACCCCCAACTTTCCAAGTGCCTTGATTACTTTTGCCCTCTTCAAAGGTGCATGCATGAAAGTTGCTTTTTCTTGAGTTTTTTCTCTATTGTCTCAGACTTCAGGGTTTTCTTCTCTGTGAAGGGAATGACCCAATTTTTCATATTCAAGGCAGATAGAAAGATTGTCCTTTTCTGTTATTCTCTATTTTTCTGTTCTCTTCACCCTTGTGGATTTATAGCTTTTGATTCCTCTTTCATCATTTTAGTAAAATACAAGAGGAAGAAGAAAAAATATATGAGTTCAAGTTGCCAACTTAGACAATTGCAGATATTTGAAAAATATTTATTAATTATAAAGTTCCATAGAAATATTAATTAACATATTATTTTTTGAGCATTACCAGGAGTTAATGGTGGGAAATCTCTTTCCACTCATGTTCCACCAGGTATATAACTAGCATCTAAAAGTAGGCAGTTGGATTATTGCAGTACCTTAAAAAATAGAAGATAAAAATGTACAGAAAGAATGAATGTGATGAATTTGAATAATTGTAGATTCAGCACTAGCCAGTTTCTAATGCAGATCTACAGAAAATTTTCCACTTGAAATATTGAAAGATCTCTATTTCTGACTGAATTTGAGACTAGAAGATTGGCAATGACCAGAGGTATCAGAAAAACAACTATGATATGTGAATTGTGAAAAATACTATCTTTTTGTTTATCCACCAATCAACCATCTACTATCCACATATATGTCGATCATCTATTATCCATATATACATATGTTTGTTTCAGATATAGAGCTATATACTCCAGAATTTATATATGCATATACAAGCATATGTAAGTTATATTCTTATTTTTCTATTTATACAAGATAGCTGTTATTATACAGCATTTTACACAATTTTTTCACAGCAGTATTTAGAATACTTCCTCATTCTTATTTTTAATAGTTGCATAGCATTCTAGCCTATGATTATACTCAAGTTAATTTAACCCATCTCCTATTGGACATCTATATCTGAGCTGTCTCCAATTTTTGCTTTTAAAATGTTGTCAAGGGCCAGGGATTTATCTCAGTGGTGCTGCACCTGCCTCACAAGCGCAAGGTCCTGAGTTCAATCCCTGGTACCGAAAAAAAAGTCAGAATCTATGTAATTTTACATATATGCTGATAGATCTTAAAGGTACATTTTCCAAAGTTTAATTTCTAGGACAAAGGAAGCATATATGTACACTTATTGCCAATTACCAACAGTTCTCTGTAAGAATTAAACATGTTTACACTTCTATCAGCAATAATTGGGACTGAAGGTTTTTCCACAGATAATACACTAGCAGTTCTAGATTTTAGAGTTTCGCCAAAATGATAGGTGTTTTAGTCAGCCTTTCTGTTGCTAGGATGCAATACCTTATTTAACTGAATGGAGGAGTTTAATTTACATGGTTTCAGGAGATTCAGCATGTGGTCATCTGGTTTCAAGACAGGAACATAAAGCAAAATGGTTTAGAGGAACAAAGCCAGTTCCTGGTTGCTGGGAGGCAGAGCAGGGAAACATTTCCAGAGAGGAAGGAACAAGCATCCAGACATAGACCCCAAGGCCTTGCCTCCATGGCCCACCCAGACACTCAGAAGTGTGCTCCACCAATCCTCAGGGTGGATCCCAAGGCTAATCAAATTGCCACTCCACCCTAATCACCACGTCAGGTTATTTTCAGAAAGATGTTTTTCTTAGTTTATAAGAGATTGAATATCTTTTCATACATTCAAGGGCACTTGTTCATTTTGTCTGGAACTGACTATTCATTTTTTGTTTCCCGTTATCTACTGATTTCTTGGAATATTCTTCATTTGGGAGCTATGGTAAACTTACCTGAGGTGATTCCCATTGAGTAATGCTCTTCTGTAATCCCCTTCTTTGAGTGGAACCAGAACCCGAGATTTGTTTCTAAATAGGAGAATTTGGGAGAGATTAAGAGCTTTTGTAGAAGTAATAAAGTCCCTTAAATTTGGACTTTAAAATTATCCTGGGTTATCCCAACCTCATCAGGTGAGCTCTGTGAAAGAATGTCTAGAGGTCAGAGACTGGAAGAGCAGAAGCGCATTCTCTGTTTCTGGTGTTAAAGAAGCAAGCTGCTATGAATTCTTCCAGCACATGAGGGAATTTGGAACCAGATCCTTCCTTACTGAAATCTTAAGGTGAGAACATAACTTTTAGATTTTGAATCATAATTAGAAAGAATTTATTCTAAGACTATAAAAATCTCCCAATTGTTTTAGTCTAAAACTTTTAGGATTTTATTTTTTACATTTTAAAATTTTTGATCCATTTGGAATTTAATTTGGCTTAAGTGTAAGGTATAGATAAACATTCACTTTTTTACAGATAGCTTCCCATATATCTCATCATCCCTCATTTAGTGGTCCAACTCATCCTCCTCTGGTCTGAGAGGCTTTTTCATGTAGTAAATTATTTTATATACTTGGATTATCTAAATTTTTAATATTTTGGAAGCATTACTTCTTGAGTGAACTTTTTGGTAGGAGGTGTACTAGTCTATTTTTATTACTATATGAAATACTTCAGACTGGACAACTTTATAAAGAAAAATGTTATTTAGCTTGTAATTCTTGAATTTCAAGAGTTTTCATCAGATGATGGTCTTCTTGGTGGCTGAATTCTGAGGTGGTGCAGGGCATTATATAGCAAGAGACAGGGTACATACATCTATGTCTCTTCTTGCTTCTCTTGCTTTTCTGTCTCTTTTTTGGCACTGGGGATCGAACTTGGGACCTTGTGCTTGCGAGGTAGGTGGCTGAACCACTGAGCTAAATACCTGGCCCTCTCTCTCTTTTCTTTTAAAGCTACCAGTACTTGATAATAGATCATAGGGGGTCCATCCTGATGACATTATCTAATCTTAATCACCTCCCTTTGGCCCCCATACTGAGCACTATAGTTGGATTAAGTTTTCACTCTTTTAATAATTCACAATGGGGATTAAATTTGAACACATGAACCCTGGGCAGGATGGGCACTCTCAAACCATATCCCACCACAGCAAAGGAGTCATTTTTTAGAAGTCAGGAATTTCCCATTGTTCCCCCCCCCATTAACTTTATTGGTACATTTTAGGTATAAAATACAGTTACACTCATCATTGGGATCTTGTACCATTACATGAGTCTCTTGGTTCTTATTTTTTTTCCCCTTCTCTTGCCCTCCCTTCACCCCCTCCACCCTTCCCTATTTGCAAAGACCTTGTTTCCATTTTTTTCCTTTTCTCATATTTTTTCCTTTCCCTTTTTTCCCTTCCCCTCCCCCTCCCAATTCCCCTGCTCTTTTAGACCTTTTCTTCCTGTTACACAATATCAGTTAGACATTTTTTAAATTACAACATTAAGATCTAGGAGGCATTACCACAGATTTTACAGATTTTTAAAAGGATATAGAAAGCATATTACAAAAATCTTTTTTGAAATAAATTTGACAACTTCTAAAAAGTAACTTAGAAGATAAATTAATGAAACTAACTCTGGAGGAAATATAAAATTTGAATAGCACCTATTAAAGAAAGTATATTCCTAGCTTGAAAACCTACCTATATGAAAACAGCAGGCTCATAAACATTTTAACTGATAAATTATATCAAACATTCAAAGCAGAAAAAAGAAGGAACACTTCTCACCTCATTTTAGGAACTCAACATTGTGCTAATCCTAAAACTGGATAAAGATAATAGAAGAAAAAAGTATGAACATAGATAGAAATTTGTTTAACAAAACAAACTCTTAGAAGGCAGATCTGGCAGGATGTAGAAAGTGGTTTTGTTATAGGGATGGCAGTGTTGGTTCAGCATTGGAAGATCCACCCCCAAAAGTCATCATTTCAACAGAGGAAAGGAAAAAGCCATATGATCCTGTCACTAGTTGGAAAAAGAGTATTGGACTAAATTCTACAGCTGTTCATGGTAAAAGCTATCAGGAGACTAGAAGTAGAACAGAACCTTCTCAACAGATCAAAGACATGTACTCCATACTTCCAACAAAAACTCCTTCTATGAATGGAGAAGATACAATACTTTCTCCTTAAGGTGGGGAACAAGGGCAGATATGCTTACTCTTTATCTGTCCATTAAACTTTGAAACCTAGGCCCCACCAAAATAGTCTGGCAATAAAATGACACAACTAGGATAGGATTGGCACGGCAGAAGCAAAATCTTTATATGTAGATAAAATGATCATCTACAGAGAAAATACTAAGAAATCTCTAGGAGCCCCTAGAACTTGTTCTTGAAGTTAGTGTGATTAGAAAACACAAGGTATATATAAAAATTTAGGCCTGTGTATACTTGCTATAAATGAAGAATTGGATATTGAAATTTAAAAGTTATGTATGAGTACAAAAGGACCCAGAAAAGTTAAAAACAAAAACAAAAACAGTGTTGGAAGATGTTTAGTACCTAATTTTAACACTTCTTCTAAAGCTACCGTAATCAAGGCAGTGTTGGTGTAAGGAAAGACATATAGATCATTGGAATAAAACAGAGAATCTAGAAATAGAACCACACATATATGGTCCACTGAGTTTTCAAAGATTTTTGAACATTAGCATTTTATAGAATATAAACTCAATTCAAGAGCCGAGGAAGAGCTAGTGTCTTCAGCAAACGGCACTAGAACACCTGGTATCCGTATATAAAAAATTAACCTCAACCCTTTTTTTCCATACATGAAAATAACTTGAAGGGATCTATGAACCTAAATAAGAAAGCCTAAAAGTATAAAACTTTAAGAAGAAATTATAAGGGAAAATATTTATGAATTCAGGGTAGGCAAGAACTACCTAGGATACAAAAAAACATGATGTATAAAAGAAAAAAAATTGATAAATGAGACTCCATCAAAATTTAGAACTTTATATGACATCATTAAAATGCCTTAAACAGACCGTATTTACAATGCATATAACCTATGAGCAGAATATGTAAAGAAATCTTAGAGCTCATTAATAGACAACCCAATTAAAATGTAGACATAAGAAGATGATAAATAGCCAGTATAGCACAAGGAATGGTGTGCAACTCTAGAATCAGAAAAATACTAATCAGTACAATAATAAGATTGAATTATACACTCATTAGGGAGATGAAGTTAAAAGTTTTAAAAGCCATGTCATGACTTTTCTTTTTGTTGGATTCTCCCCTTTTGCATTTAATTTGTCATGCCCAATGGATTCATTCTGCTGGGCTTCCTGGGGTTGTGATCCTCATTGTCTTTTCCTAGGGTATTGTCTAAACTTTTTTGGAGTGCTGGTTTGGTATTCATGAAGTTCCTGAGGTGCTCTTTATCATGAAAGTATCTTACTTCTCCATCCATTTTGAAAGATAGTTTTGCAGGGTACATCAGTCTGGGTTGGAGGCTGTTTTCCTTTAGGGCTTGAAATACATCACTCCAAGCTCTTCTTGCCTTGAGGGTTTGCATTGAGAAGTCTACTGTGATTCTGATGGGCTTTCTTTGTATGTGATTTGTTTCTTTTCTCTCACTGCTTGTAGAATTTTATTCTTCTGTTGGATTTCTGGAATCCTAACTATTACATGCCTATGTGTTGATTTTTTTTGATCAAGGCTAGCTGGAGTCCTGTATGCCTCACTTATCTGTATGTCAAGTTCTTTTCCCCTCCTTGGGAAGTTTTCTGCCATCACTTCTGTGAAGAGTTTTTTATGGTCATCTGCACTCTCTCCTCTTTCTTCATTGACTCCAATCAGTCTTATGTTATTCTTCTTTGCATCATCTAGCAGCTGCTGGATTGATTTCTCATGTTCCCTTACAATTTTAAAGCAATTTTTCTTTTCCTCCTCACTAATTACAATCTTATCTTCTATATGTGAAATTCTATTCTCACATTGGTTCATTCTGCTGCATAGACTTTCGATGGAGTTTTTAATCTCTTGGAAATCTGTTTGTTTCTGTTTTATGGATTCCATTTGTTTCCTATGTTGGGATTCCATCATGTTCCTCAGATCCTCTATTTTTTTAATCTGTGTCCTCTCTAGATTTATTAATCATGTCTTGCACCATGAGCAAAATCTTTGTTGTTATCTGAGAAATTATTTCTGATTTCATTTTTTCCAGATCCTCTTTTGTTGCCAGTTCAGAGAGTCCAGGTGGTTGAGTATCAGATTGTTCCATCTCATTTCACTTTGGGGTTGTTGTAGGTGATCTGGAAGTCTGTTTTTGAGGCTTGTTTATGTGTCTTCTCATTTCCACGGGGCGGGGGGGGGGGTGCTTCTGATGCCCACGTGGCTCACCTTCTCTGCCCTAGGAGCTTGGGCTGGCAGCGGGGGAGCTTCCTTCCGGGTTCTGGGACCGGCTGAGCTTCACTGTCCTAGGAGCTTGGGATGGCAGCGGGGGAGCTTCCTTCCAGGTGCTGGGACTGTCTCACCTTCTTGGCCCTAGGAGCCTGGGATGGCAGCGGGGGAGCTTCTTTCCGGGTGCTGGGAGGAATTTCAGATTGTTAATCTTTGTGTCTCCATGGTTTAACCTGATGTTTGGGATATAGTTAACTCTTAAGAAAGACTTGTTAAATGAATAAATGGATGTGTTTGTACAATTCAGAATGTAATTTGGGAAATATTTGTTTCTCAAAGTTAATCTATAGTCAGCAGCTAGATCTTAATTCAGGGAATAATGATTTTGCAATTGAAAGTCCTTTCCCTACCAGTGAGTCTGTACATTCATATTCAATGCACCCCTGTAGACTTATGATCATAATCTTGACAAATAGACCCAAAGATAAATAAAGTGTATTTGATCATCTTGTAGTTGATGAAAAGCAAAGCAAACTTTACTGAAATCAATTAATAACCATTTATAGTTATTGGGAGCAGAGGATGGAAGGGACTTCCTTTCTAATCCTCTTAGTTTCCATGGGAAGGAATTGTTCTGTTGTCTGACCCTATACTCCAACCCACAGATAAACAGTGAGTTACTTAACTAGTGTGTTTAGGAGAAGAATTATGTGTGAAAAGCCTAGCCACTTTCTGTCACTGTGTGTGTGTGTGTGTGTGTGTGTGTCTACAACTGCTTACAGGAAGCATACCTTCTAATCTGCGCTTCATATACATTTCCTGAGGCAGAAGCTGAATGAGCAATGGTAGTATTTATTCAAAGTGAAATGTAGTCTTTGGAGAATATTTTCCTTAAACACTTGATCTACCTGATGGCCAGGTAGCTCTGCATTTCAGTTCTGCATGAGACTGAGTGAATGAATTTTCTTCCATCCATTGTTGACACTTAAGATTTATCTTTCAACTTAGATTGCCTTTTTTTGGCAATACTCCATTTCTTGTTTAGATCTTAATTGGTGCAGAGCTCAGGATAAGAAAAAGATGTGGTTTAGTGGACCACCTCAAATTTTATGAATGTTTAATTTGAATTTTTTGGTTTGTTTTCCCATGTTCCTTCCCTAAATTCCATTTATAGGAATTACTTAATTCAACAAGATTTGTTTTAACATATTGTGTTTTAGCTCAACTCTAAGTATTTAAAATGAAGATAGCTAATTTCTTTTACTGGTAGTGGTGTGTTTAATGTTGCTTAATGTCTCATCTCTATGTACTTATTGAAGGCAAGACATATTATGTATACAAGTTCATTCAGTATTTTCAGAAAATGAGCAGAGTCTGTGAAATTCATTACATATTACCACAATAAGAAGAAAGGACAAGCCACAAGAGGAAAAACAATCTGTACATGAGACTTCACTGCAAACTAGACTATTTTAGTGTTTATAAATATTCGTCTGTGGAGAGAAGTTCGTGTATTATAATAATTATGCATTAGTGCCTCATTAGTAGGGGGTTACATCCATGCTGTTTCTTTTTCCTCTAGTGTATTTCTGATAAGTTAGCATTTAAAGTCTTATTTAAAATGTAATAAAAGAGAAGAGAGAGAGAGTGTGTGTGTGTATATTCAAGGGGAGAGCATTTGTAATTCCTTCAGCTGTGTGAAGAATCATATCCATGGCCTTTTGAGCCTACAAAGAGTATGTAAAGACTTGTCTCTTTCCCATCCAGAATCAGAATCCAATCACTTGAAATGTGGGCAATCAGAACAGCCTTTTTTCCCCTCCATGCTGTTATGTTATCATTCATATTTAAATTTCAAGTCCCTAAATATGTTTTGTACATGAGACCTTTTCTAGGCCAGCACTCCCAGGAATGCCTCATTATGCATTTTATGGGTACATTCTAATTACAAAGTCCACAGATGTTGTTCAATCCTTTTCTTATTAGATTTTTTCTGTTGAATTTCATATAGCTGATCAGTCTTTCAGTTTTGAAGCTCTGCTCACCTTTGGATTTTGGATATTACACATTGATTTTTTTTGCCTTTGACCTTTCTGATTATTTTTTTCTCCATTTCTTTAATGAGATCATCTTTATTTCTCTTTGCCTATACCTGACGTATTTCCCTGCACTCAATTTTCCCTTCTTCACTGCCTTTCTCAAACTTTATACTTTCTTTATATGGCCCTTATTTTCATGATTTCAACTATTAAAATCTAAATGTTGATATTCTAGATGCATAAAGCTAAAATATAGTTTACATGTCTAACTACATTTCTATTCTATATTAAATCTGTGATTATCATGTAACCATTTCCAACTTCTAGTTGGATAATATTTAGATATCTCATAGCTACTCAAGGGCAACAAAACTAACTGGAATTCATTATCTTGTCTCTAAGGCTGCTCTCATTCTGTTTTGGATGATGGCATTAGTATTATTCAGTCACGAAAGTAAGACACATGGAAGTTACCCTTGACAGCTTTCATTATGCCCTTTCCTATATTCATTCAGGTGCCAAGCTCTGCCAAATTTACCTCTCAAAATGCTCTCAAATCTTCCCCTTCCTTCCTATTTGTTCTACTGCTACCCTGCTGGGAAGCCCTGAAAATGAGTTGCTGGGGTATTGCAACTGACTTTTCACAAGTCCCTTTGTACATCATCTTGGCTTTTTCACAGTCACTTTCTATACTTTTCTGTGATGTATCTCTGTTGAAGCACTGTCCTTCTATGGCACAAAGGATAAGGACCAAGAGCTTAATATGAAACATAAGATCTTTAAAAGTATGTATGGAAGGAAAGTGGGAAACCATTGTTGAGGCACAAAACTAAGACTTTAAAGATGTGAGAAGTAATGAAAAAAATTACCATTCCTTAAGTCTGCTTCCCTGGAGGGGCTCAGCTTGCAATGTGTTTGAAACTTGTTTCTTAATTGTATGTAACAAATTCAATTGCAATTAACTTAGGTTTATAAACAAAGGTTCTTAATTGCCATCAGATTTAAATAATAAAGAAATATATTTTTTAAATATATGGAGTAGTTTTTAGACCCAATTGGAAGACTATGCAGTCAGGAGACAGTGAGGAGCCATACTCAAATAACACTGAAAATATCACCGGCATGGGTACTGTGGCTTGCATAGTATTGATATGGGATTCTCTGGATTGCATCATTAACACTGCTTAGGGGAGATTGAACATTAGCACTGCACTCCTTTCCTCCTAGGAGCTGGACCCTTCTGCATCACTGCCAATCACTGACAATCACCCCCACTGCCATCACTGGCAATTAGATTTCCCTGATTCCTGCCACTGTGGGTTAATTGTTTGCATGGGCATAGCTGAGATGCAAGGATGACTTGGAAAGCAATGATACTGGATTTTCAGAACAAATTGGAGAGGAGGTTTAGAGTAGAGAACTTGGACCTGGAGAGAGCTGCAGTCTGTACCTTTATTTACTGATTGTGTTTCAGTTTCCTCGTCTGTGAAATAGAGCTCATAGTTGCAATTACTTAGTGAGGTTACAGTGAAAATAAAATTACGTTATCCTATCTAAGTTGTTTAAAATTGTTCCTTATGCATGCAGTAGGTATAAAAGTGTTACCTATTTTTACTATTTCAGATTATAGAGTGGAACTTGATTCTACATGCCACTAAGGCTTATAAGAACAGGGAAGATTGCTCAAATCAGTTCCTACGGTGAGTAGCCAGAAAGAGTGACAGACATCTGTTACCATATGTATTCTTCCAGACTTTCATTCATACATTTACAGTTAAAATTTTTATGTTTATGCGCTGTGTGTCAGTTCAGATACTCAATGAGAACTTTGTTTACACTATCTCAGACAAAAGAGTGGAAATTTATTGGTTTTTGTAAACAAACCACAGAGTGAACAGGATATAGCTGGGTCTCAGGGATAATAGGAAGTATAGGCTGCAGTACCACTTCCCTCTGCTTTTGGGGGAGTGGTTCAGTATCATTCTTTCATATATGCTACTTCTGCAAGACTGAGAAGTACCATCCATGGAAATATCTCTCCACTTTAACTTCCAAGAGGAAGCGAACCATCCTCATTCTTATACCTAGGGAAAGAATCCTGGGAAGGAGGATGATTAGGTTGGCTTGTGTCAATCACTGTGCTGGCGAGTAGTATCTTTAGGAAATATGGAAGCTTTTCCTAAGATGATGTGTTTGAAGTTTGGGAAAAAGGTTTTCCAGAAGAAGTAGGAGGGAACACTTGGCAGACAGTTTTATATGCTTTGCATGTAATTAACTATCATGGCAAGCTAAAAGTTCTCCTTAATTTTAAAAAAAATCAGTTTTAAAAATGGTAATAAAAAGCACACATATCAAAAGTGCTAGGTACTGAATTTTAAAACCTTGGAGATCAGCAATGTGTTAACTTGGGCTGCAACATTAAGTTGTACAGTTCCTTGGAATAAAACTTTTATCATCTTGTAATTGTAGAGTATCCTGAATTTACAAAGGAGCTTAAAAAAACTGTTACTGTTTACAACCACTTATCTGTGTGAATCAATTCTCTGCAACCAAAACAAAATGTACATAAACCCCCAAGAACAAAAAAACATGGTCTAAACTGTCCCTTGCTATTTCTCTTTTCCAGTTCTGTGTTTAACAAAACTACTGGTTGTTGTCTTTGACTGACTTTCTATTAGGTAAATGTTATACAATTTAATTATGAATTAAAATTAATGTGTACTAATAACACATTGCTTTCAGATGTCTTATTTGCTAGGCTTTCCTATAGCATTCTGTTTAAAAGGCTTCTTCTGCTAAAACTTTGAAAACCAGCCTATAAGAGCAGGGTCAACAAAGTTTCTGTAAAGGGCCTGGTAGTATTTTAGGTTTTGTGAGCCATGCAGTTTCTGTCACAACTCAGTTCTGCTATTTAAGTGTGCAAGTGGTGATGACAATTATTGCGGCAATGTTCCAATAAAACTTTATTTTTATTTATTTAATTTCACTTTTTCTTTTAATTAATATACAATCATTGTAAATATTTACAAAGTATAGTGTGATATTTCAATATATGTATCCAATGTGTAATGTCCAAGTCAGAGCAATCAGTGGTTTTATCCCCTTATTCTTTCTTTATGTTTAGAGCCTTTGAGCTCCTCTTTTGTGGTTTGTCAGAAAACATACAATAATGTAAACTCTAATCACCCTTCTGTGTGGTAGAACTAGAAATTATTCCTTCTATTTAACTATTAGATGTGATCAGAATATACAGTGGATGTTTAAATTTTTAAAAATTTATTACAGTAAAAGACATATTGCCATTGACTGCCTTTAAAATACTCCCTCTTGCTTTAAACACACTTATACCATCATTTTTGCCATTATCTGAAGCAGTTCTGGAACCCTCTTTCCTGAGTGTCTTTATGAAATGTGATTAAAAATACAGTAAATCCTGCTGCTGACTGCCATCCAACAGAAAGGCAGGCTCATAAAAACATGACATTGTGTCCTCACCCACCATATTCAACAGATCCAGCACCCTGGCTCATCCCCAGTAGAAATAATCATGAAAGGTAAATGTTTTGAATCGATTCAGGGCCTGGAGGAAGCCATGACAGCTCAACTAATGACACTCACCAAAGACTTCTGGAATTGTTTCAGAAAAATGGCAAGAATTATGGGATAAGTGTATTCTAAGTGACGGGAAGTATGGGAGAGGGGAGGTTAATGGCAATGTGTCTTTTACTGTAATACATGCTTAAAAATTAAACATTAACTGCATCTGTGATCACACCCACATATGTTTTGGTACTTACTATTCAATCTTGTTCTATCTGCCTTCTTCCCTTTCCTTCCTACACTGTAGTAATTACTTTTCTACTTTTACTTTGGGATCAATTTTTAAGCTTCTACATATAAGAGAGTACATGCAATTTTCTGTATCTGACATATTTCACTTCATATAATGTCCTCTAGTTTCATCTTGTTGCTAATGACAAGATTTCATGTTTATTATAGCTAAATAATATTTCATTGTGTATATATACAACATTTTCTTTATCCATTTATCCATCAATGGATACTTCTGTTGATTGCATATCTTGGCTATTGTGACTAGTGCTACAGTGAACACAGGTAACTCTTTTGATATGCTAATTTTATTTCTTTTGGATATATGTGCAACAGAAGGAATCTTGAATCAAATGATAGATCTAATTTTAGTTTTTTAGAGAAATCTATCTACTGTTCTTCATAGTGTCTAATTTATCTTCCCACGTATTTGCTTATAAATTCCCTTTTCTTCACATCCTCTCTAGCATTTTTTTCTTTTTCCTTTTTTGGTAATAGTCATTTTGACTAGGATAAGATGATAGTTCATTACAGTTTTGATTTGTATTTCCCTGATGGACAGTGATATTGAACATTTTTTCATATACTTGTTTGGCCATTTGTATTTCTCCTTTTAAGAAATGTCCATTCAGATCATTTGCTCATTTATTAATTGGATTATTTGGGCTTTTGTTTTGTTTTCTGAATTCCTTATGTTAGGGTTTGTGTCTAGATGTCCCCCCAAAGCCTCACGTGGTCATAGGGCTTTTTCAGAGGTGGCTGAATCTAGAGTGTGTGATGCTGGGATTAAGGGTGTGATTACTAATCAGTCCTCTGATTGGTTTGGCACTGCCCTAATCCTGGTAGTCCAGATAAGATAAAAGGGGTAGAAAGATGCTGTTCAGGTCCTTTGTTGCTTTGCTACCTTTGGTCTGCCATGAACTGATGTCCCTCTGCCATGTGCCACCTTGCCTTGGAGCCAACCAATTATGGGTAAAAATCAATCCTTTGACAAGTGAATAGTTTGCAAGCATTTTCTCCCATTCTGTAGCTTGTTTTTTGACTCTGTCAGTTGTGCAGAAGCATCTTAGTTTGATGTAATCTTATTTGTCTATTTTTATATTTGTTGCTTGTGCTTCTGAGGTCTAATCCCAAAAGTTATCTTTTGAGAACTATCTATTCAAATCATTTGCCTGTTTCTTAATTGAATTGTTTTGTGAATTTCTTAAACTTATGGATATTAATCCTATGGCAGATGAATAGCTTGCAAATATTTTCTCCTATCTTATAGTTTTTAAAAAATTCTCTCTAAAGGTTGTGCAGAAGCTTCTTAATTTAATTATAGTCTTGCTTGTCTATTTTTGCTTTTTTCCCCCTGTGCTTCTAGGTTCTTATCCAAAAAATTATGGACTCTACCGAAGTCTTTTTTTTTCTTTCTTGATTTAGTCTCTAAAGCTTAAGTTGATATATTATTATTTTTTAAAACATTTTTGTATTTTATTGACACATTTTAGGTATACAATACAATGACATTCATCATTGGAAATTTGCACCTTTACATAGTCTCTCTTGATTCTTATTTTTTCCACCTTCCCCTGCCCTCCCTTCAACCCCTCCATCCCTAACTATTTACAAAGACTTTGTTTCCATTTTTTATTTTCTCATATTAATTCCATTCCCTTCTTTCCTTTCCCCTAGCCCTCCCACTTCCCCTTCCCCTTTGCCTCTTTTCTTCCTATTTCACATTATCTATTATAGGGCCGGGGATTTAGCTCAGTGATTTCGCCACCTGCTGTGCAAACGCAAGGACCCGAGTTCCATCCCGGTACCAAAAAAAAAAAAACCACAAACAAACATTATCTATTATATCTTTTAGTCCTTATTTACACTTTCAGTTTCTCACACTAGAGAAACTATTTGGTATTTACACGTGTGTACCCTATTTATTTCACTTAAGAGTATGGCCTCAATGTGCATCCATTTAGCTATAAATGTCTCTAATTTTTCACTTTTTATGACTGAGTAGTACTCCATTTTATTAAAAAAGCTCCACATTTTCTTTATTCAGTCTCCAGTTGATGGGCATTTGGTCTGTTTCCAAGTTTTAGCTATTATAAACTCTGCTGCTATGAACATAGGTGCACATATATCACTGTGGTATGATTCTTTTCATTCTTTGGGGAAGATTCCCAGCAGTGGAATAGCAAGATCAAATGGAACTTCCAGTCCTAGTTCTTTGAGGTATCTCCATACTGATTTCCACAGTGCTTGCACCAGTCTACACTCCCACCAGCAGTGGAGCAGTGTTCCTCTTTCCCCACAGCACCACCAGCATTTGTTAGTGGTTGATATCATGATAGCAGCCATTCTTTCTGGGGTGAGATGAAATCTCAACGTTGTTTTCATTTGCATCTCTTGAATGACCAGTGATGTTGAGCATTTTTTTATGTGTTTATTTACTATTTCTACTTCTTTGTCTGAGAAATGTCTGTTCATTTCAGATGCCCATTTTCAGATTGGGTCTTTAAATGTGAGAGGTCTGATTTTTAAAAGTTCTTTATAGATTCGAGATAGTAGATCTTTGTCTGAGGAACAGCAGGTGAAAATTTTTACCCACATTGTGGGTTGTCTCTTCACACGGTTGGTGGTTTCTCTTGATGTGCAGAAACTTTTTAGTAAGAAGACATCCCACTTGTTGATGTTTATGCTAGTTCATAGGCAACTGAGGCTTTGTTTATGAAATATTTTCCTACACCAATGTCTTCAAGAGTTCTCCCTAACCTCTGTTCCAGCTGGTTCAGCATTTCTGTTTTAATATTTATTTATTTATTTATTTATTTATTTATTTATTTTTGGTACTGGGGATTGAACTCGGGTCTTTGTGCTTGCATAGCAGGCAGCAAAACCACTGAGCTAAATCCTCGGCCCTTTGTTTTAATATTTAGATCTTTAATCCATTTCAATTTTAGTTCAGTGCTAAACTAATGAGAGATATAGGTCTAATTTTAACCTTTGACAAGTTGAAACCCAATTTTTCCAGCACCATTTATTAAAGAGGCTATCTTTCCTCCAGTGAGGGTGTTTGGCTCCTTTGTCAAAGATGAGGTGGCTGAGTGCGCCTGGAGTTGTTTCTGCATCTTCTACTCTGTTCCACTGGTCCTCAGGTCTGTTTCTTTGCCAGTACCATGCTGTTTTTATCACAGTAGCTTTGTAGTAGAGTTTCAAGTTGGGAGTTGTGATACCCCCTGCCATGTCTCTGTTACCTAGAATTGCTTTTTCTATTCTATGTCTCTTCTTGTTCCAAATGAATTTTTGGATTGTTTTCTCAAGGTCTGTGAAGCATGCTGCTGGGATTTCTATTGCAATTGAATTGAATCTATATAGCAGTTTTGGAACTATGGCCATTTTCTCTATGTTGATCCTTCCTACCCAGGAGCAGGGGATGTCTGTCCATTTTCTGATATCATCTTCAATCTCTCTTTTCAGAGTGCTATAGTTTTCAGAGAAGAGGTCTTTGATTTCTTTCATTAGGTTGATTCCTAGGTATTTCAGTTTTTTGGATGCTATTGTGAAAGGAATTACTTGCCCTATTTCTCTCTCAGTGAGTCTGTCATTTGTATGGAGGAAAGCTATTGATTTTGGTGTGTTGACCTTGTATCTAGCTACTTGACTGAATTTGGTTATTAATTCTAGAAGACTTTTGGTGGAATTCTTGGGGTCTTCTATATAGAGTATCATATCATCTGCAAATAATGACAATCTGACTTCTTCATTTCCTATCTTTATTCCTTTTATTTCTTTCTCCTGTCTAATTGCCATGACTAATGTTTCCAAAACTATATTGAACAGGAGTAGTGATAGTGGGCATCCTTGTCTTGTTCCTGATTTTAGTGTGAAGGATTTCAGTTTTTGACCATTTAGTATGATATTGGCTCTTGGTTTGTCATAGATGGCTTTTGTCAGATTGAGGTAGAGACCATTTATTCCAATTTTTTGTAGGGCTTTTTTTTAATCATAAATGCATGTTGCATTTTGTCAAATGCTTTTTCTGCATCTATGGAGATGATCATATGGTTTTTGTCCTTGGTTCTATTGCTATAGTGTATTACATTGATTGATTTGCGTATGTTGAACCATCCCTGCATCCCTGGGATGAATCCCACTTGGTCAGGGTGTAAGATCTTCTTGATGATCTTCTGGATTTTATTTGCCAGTATCTTATTAAGGATTTTTGCATCTATGTTCATTAGTGAGATTGGCCTATAGCTCTCTTTTTCGGTTGTGTCTTTCTCTGATTTGGGGATCAAGGTGATGCTTGCTTCCAGGAATGAATTCAGGAGTATTAATTCTCTTTAAATTTCATTGAAGAGTTTAAGCAGTAGTGGCAGTAGTTCCTCTCTAAATGTCTTGTAGAGCTCACTGGTGAAGCTATCAGGACCTGGGCTTTTCTTAGTTGGTAAGTTTTTAATTACATTTTCAATTTCAGTGATTGACATTGGGTTGTTTAGAATTTTTAGATCTTCGTTCAACTTTGATAATTCATGCATATCTAGGTATCTATCCATTTCTTCTGTGATTTCCATCTTCTTGGCATATAGTTTCTTAAAGTACATATTGATGATCCTCTGGATTTCTGCTGGGTTCATTGTAATTGTACCCTATTCATTCCTAATTGCATGGATTTGGGCCTTTTCTTTCCTTTTTCTGATAAGGTTGGCTAAGTGTTTGTCAGTTTTGTTTATTCTTTTGAAGAACCAACTCTTGCCTTCATTGATTTTTTGAATCATTCTCTTAGTCTCCATTGCATTGATTTCTGCTCTAATCTTTATAATTTCCTCCCTTGTATGGGCTTTGGGTTTGTCCTGTCCTTGTTTTGCTAGAAGCTTGAGGCTCAGCACCAGGTTGTTTAATTGGGCTCACTCTGTTTTCCTAATATGAGTATTTACTGCTATGGATTTCCCTCATAAGGCTGCTTTCAATGTGTCCCATAGATTCTGATATGTTGTAATGTCATTGTCATTTAATTGAAGGAACTCTCTGATTTCTTCTTTAACTCCCTCTGTGACCCATTGGTTATTCAGAAGTGTGTTATTCAATTTCTGTGTATTTATGAATTTTTTGTGCTTTCTTTTGCTATTGATCTCCAATTTCATTGCACTATGGTCTGATAATACACAGGGGATAACTTCAATTCCTTTGCACTTAGTTAAACATGTTCTATGAGCAAGTACGTGATGTATTTTGGAGAATGACCCATGTGCAGCTGACAAGAATGTGTATTCTGATTTTGTGGGGTGGAACAGATGTAAACATCTGTTAAGTTCATTTGTTCAAGAGTTAAGATTAAGATCTAGTATTTCGTTGGTTATTTTTTGTCTAATTGATCTATCTATTTGTGACGGTGGGGTACTGAGTTCCCCCACTACTATTGTATTAGTGCTTATATGATTTTCCATGTCCATCCGTGTTTGTTTTATGTAGTTGGGTGCACTAATGTTTGGTGCATATATATTTATGATTGTCATCTCTTCCTCTTGGATTGTTCCCTTTACAAAGATGTAATGTCCTTTTTTTGTCTTAATCAGTGTTGGTTTGAAATCCACTTGATCTGCAGAGAGGATAGCTACTCCTGCTTTTTTTGGGTTCCTGTCACACGGAGTATTGTTTTCCACCCTTTCACTTTCAGTCGATGAGTTTCTTTTTGAATTAAGTGTGTTTCTTGTATGCAGCATATTGTTGGATTTTGCTTCTTGACTCATTCTGCCAGTCTATTTCTTTTGATTGGTGAATTGAGACCATTAACATTGATGGTTATAACTGATACGTTTTGACTTATCATTGTCATGACATTTTCTTTTTGCTGGATTTTCCCCCTTTGCTTTTAATTTCTTGTTGTGCCTGATGGATTCATTCTGCTGGGCTTCCTGGGGTTGTGATCCTCATTGTCTTTTCCTAGGATATTGTCTAACATTTTTTGGAAGGCTGGTTTAGTATTCATAAAGTTCCTAAGGTGCTCTTTGTCATGAAAGTGTCTATTTCTCCATCAATTTTGAAAGATAGTTTTGCAGGGTACAGGAATCTGGGTTGGAGGCTGTTTTCTTTTAGGGCTTAGAGTACATCATTCCAAGCTCTTCTTGCCTTGATGGTTTGTGTGGAGAAGTCTGCTGTGATTCTGATGGGCTTTCCTTTGTATGTGATTTGTTTCTTTTCTCTAGCTGCTTGGAGAACTTTGTTCTTCTGTTGGGTTTCTGGAAGCTTAACAATTATATGTCTATGTGTAGATTTTTTTTGATCAAGGCTAATTAGTAGTCCTGTATGCCTCACTTATCTGTATGTCAAGTTCTTTTCCCCTGCTTGCGAAGTTTTCTGCCATCACTTCTGTGAACAGTTTTTTTTATGTCATTTGCACTCTCTATTTCTTCCAATCAGCCTAGACTCCGATCAGTCTGATGTCATTCTTCTCTAAATCATCTAGCAATTGCTTGCTTGATTTCTCATGGTCCTTTACAATTTTAAAGCAATTTTTCTTTTCCTGGTCACTAATTGGAATCCTGTCTTGTATATCTGAAATTCTGTCCTCACATTGGCTCATTCTGCTGGGTAGACTTTCAGTGGAGTTTTTAATCTCCTGGAAATCTGTTTGCATCTGTTTTATGGATTCCATTTGTTTCCTATGTTGGGATTCCTTCATGTTCTTCAGCTCCTCTCTAGATTTATTAATCATGTCTTGTACTATGGATACAATCTCTGCTGTTATCTGAGAAATTATTTCTGATTTCATTTTTTCCAGATCCTCTTTTGTTCCCAGTTCAGGGAGTCCAAGTGGTTGAGTATCAGAGTGTTCCATCTCGTTTCCCTTTGGGGTTGCTGTAGTTGATCTGGGAGTTCTGTTTTGAGGCTTGTTTATGTGTCTTCTCATTTAGATGGGGGGTGTGCTGCTAGCACCTGAGGGTCTCACCTCCTCTGCACTGGGAGCAGTGGCTCATCGACCTGGAAGCCTCCTCCTCTGTGCTGGGAGCAGTGGCGTGTTCATCCATCTCCTGAAGTCTTGAAGTGTTCTCTTATGTCTTCTTTTAGAAGTTTTGTAGTTTCAGGTCTTACATTTAGGTCTTTGATTCATCTTGAGTTATTTTTTATTTAATGAGTTTTATAGTTTAGATCAAGAATAATCTCTAATACTCTCTGATGATGAAAGCAGAGCTTTTGGAACATAAGTGGATTATGGGGACACTATAGCTGAGAGAGCTGTTGGGTGGTGGGGCCTGGTTAGAGGTGGTCACTGGGGGTGTTACTGTAAGGGTACATCTCCTTCACTGGCTCCTCCCTTCTCTTTCTGCTTCCTGGCTGCCATGATATGAGCTGCTTTCCTCCAGCCAGGTCCTTCATCTGCATTTGAGCTTTCAACCATGGACTGAAACTTCTAAAACTGTGAGCCAAAATAAACCTTTCCTCCTTTAAACTGCGAATGTCGAGTATTGTGTCTCAGCAACAAGAAAGTGAAAAAGACACAGAGAGAAGAGGTCTGCTTTCATTTTTCTGCATGTAGATATCTAGTTTTCCCAACAGTACTTATTGAACAGGTTGTCTTTTCTCCAACATAGGTTTTTGGTGTTTTTGTTGAGAATCGGTTAGCTGTAGATGGGGAGATTTATTTCTGGGATCTCTATTCTGTTCTGTTCGTCTTTGTGTCTATTTTTACACCAATACTTTGCTGTCTTAGTTACTATTTTGTAGTATGTCCAATAAAACTTTATTTACAAAGACAAGTTGTAGACTAGAGTTGGCCTGTGAGTTAGGCTGGTGGTTGCTATTCCCAATGTTTAGAGAATGTACTATAAATGGATACATTGGGCTGCTCAAACTAGTCATCCAGTTACATTAAATGAAGGGAAAAGATTGAGCTGTTCCCTTATTCTATATTGTTACTTTCTAATAGTCTGTATTAACTAATTTATTTTCTAAAGCAGTTTTTATTTTAGTAATGTTACCACTGGATGACTGAGTTGAAATTATCTGATCACATGGTTTTTGAAATATACAAACCTCATATTAGTTCAAATGTGCAGCTTTTTACTATGTTCTTTAACGTAAAATAATCAGGAAGCATTAGCATGTCCTATATTTGATAATAATAAATTTTTATGGTGGAAATAGATACCTTGGAAACTTTACTCATTAACTAACCCTTACTTCTGATCTCATTTGCTGGAGTAAGTGTAGAGTTTAAACAAGTCATACTGATGTGATCTTCCAAGACAATGTTTCTTTTTCTTTTGCTCACAATAGCTTGGATCATCTGAAAAAGGGCCTGAATAAATGTACCATTTGTCACTAGCTAAAAACTGTCATCATTAACTTGATTAATCAAGTACTGCTCTTAAAGATGGATTGGAACACAAAATAGCCAGTCTGGTTCCACATAATGAAGAGATTAATTTGACACACAAGACAACCAATTTAGAACTACTCAATGATCATGCTTTACTTAGAAAGATATCAATTAGTGTATTTTTCCTTCATGTACTATTTTGTCTTTCTAACAAGAAACGATGATGTCTTTAAAAGTTAATCTGCTTTCCTTAAACATAAAAAGATATTTATCTCAGCACTCAAATTCCAAAATGTGAAATTCTGTTTTATGACTAAAGAGGAAATTAATGATGGATTAAAAAGCTTATAGTAGAATTCTTTATTTTAGAATATTGCTAATTTTCTTCTCCTAACATGATTGTGAATGTGGTAGTAGAAGTCACAGCAAGAGAGAGAGACCCCAAGGGCTTCTGTTCTTCCTTCCTTTGGATGGAGATTAAAATGGTCTTATACACATACTGAGATGTAAACAGTACCCTAATTTGGAAAGAAGTTAATTAGATTTTATTGCTTTTTAAGTGAGTGTGGTAGTTGGGAGAGGCTTTTTGCAAAGTAAAAAGAGTATTAAGTCATAGTATTAGTTTTCTTTATATGAATGATACTTAAAGCAACTGAGAGAGGCATATTCATGAGGTTCGTGTGGCATATGGACTTTTTAATCATCCCCTGATGAGTAGCATTTCTCATAATGATGAGAAGAAACAGCAGCAAACATTTCATTCCTAACTTAGGGCTAATGATGCTATCTGGACTTTGTGTTTACTGTGCACAAGAAGTTGGATTTGATGTTTAAAGAGTTCTGAGTTGGATTAAATTTCAAATGCTAGACTTGAGGAATTTTTAAAAAGAGCGATGCTGTTTTATTAATAGTTCATAGAAATTTGCCATTTGAAAGACTGATCTGATGTGTTTTAGAACCTACTGCAGTTATTAGATGCCATTTATGGATCTGAGGGATTTTTGAAATCTGTTTTGTTTTGTTTTGGTTTTTGGTGGGGAGGAGCCTTGGCAGAATGCAATGTGTGTGAAGTGTATATATGTCTTGCATACATATGAAAGGTTGGCTTTTCTGAGGTAGTATGTGAGCCTCATGGTGGAAGCTTTCTAGGATTCCAGGGAACATTAACCTGGGTAGGGAGACTGTGAAAGATAGTGGAAGCTAGACTTTCCTGGTTTGGTCATTCATCTTGTAGGCATCCTATGATCAGTGGAGCAAGATATTAAACACATAGAAGTTATTAAACACATAGCAGTTATTAAACATTTGTTAGATACTCACGATGATGGGTGACTAATAATTATGTTATGATTATGTTCTTCTCTCTTCACAAGACAGGAGCTATTGAAGATTTTTGTAATTGGGTCCATAACAGAAGTGGTCAAAACTTTTCCTGCTGCTGATTTAGAAGATGTAAAGAAGAAATATTTTAAAATTGTTTAATGGGTTTTAGAAAATTGTTTTCCAAGAGGGTGATTCTGGACTGGGAGCCAGGACAATTGTGTTTCAGTCCTGTGTCTACCAACAAGAAGTGTGTCACCTTGGGCAAGTTTCCCTGCTCTTTCAGAGGTTGGAAAAGTATAGATTTATTGCTTGGATAGAAAGTGGGCAAGATGAGAGGACAACATGAGAAGAATACATTAATATTTTAATAGTGTTCAGAGGCATCAGCATGAACAGTTGGAGAAAATATGTACTTGAGGGAAAAATAAGTTTAACATTGAGAATGAATTCCCACAATGCTGAGACAATCTGTTAAGGATTGATGGCTTGACCTTCAACCTTTTCATATATTTTCTATTTTTTAAAAGCAAAAATCTCCTTTTCCCTCTTCCTGCTGCCCTTTCTCCTGATTGCAAAAGAGAGATGCTTTTGGTAGAAAATTTGGAAAACATAGAATATTACAAGAAATATGAAAACAGTTTTATTACCTAGGAATGAAAAACTTAAAGATTTTAATGTGACTGTGTACTTTGCCCCTGTATGTGTATGTATGTATATGCATAATTTGTATCATACTGAATGAAGTGTTTCCAAACATTTGTTTTTATTTATGAATATTCTTCTAAAAATAATTTAAAATAAATGTTTAGTATTCCAGAATATGCAACTTGTTTAAAAAATTTCTTTCCCATTATAGTTTATTGTCCAAAACTTTGAAAATTAGAGAAATATAGAAGAAAAATAAATCAATGATAATTCTCTTGTCCAAAAAAATTACTCTTTTCTTCCAATCTTTTTTTCTGTACATGGTCACCACATTTGTAATTTGTATACTACCTTTTTATTAAACAATGAAATGTTATTTTTCATATTGCCATTATAATCTATAGTTGCTTTTAATTATAGAATTAACATTTATAATTCATATTTCTGTGTGATTATGTATATAATATATGTAATTGTTTTTTATAGTTGATACAACTAACATACTTATTGAGAGCTTATTTTGTCTGGACATTTGACATACACTTGTTAATAGACTCAGTACAAATTGTGAATGATAGTATGTGTTGAAAATCTTTTTGCTTTCTCTACCAGTATGTTTACATGTGAATGAATATGTTTCAATGCTATCATTGTTAATAGCTATGCTTTAATCCCATTTATTTCACTAATTTACTATTGGTGCCCATTTAGATTGCTCATTTCACCCTAAGGTCATTATCCATAGTCTATCTTTTTTCTCATTCTAATTATTTCCATTTGACAATTTCCTAAATGCATTATCTTATTTTAAAAGTATACATATTTTTAAGACTTTTGATATGAAGTGCCAAAATACTATTTAGAAAGGTTGTATAAATTTTCATTCCTAATAGCAATGTGTCACTTCACCAGGAAAAATTACTAATTTTTGGTGTTTTAATTTGTCATGTCTTTACTATTATGTTGATTTCCCCCTAAATATTTATTGACCACTTCTGTTCCTTCATTGGTGAATTATTTTTCAAGTCATTTGGCCAGTTTAAGAGGATATTGGTCATTTTTACCTTGATTTATACAAACTTTTAGAATATTAATATTATTAATTATGTTCCCACTGCATATAGTTTCCCAGTCTGTAATTTGATTTTCAATTTATGTATTGTATTTTGGACACTTGGAAGTTGTACACTTAATTTAGTTAAATCCACTATATATATATTTTTTAAAATTAATTTTATTGGTACATTTTAAGTATACAATATGACATTCATCATTAGAAATTTGTACCTTTGCAGACAGGCAGGTCTGTGCACACCCTACCGAGGTCCCGAGTCATGAGGAACATGCTGAATCAGCCCCCACCCTGGCAACAATCCACTGGAACCCCCCCACCCCACTCCTCTGTACAGCCACCTGGCTCCACACTACAAAGGCACAGAGGACACCAGACCACCAGACCACGGTACTGAGTCCCACTGTTCCCAGCCCAGAGGTAGGAGCTTCTGAGCTGCCATCCCACTGCTCCTGATCCAGAGGAAGGGGCTTCCTGGACACCATCCCTCCCGCTGCTCTCAGCCCAGAGGAAAGGGCTTTTGGGCCACCTTCCGTCCCGCTGCTCCTGGCTCAGAGGAAGGGGATTCTGGGCCAACATTCCTCCCAATGCTCCCGGGCCAGAGGTAGGGGCTTCTGAGCTGCCATCCCACTGCTCCTGGACCAGAGGAAGGGGCTTCCTGGCCACCATCCCTCCCACTGATCCCAGCCCACAAGAAAGGGCTTTTGGACCACCATCCCTACTGCTGCTCCCAGCACCTGTCCCACCTCTCCCAGATCAGAGGAAGTAATCCGTGCAGGCACCAACAGCTCCCCCACCCCAGTCGAAATGAGAAAACACTTAAATAAGTCTCAAAACCAGACTTCCAGATCACCTACAGCAACCCAAAGGGAAATGAGATGGAACACTCTGATACTCAACCACCTGGACCCACTGAACTGGCAATAAAAGGGGATTTGGAAAAAATCAAATCAGAAATAATTTCTCAGATAACAGGAGAAACTGTGCTCTTAGTGCAAAACATGATTAATAAATCTAAAGAGGAGCTCAGGAACATGATGGAATCCCAACATAGGAAACAAATGGAATCCATAAAACAGATGCAAATAGATTTCCAGGACATGAAAAACTTCATTGAAAGTCTACACAGCAGAACGAGCCAATGTGAGGACAGAATTTCAGATATAGAAGATAAGACTGCAATTAGTGACCAGGAAAAGAAAAATTGCTTCAAAATTATAAGGGAACATGAGAAATCAATCCAGCAGCTGCTAGACGATACAAAGAAGAATAACATAAGCCTGAATGGAGTCAATGAAGAAACAGGAGAGAGTGTAGATGACATAAAAAATCTCTTCACAGAAATAATGGCAGAAAATTTCCCAAGCAGGGGAAAAGAACTTGACATACAGATAAGTGAGGCATATAGGACTCCAAATAGCCTTGATCAAAAAAAAAAATCTACACTTAGGCATATAATTGTTAAGATTCCAGAAACTCAACAGAAGAACAAAGTTCTCCAAGCAGTTAGAGAAAAGAAACAAATCACATACAAAGGAAAGCTCATCAGAATCACAGCAGACTTCTCAACACAAACCATCAAGGCAAGAAGAGCTTGGAGTGACATATTCCAAGCCCTAAAAGAAAACAGCCTCCAACCCAGATTGATGTACTCTGCAAAACTATCTTTCAAAGTGGATGGAGAAATAAGATACTTTCATGACAAAGAGCACCTTAGGAACTTCGTGAATACCAAACCAGCACTCCAAAGAATTTTATGCACTATCCTAGGAACAGACATTGAGGATCACAACCCCAGGAAGCAAAGCAGAAGGAACCCATCTGGCATGACAAGAAATTAAATGTAAAGGGGGAGAACGCAGCAAAAAGAAAAAGTCATGGCAATGACAAGTCAGTACATTTCAGTTATAACCATCAAAGTTAATGGTCTCAATTCACCAATCAAAAGAAATAGACTGGCAGAATGGGTCAAGAAGCAAAATCCAACAATATCCTTCATACAAGAAATACACTTAATTCAAAAGGAAACTCATAGACTGAAAGTTAAAGGGTGGAAAACAATACTGGATGCAACAGGAACCTGAAAAAAAGCAGGAGTAGCTATCCTCTTGGCAGATCAAGTAGATTTCAAACCAACACTGATGAAGAGAGATGAAGAAGGACACTACATCCCTGTAAAGGGAAGAATCTAAGAGGAAGAGATGACAATCATAAATATCTATGCACCAAACACTAGTGCGCCCAACTAAATAAAACAAATACTAACAGACATGAAGAGTCATATATGCACTAATACAATTGTAGTGGGGGACCTCAACACCCCACTGTCACAAATAGATAGATCAACTAGACTAAAAATAAGTAATGAAATATTAGAACTCAATTGAACTCTTGAACAAAGGAACTTAACAGATGTTTACAGAGTCTTCCACCCCACAAAATCAGAATACACATTCTTCTCAGCTGCACATGGGTCATTCTCCAAAATAGACCACATACTCACACATAGAATGTGTTTAAGTAAGTGCAAAGGAATTGAAGTTATCCCCTGTATATTATCAGACCATAGTGCGATGAAAGTGGAGATCCATAGCAAAAGAAACTCAAAAAACTTCATAAACACATGGAAATTAAACAACACACTTCTGAATAACCAATGGGTCACAGAGGAAATTAAAGAAGAAATCAGACAGTTCCTTCAATTAAATGACAATGACAATACCACATATCAGAATCTATGGAACACAATGAAAGCAGTCTTACGAGGGAAATTCATAGCAGTGAATACGCATATTAGGAAAACAGAAAAGCCCAATTAAACAAGCTGATGCTGCACCTCAAGCTTCTAGAAAAAGAAGAGCAGGACAACCCCAAAGCTCATACAAGGGAGGAAATTATAAAGATCAGAGGAGAAATCAATGCAATGGAGACTAAGAGAACGATGCAAAAAATCAATGAAGCTGAGAGTTGGTTCTTCGAAAGAATCAACAAAATTGAGAAAGCCTTAGCCAACCTTATCAGAAAAAGGAAAGAAAAGGCCCAAATCCATGCAATTTGTAATGAAAAGGGTGAAATTACAACAGACCCAGCAGAAATCCAGAGGATCATCAATATCTACTTCCAGAACCTATACGCCAATAAGATGGACAACACAGAAGAAATGGACAGATTCCTAGATACATATGAATTTCCAAAGTTGAACGAAGAAGACCTAAAAATTCTGAACAACCCAATATCAACCAATGAAATTGAAAATGTAATTAAAAACTTATCAACTAAGAAAAGCCCAGGCCCTGATGACTTCACTGCTGAATTCTACAAGACATTTAGAGAGGAACTGCTGCCACTACTGTTTAAACTCTTCAATGAAATTGAAAGGGAAGCAATACCCCCAAATTCATTCCTGGAAGCGAGCATCACCTTGATCCCCAAAGCAGAGAAAGACCCAACTGAAAAAGAGAGCTATAGGCCAATCTCACTAATGAACATAGATGCAAAAATCCTTAATAAGATAATGGTAAACAGAATGCAGAAGATCATCAAGAAGATCATACACTCTGACCAAGTGGGATTTGTCCCAGGGATGCAAGAATGGCTCAATATATGCAAATCAATCAATGTAATACACTATATCAATAGAGACAAGGACAAAAACCATATGATTATCTCCATAGATGCAGAAAAAGCATTTGACAAAATCCAACATGCATTTATGATCAAAACCCTACAAAAAATTGGAATAGATGGTCTCTACCTCAAACTGATAAAAGCCATCTATGAAAAACCAACAGCCAATATCATACTAAATGGTCAAAAACTGAAATCCTTCACACTAAAATCAGGAACAAGACAAGGATGTCCACTATCACCACTCTTGTTCAATATAGTTCTGGAAACATTAGCCACAGCAATTAAACAAGAGAAAGAAATAAAAGGAATAAAGATAGGAAATGAAGAAGTCAAACTGTCATTATTTGCAGATGACATGATACTCTATATAGAAGACCCCAAGAACTCCACCAAAAGTCTTCTAGACTTAATAACCAAATTCAGTCAAGTAGCTGGTTCCAAGGTCAACACACAAAAATCAATAGCTTTCCTCTACACCAATGACAGACTCACTGAGAGAGAAATAGGGCAAATAATTTCTTTTACAATAGCATCCAAAAAACTGAAATACCTAGGAATCATCCTAACAAAAGAAATCAAAGACCTCTTCTCTGAAAACTATGGCACTCTGAAAAGAGAGATCGAAGAGGATATAAGAAAATGGACAGATATCCCCTGCTCCGGGGTAGGAAAGATTAATATAGTGAAAATGGCCATACTTCCAAAACTGCTATATAGATTTAATGCAATTCCATTTGAGATCCCAGCAGCATACTTCATAGACCTTGAGAAAACAATTCAAAAATTCATTTGGAACAAGAAGAGACCCAGAATAGCAAAAGCAATTCTAGGTAACAGAGACATGGCAGGGGGTATCACAATCCCCAACCTGCAACTCTACTACAAAGGTATTGTGATAAAAACAGCATGGTACTGGCAAAGAAATAGACCTGAGGACCAGTGGAACAGATTAGAAGATGGAAAAACAATGCCAGACACACTCAGCTATCTCATCTTCGATAAAGGAGCCAAACACCTTCACTGGAGGAAAGATAGCCTCTTTAATAAATGGTGCTGGAAAAATTGGGGTTCAACTTGCCAAAGGTTAAAACTAGACCTATATCTCTCACCATGCACTAAACTAAAATCAAAATGGATTAAAGATCTAAATATTAAAATAGAAACTCTGAACCAGTTGGAACAGAGGTTAGGTAGAACCCTTGAAGACATTGGTGTAGGAAAAGATTTTATGAAAATAACTTCAGTTGCCCGTGAACTAGCACAAACAATCAACAAGTGGGATCTCTTCTTATTAAAAGGCTTCTGCACAGCAAGAGAAACCACCAGCAGTGTGAAGAGACAACCCACAATGTGGGAAAATATCTTCACCTGCTCTTCCTCAGACAAAGGTCTACTATCTCGAATCTATAAAGAACTGAAAAATATCAGACCTTCCAAATTTAAAGACCCAGTCCAAAAATGGGCATCTGAAATGAACAGACATTTCTCAGACAAAGAAGTAGAAATAGCAAATAAATACATGAAAAAATGTTCAACATCACTGGTCATTGGAGAGATGCAAATGAAAACAACGCTGAGATTCCACTTCACTCCAGAAAGAATGGCTATCATGAAATCAACCAATAACAAATGCTGGTGGGGCTGTGGGGAAAGAGGAACCCTGCTCCACTGCTGGTGGGAGTGTAGACTGGTGCAACCACTGTGGAAATCAGTATGGAGATACTTCAAAGAACTAGGACTAGAAGTCCTATTTGACCTCGCTATTCCACTGCTGGGGATCTTCCCCAAAGAATTAAAAGCATCATACCACAGTGAAATATGTGCACCCATGTTCATAGCAGCACAGTTTGTGATAGCTAAAACTTGGAAATAGCCCAAATGCCCATCAACTAGAGACTGGATCAAGAAAATGTCGGGGTTTTTTATTAAATGGTGTACTACTCAGCCATCAAAAATGAGAAATTAGAGACATTTATAGCTAAGTGGATGCACATTGAGGCAATACTCTTAAGTGAAATAAGTACCAAATAGTTTCTCTGGTGTGAAAAACTGAAAGTGTAAATAAGGACTAAATGCATAATAGGTAATGTGAAATAGGAAGAAAAAGGGCAAAGGGGAAGGAAGTGGGAGGGCTAGGGGAAAGGATAGAAGGGAATGGGATTAATATGAGAAAATGGAAAAATAGGAATAAAATCACTTTAAATAGGGAGGAATGGAGGGGTTGAAGGGAGGGCTGGGCAAGGGTGAAAAATAAGAACCAAGAGAAATTATGTAAAGGTGCAAATTTCCAATGATGAATGTCATTATATTGTATACCTAAAATGTACCGATGATTAGAATGAATAATCGATAATGCAAAATAGGAAGAAAAGGTCCAAAGGGGTAGGGGTAGTGGGAGGGGCAGGGGAAATGAAAGAAGGTAAAGGAAAAATGATGAGAAATGGAAAAAATTGAAATAAAGTCTTTGTAAATAGGGAAGGGTGGAGGGGGTGAAGGAAGGGCTAGGAATGGGGAAAAAATAAGAGCCAAGATGCATTATGTAAAGATACAATTCCCAATGAGAAATGTAATTGTGTTGCATACCTACAATGTACCAATAAAAGAATTTAATAAAGTGCAAAAATAAAAAGAAGAAATTTGTACCTTTACATAATCTATCGTGGCTCTTTATTTTTCCCCATTCCCCTGCCCTCCTTTCAACCCCTCCATCCCTCCCTATTTACCAAGATTTTGTTTCCATTTTTTCATTTTCTCATATTAATTCCATTCCCTTCTTTCCATTCCCCAATCCCTCCCATTTTCCCTTTCCCTTTGGACCTTTTCTTTCTATTTCACAATATCTACTATGCCTTTTGATCATTATTTGCACTTTGAATTTCTCATACCAGAGAAACTATTTGATATTTACACGTGTGTTTGATTTATTTCACTTAAGAGTATGGCCTAGGGCTGGGGAGTTAGCTCAGTGTTTCCACCACCTACCTCTCATGTCAAGGTCCTGAATTTGATCCCTGGTACAAAAAAAAAAAGAAGAGTATGGCCTCAATATGCATCCATTTAGCTATAAATGTCTCTAATGTCTTATTCTTTATGGCTAGTAGGACTCCATTTTATTAAAAAAACCCCACATTTTCTTTATCCAGTTTCTGGTTGATGGGCAATTGGGCTGTTTGCAAGTTTTAGCTATTACTAATTCTGCTCCTATGAACATGGGTGCAAATATATCACTGTGGTATGATTCTTTTAATTCTTTTGGGAAGATACCCAGTAGGAAAGTAGCTGGGTCAAATGTGACCTCTAATCCTAGTTCTGTGAGGTATCTCCATACTGATTTCCATAGTGGTTGCACCAGTCTACACTCTCACCAACAGTGGAGAAGGGTTCCTTTCTCTCCACAGCCCCGCCAGCATTTGTTATTGGTTGATTTCATAATAGCAGCCATTCTTTCTGGGGTGAGGTGGAATCTCAGCGTTGTTTTCATTTGCATCTCTCAAATGACCCGTGATGTTGGACATTTTTTCATGTATTTATTTGCTATTTCTACTTCTTTGAGAAATGTCTGTTCATTTCAGATGCCCATTTTTGGATTAGTTCTTTAAATTTGGGAGGTCTGATTTTTTAAAAGTTTATTGTATATTCTAGATAGTAGACCTTTGTCTGAGGAAAAGCTGGTAAAAAAATTTTTCCCACGTTGTAGGTTGTCTCTTCACACTGTTCGTGGTTTCTCTTGCTCTGCAGAAGCTTTTTAATAAGAGATCCCACTTGTTGATTGCTTGTGCTAGTTTATGTGCAACTGAGCTTTTGTTCATAAAATCTTTTTCTATGCCAATATCCTCAAGAGTTCTACCTAGCCTCTCTTCCAGCTAGTTTAGTGTTTCTGTTTTAATATTTAGATTTTTAATCCAGTTCAATTTTAGTTTAGTGCTAAACTAATGGTTTAGTGTTAAATTAATGGTGAGAGATATATGTCTAGTTTTAATCTTTGGCAAGTTGAAACCCAATTTTTCCAGCACCCTTTATTAAAGAGGCTCTTTCCTGCAGTGAGAGTGTTTGGCTCCTTTGTCAAACATGAGGTGGCTGAGTGTGTCTGGAATTTTTTCTGCATCTTCTAATCTGTTCCACTGGTCCTCAGGTCTGTTTCTTTGCCAGCACCATGCTGTTTTTATCACTGTAGCTTCGTAGTATAATTTCAAATTGGGGATTGTGATACCCCCTGCCATGTCTCTGCTACCTAGAATTGCTTTTGCTATTCTAGGTCTCTTCTTGTTCCAAATGAATTTTTGAATTGTTTTCTCAAGGTCTGTGAAGTATGCTGGTGGAATTTCAATTGGGATTGCACTGAATCTATATAGCAGTTTTGGAACTATGGCCATTTTCACTATATTGTTTCTTCCTACCCAGCAGCAAGGTGTGTCTTTTCATTTTCTTATTTCCTCTTCGATCTCTTTTTTCAGAGTGCTGTAGTTTTCAGAGTAGAGGGCTTTGATTTCTTTCATTCAGTTGATTCCTATGTATTTCATGTTTTTGGATGCTATTGTGAAGGGAGTTTTAAAAAATTGCATAAATTAAGGAATATCTTGGTAGCCTGCCCACCTCTTTTTCTCTCTAGAAGCATTATGTTTGACTAGCTATCTCTGTATCTCTCTAGGTGTTAAGTACCTAGAAAGATTGTTTGCCAATCTTGCTATTCATTACAATTATTTTATGATCATCTTGTTTTTTGAGGGTTAAACGTTGTCTTGAACTCTTTCACTTCAGAAATTTGGACTCTCTGTTTTGTATGATGCTGGACTCTCTTTTCCTAGCACATTCAGTATCAATAACTTTGGCAAATGATTGCACTCTGGGCCCTTAAATGAACATAGTTGGTTGGTACGTTTTCTTGCAGTAGTGTATCTATTTAGCATATTCTTTTCTTTGGTACTCTTATTTCTTCTTTTCTAATAGTGTAGCAATTCTTTAACTTATATTTCCCTTAGTGTAAAATTTTTCAAAATGTCAGAAGCTACGGTATTCTACCAGGGTATTAGTATGACTTATTGCCATGGTATTAAATCTTCTGGTAAGGTACAGGATTTGGATAGAGCACCATAATATCCTCTCACTAACTTAGTCCAAATCATACTATACCCACTAGCTCCTCTTGTATTGGTTTTAAAGTGGCTTTTGTCAAAAGTAGTAAAATCTGATTCATTGACATACTCTCTGAATAAGTGACCCAGCAACATAGCAAATAGAATATGGAAGTCTTCAAGCCCAAGCCTATCAAAGAAACACAAGATATATTTACTGAAGGAAGGCTTTAGATGATGTGGTTGAATTTTGGGGACTGAGTTTAATGAAAGACTAACCAGTGAACAGGCAGGAGGGTTCCCTCCAGCCAGAGAAAATTTAGCTTCCCTATTTATACAACTCTCATGAAAACAAACAAACACCCAGAGGCTGTACTCACATAAGCACAGTGCTCTGAGGTTCATTCATGATTATTTGATATTTTTAGTCTAGTAGAGAAAGAATCACCATTGCTAAAAATATCCTCTATGATATGAAACAATAATAATAACAACCACTTATTGAGTGTTTATGGTGTTAAGTGCTTTATAAAACATTAGCTTTTTAAATACTCGTGTATACATGTAAAATGGTGATGACAAGGAAATGTAACCCTTGTCAAAGCTGTCACCTTCGTGGTTGTATACATATTCCTATGATGTCAGTTATCATTCAAACAATTTAATCCTATTTGTGAAAAGCTGTCAGAGGCTGTGTATCATAACTGTGACTTTCTAAAATATGGCACACTGACATTCTTTGGAAGAAGATTTAGGAATTTATTTATTTTTGGAGACCATCAAGATCATTCAGGGCCCAATCTATTGAATAATTTGGAAAGATCTTAAAATAAGTACAACAATTTTAGTTCTTTAAGATAAGAGAGATTTGGCATTTAACTATTAAGCAGCTGTATTCATCAGCTTTCCACTACTGTAACAATATGCCTGAGAGAAGCAACTGATAAAGAGAGTTAGCTAGGTTCAGTGACACATGCCTGAAATCTCAGCTACTCAGGAGGCTGAAACAAGTTTAAGGTCTGCTTGGGCAATTTAAGAGAGACTCTATCTGCTCAGTGTAGAGTGCCCTGGTTTTAGTGGTTTCAGTCCATGGTCAGTTGGCTCCAATGCCTTTGAGCTTATCACAAGGCACTATATTATGGCAAAAGCATATAGGGGAGGAAGCTGCTCAGCTTGTGGCTGGGAATGAAAGAGAGGGAGGAGTTATCAGGGTCTCACAGTCCCTTTCAAAGGCATGCTCCCAATGACCTAAAGCCTCTCACGAGGCCTTACCTCTTAGTTTCTGCTGTCTCTCAGTAGCACAAAGCTGAGGACTGAGGCATATGGGCCTTTTTGGGACATTTAATATCCAAAATATAGTACCAATAATACTCACAGTTTTGTTGGCGGTTTGTAAACCTACTCTAAAATATTTCTCAAAATGCTGTTCCAAAATACACTTAAAACAGTGATGGCATTGTTAGAATGAAGATGACCTCTTAAGGTGAATATCTGAACACTGATACCTATTTTGATTACATTCTATTTATTAAATTTATTTTACTTTGTATTCAGACAGAGAAATAGAAAGTATTGTTTTGATTTTAAATGGCAAGGTATAGTTCCTTAAGATATTAAAAAAAAACTACTCATTTCCTACTCTTAAGTCACATTTACTTTGTTCAGTGTATTTTGTTATGTAAGGTTCTGATAAACCTGTTTTAATATACTTTATCTGTGGAATCATGAATTATGTTGCCAACACTTAACAAATGGCAGCTATATTCTTAGTTTTTATAGCATATTTTTTCATTTTAAATGTATGTCTTATCAGTATATTGATAATAGAAATATAAAATTCATATTAAATTATCTTAAATTTATATTAAAATATATATTCAAAATTTTTATAAGTAGAGCATCACATTTTGATAACTTCTTACATCTCTCATAAATATTTTCACCTTTAATTTTGTTTGTTTTATTTCTTCTACCAGTAGGTGGACAAGGTTTATGCTAACATTAGGTGACAAAATTTATGTAACATGTCAAAAGACTATAAGAAATTTTATAATATCCCAACATACTAACAAGGAGAATTTTAGAGCATTTAGGAAAAATAAACCACACTCACATTCTTTAAAAAAATCTCTCATGGATGTGTCTATTCACAGGTAGACTGCTGTGCACATAAGATGCTGTATGTTAAGTTGCATGAAAACATAACGATTTTCATAGGTGTGAAGGAATGCAGGTAACTTCCAACTAGATTGTGTCAAATGTCATGTTTAATTGAAAGGCGTTCCTTGCAAATTCAGATCTAAATTTAAACATAAGACATAAGACGTAGACTTTCACCCATCATTCTTGGAAAACAATACATTGTAATTTGAGGGCTTGCTAAATAACCTAAACAGAAAAGGTATGGGTTTTTATTTGAAAATAACAAGATTGCCATTTTTACCCTAACATAGCATACTGTAGAAAATATTAATTTTAGGTTTAGTTTGGACATTTATATCTTGGCTGAATTCTTATAAAAAAAACAACTGTTTTTTCCCTCTTCAATTTTCCTGTTTAAAAATAGTTGGATTGCACTCCTGAAGTAAAGCTTATAGCCTTTGTCCCTGGAAGGCTAAAAAAACTGACAAGTTATTATTCTAGAAATTGATTATTGCTTTTATACATAGACACAATTAGTTACATAAAACACTACAGCAAATTTGCTTAGACATATGTCAGATTACTATTTTGCCTATAGTCTCATCAGCATGATTTGTTAACATTGTGATTATCATTTAGTAGTAATAAAATTATCATTTAACAAGATACATTTTGTTATTGAAAATATTTTGTAAGTGTATATTTATTTCTTAAATATAAAATGGGAGTAGTGACAACTGATGGCATAGTTCTATGCTTCTCACCATGTTACTAAAATTTTAACCATCAGATGCTGAAAAACAACCAAATTTCATGGCAAATACCATCATTAAGAATTTCTGCACATTTAAATTAAAACTTTCTGTCTAAATTTAAGACAAATATTAGAAAAAATGCTGAAAATGAATTAAACTTCCTGAAAAGAATTACAGTAAATTAAAGGGCAGAAATGCATTTTAAATCTGGCTGTTCTTTTCCAAGGAGCAGGAGGAGGAAAGGGCTATTCTTTTCCAAGCAAGTGATCTCTTGTAAAATCCACTTTGCTGCTTCCACTCAAATCATATAGCAAGATTGCCTCATTCGCTGGACTTGGGAAATGCATCAAGGACCATTGTCCATGTTACTAAATAACACCCGTGATATCATGCACCCAAGCAAAGACATCTTCTTTTTCAGTTGCCTTGCTCTCTAACTTGCTCTGTATACTAATGTGGTTCTCTGATGATTATGTGAGATGTTGATATTTGAGAATGCTGCCAGTCGGCTTTCTGGTTTCAGAAATCACACCAAAGACTTGAGGTTTTAGCGGAATTGATAAGAGGAAAGCCAACATAAGAGCCCTTGCTTTGATGCACGTTATAATAGCCAGCAAAACCCACCCTGGGCAGCCTTGCGAGCAGACTACTACTCTGAGGAGTACTCCGTTCTTTGGGGCTGATTATGGCTTATTGAGGCAGAAAACTTGTTCGAGTTCAAACTCTTTGAATTCCTTGTTCACTCAATAGTGTGTCAAAAAAGAGCATTCAATGTTTCATGTCACAAAATTACCACCTTCCTAAATTGTTCCTATTTCTCGTTTGCATATGGTGTGCAAGAAATTTTATCAACACTCTTCTGTAGCACCATAATGCTTTGATATGGGTAACATTGCCACAACAGCCTGCATTAAGGAACTTATATTTTATTCTTCTTTTCAGTGTACATAAAAATCCCAGCTTAGTCCTTTTTGTCTTTTAGATCCTTTGAACTCTTTCAAGCTATGTTTCAAGACTTTCTGGGCTTTGACGGGGTTGGGCATTCACTGTAAAAGCAGTCAATGCCTCAGTGAGACCACAAGCAAAACTGTGAGTGTCTTAAGCAGGGACCACACAACTCTTGTGAGAATTTGCATATTTTAGCAACACTGTTGAGTGTGAATCTCAAAGCAAAGAATGCTGCTCATTAATTTCCTTCATTAAATATCTCGGGCCATAGTCTTTTCTGACCAGAGCATTACCTGTATGGGAGTCTCTGGAGTGGGTATGTATATAAATATGCACTGGAATATAGGCATGGGTATGTGAAAATGTGCTTGTGTATCAGAGTCTGGGTCTGATGTTATCATTAGGGAATATGTTTACACTGCAGTGCAAGATTCTAGAATAAAGTGCTGATTAAGACACAAAAATATATACCCTGAAGTAGCCAACTGTGGGCTCAAAGAGAGCAAGGCCAAAGCTGGACTGCTCAGTTCATTTTCCAGTTCAGTAGCTGTAGTAATCCAGCTTCGCCAGCTGCTAACAAGATTGGGTCTGAAGTTTACCTCCACAATGAGATAATCAGATTACCAGCCACAAAGATCAAATAATGACCCAGCTTTCGAGCAAGTTCAGCAGGCCCTTGATAACACTGTGTGGTCCTTAAGGCTTGATTAAAAAATTAAATGGCTAAACTTTGCCTCAATATTTTGCATTGGGATTTTGAGTGACTTGATGATTCTTTTCAAGGTGCACTTTCCTATTCTTCTGTTGGTTTGAAATTAAGAGGTAGGAGAAAAGGAGGATGCTCCTGCTGTGCAGTTGTTCTTGAGCTGGGCTTTAAATGAAGCATGTAGAATTTTTAATTTGGTGGTGTAAGGAAGACAAGGCAAACTTGAAATCATTCATGAGCAAGGAGTTGAGCTGTAACAAAAACAATAGCCTTTGCCTCTGCTGAATGTTGTTTCCCAGCACTGTGCTTCTGGACCAGAATGGATTTGGTCTTTCTCTCTCAGGCCAAAAATGTTTGAAAGTTTGGGTTTTGGCTACTATATGATAGCTGTTTTCAGTAGTAAAGGGATTATTCTGAGAGGCATACAAATGTGATTGTCTCACAGCAGATGGTGCGCACTGCTTCACCTTTGAGAAAAGTTAATTAAGCCAAGCATATTGTGCCCATAGAGAGGAAAATGTAGATGAATATTGAGCAATCAAACTCAGTGTCTCCTTTTTTCATGCCTTTGCAATGGGACACAGAATCCCATTGAAAAAGAATTATGTACAGAATCAAATTAATTCACATCCAACTTTACTCTCTTCCCACGTTTTAACAGGGGTGCACACCAGGCCCTTCAGAAGTTTTGTCCACAATCAATGGGCCACACTGCGGTGTCCACTAAATTAAATGAACCAGTGCAGAAGAATCTCTTGTGAGATATTAAAAGGGTGAAAGGCTGTTTAATTCAAATCCTTCCGTAGAGTCTTTTCACAGCCCCCTTTCCTTAGTACAGTATAAATTATTAACTAACTCCTTTCATCTCAGATCAATTTACAAAACAGAAACAATTACCCCTTGTTAATGAGAATGAACACTTCTAATAATTATGAAAGTTGCATTTGATTCTGTTTCCTCACAGGTCCCTGTTTACAATCTAATTCAGAGTTGCCTACAAAGTGAAATAAAACAAGAATTCTCATTTTGAGAAATGGCTAGTCATGAAACAAATGGGTTTTGCTTGTGAATGAACATTGAGGAACACACTCAAATATGTTTCATAGTCTACTCTCTGGTGGTGCTTGCAAACATCTGGGCTTCTGAGGGGGCTGCTTTTCAGGACGGGGCTTTGGGGAGGTGTTCACACTACTCTCCTTAAAACAGCGGGTAATTGTTGATGGACAGGCTTACCTCATGAAGAAGAGGGAGAAAGGGCTTTCTGTGGCCTCCTGCCATGCTGCATGGGCTGTGGCCTCAGGCAGGCTCTGTGAGCTTAACTTTATCTTTCCCTTCAGGATCAGCGACGAGTCCAAAAGGATAAAGGTGGACGTTACAAACCAAAGGAGCACTGAGACCCAAATAGAAAGGCAAATTTTAATCTCAATTGGACAAAAAAAGGGCCAGAGGAAATGACTCAGCTTGCTGAAAGAAAAGGCCAAATCTGAGGTAGGCGTAGCAGCTGGGTTTCTGCACCTGTCCAGTTTGCCTTCCCAGCACTGGACAACCCTCAGACTCAGCTATTATTTGGGTTCCTCAGGGAGCTTTCAGAGGGGAGCATGATTGTGGAGTCTGAAGGGGAGAGGAACACAGTCACTCAAGGGGAGGGGATGACAACCTAGGGCAGCAGAGGCCAGGGGAGTTACTAAAAGGTCCTCCTTGGCTATGAAAAAAAAGTAGGGAGAATTCTGGTAATCACAGGAACCATAAAGAAGTAACTGTGCAGAAGAGGTCCAGCAAAATCATAGCTTGAGGTAAAATAAGAAATATGACTGCTAGAAAAAACAGAAAACTACCCAAGGACCTAGAAATCATCAACAAAGCAGGATATGGCATTATTATCTAATTGTTTTGATATGAGGACTGCATCTTGGAGGCATCATTGGAGAAATGTAGTCTTTATTATCTCCCTTTTGGAGGTTAAATTTTCCAAAACTTCTTGTGAAGAAACAACAGGATAGAATATAATTGTCAGCATGCTAAGTTTTTCCTCCATGCTTATAAGAAAAAACCTTTTATTTATTTTTTTCAGTACTAGAGATTGAACCCAGGGCCTTCACACTGAGCTACATCCCTAGCCCACTTTTATACTTTTTATTTTGAGACATGGTCTTGATAAGTTACTGAGTTGCCCAGGCTGGCCTTGAACTTGCCATCCTCCTCCCTCAGCCTCCTAGAGTGCTGAGATTAAAGGCATATGCCACCATGCTCAGTTTAGAATAGTTTTAGTTGTGAATATAGTGCAGAGAGTTCCCATATCCCCCTTACCCAATATCTAGTCTTATTAACATCTTACATTAGTAGCATACTTTTATAATTTAGAATGTCCTTCAATCTACTTAGAATGTTCTTCAATCTACCAGATTTTTTTCTTGAGTTGTGGATTTTGGGGAGGAAGATAGCAAAGGTAAAACTGCCACTGCCATGCTATTATATCATATCCATCCAAAGGTGAATTGCAAAATATTTTGAAAGTTTACAACATTCCAGTGCTAGACACTGGCAATGTAGAACAGAATAATCTTTGTTTATAGGTTGGCTAGTGGCAGGAACTTAGATTATCCACACAACTTCCATGATAAAAATTTATTTAATATAATTTGAAAGTAGAGAAGCATGGCCCAATTCCTGATTTTGAGGAATTATACCTTAGTATGCTGAGGATGGGTTGAGGAAAGTACCTTGTATGGTCTTGTTCCACACTGAGTGTCTTATTTCTAATTTACAATTTGAGATTAGGATACTGTGCCTTCCCCCATGTAGCTTTCTAAAGTACAATATGGGAGAACAATCCCTTAATGTCTCTTAGTGTCTGCCTTCCTTAGTCTGCATTTCTTGAGGGTTTTACTGAAGTACGTCACCGTTACAGCCAGACTGACATAGAATATTCCCTAACTGCTCCCAGAAATTGCTCTAGAACTGTGCTAATGTCCAAGTTTAATAGTGGTCGATCCCTTTCTCACTGCTGCCACCCCCTGGAGCTGCTGTGCATGACTCCCTCCTCCTATGAAGTATTGCATTCCCTGGCCCTCTCCTGTTTATGCCAATGTGGAAATCTACTGTGGCTTCCTGATCTTCTGAGACTAAATCAGCAGCTCAGACAGAGCTGTTAACTATTTATATTGTAATAGAAGAAGTTAATGGGAACTCCCATTACCTTGATGTGACTTTGTATAAGATAGTGATGTTACTCATTTTGGTATACAAATGGATGACTTTGACCAAAGCTGTTGAACATAAAAAGTAAGCATTTGCAGGCCTTTCAGTTTTCATTCCTAGCTACATGATCTTGGACAAGTCACTTAACTCTCTCAGACTCTCAGTTTTTTCATCTGTAAGTGAGGGGACATGATACGCGGCATGATCAAAAACTAGGGTGAATATTTAAATTTAAGAAAAATGTATTACAGTAAAAGACACATTACCACAAACCCCTCTCAAATTACTCCCCTTCACTTTGAACACACTTATTCCATAATTCTCGTCATTTTCTGAAGCAGTTCTAGAGGTCTTCTTTCCTGAGTGTCTGTAGTTGTGCTGGCCTGGCTGACTCAATGTCCTGAATCAATTCAAAACATTTACCTTTTATGGTCATTTTGACTTTGGGGAAGAGTCAGAAGTCATGTGGTACCAGATTCAGTGAATAAGATGGATGAAGACACACTGTCATGTTTTTATGAGCCTGCCTTTCTGTTGGATGGCACATGGCAGCAGTACTCACTGTATTTTTTATCATAACTTATAAAGAAGCTTATGAAAGAGAACTTCCAGAACTGCTTCAGAAAGTGGCAAGAATGGTGGGATAACTGTGTTCAAAGTGAGGGGAGTATTTTGAGGAAGATTAATGGCAATGTGACTTCTGGTGTAATAACTTAAAAATTTCAACATTCTCCATGTATTTCTATCACTCTTTGTACATCCGCATTCTGTCTCATTGGGCAGTGTAAGGCTACAAAGAATTCATGGATGGGAAATATTTTTTTTACAAATAAAATACGTGATGATAACAGTAGTTCTGTTAATGATTATTTTTATCAAGGAAATATTCATTGAGTATCAGGACATGTGTTTAGAGCCAGACAAATTGGGTTTAAATTCCTATTGTGTGACCTGGAACAAGTTCCTTCCTTTCCTTAGCCTCATTTTCCTTAATATCCAAGATGTTTTTGTCTGTCTGTAGTTGCGAGATGATCTTTTTCTCTGGGGTGGGGGAAGCTGTTAGTCTGTCAGCTTGCTGACATTGCTCCTCTATCAGTAAAGTGGCAGTGGTGCCATGATACGCTTTGGAAGGGGAGCCAATGTGGGCAACTGAGTGCTTAGACTAAAGTTATTAATCATCATTATTGACACAATACTGATGGAAGTATTCACATTGAAGAGAAGCATTAATTTTTGTGAGGATTATGTAACAAAACATTCATTCCACACATATTTACTGTTATATTACTTTTAAAATTTACTGTTTTATTCTAAGTGCTAGAGACTATTAGTAGGAAATAAAGCAGACAAAACTTCCTGCATAGAGCTTACATTCTAGTGGTGGGAGATAGAAAATAAAAAAATAAGCGAACAAGTGAAATAAGTATGCCTATGAATAAGGATTAAGTAAAGGGGAAGAATTATAATTTGAGGGTTTTTTTGGTTTTTTTTTTGGGTACCGGGTATAGAACTCGGGTCCTTGTGCTTTGGAGGCAGATGGTGGAACCACTGAGCTAAATCCCTGGCCTTATCATTTAAGTTGGATAGTCCGGGCCAGCCAGTTGAGAAGAAGGCCTTTGTGCACTGACTGAAGGAGGTGAGGGAAAAGACCCACGCTGTCTGGGGAAGGGCAGGCCTGAGCTGAGAGTTGATAATAGGCATGGCTGGGTCATGAGCTTCCTAAGTCAAGCAAGGTTCCAAAAGTAGACTTTGTCAAGATCTGCTTTGGATTTCTTCTTAGGATGCTATTCCCTAGCAGCCAGCTCCAGGTTGAGGTGGGAAGACCCTTTACCACTGTGGCACTGTAAACTGGCCACAAAACTGCCACATAGCTTTTACCCCATAAGCCTGTTTTTGAGGGCATGATCTTGCTGGATGGGCCTGGTTTTCTAGCAAAAATATAACACTGACGCTCCCTTTTAATTTCCAGTTTCTAAAACACATGCCTAACCAACCAGAATTGCTTACCAGACTCTCAGGTGGGATTCTCAGGTTCTTCCTCTCAAAGGGTTCTAAATGCAGAAAGGGCAGGGATGTCCTCAGAGGGCAGGGCACAGCCTGTGGTGACCCTGCCAGCTCCGTTCTTCCCAAGTACCTTGAGTTCATCCTAACGACTAATGTAAAATTTACAATGTATTTGGTCCATTTTTATAAAACATTAAATCTATTTTTAAAAAGGAACCCTCTAAAACATGCTCTATTTACCCTAAAGTTTTAGATACTCTTTTGTCAGGTACCTTGAGAATAATCTATATACTTCGTCTGATGCAGAAGCACTTAACACAAATTAGATTTATTTTAGCTCTCTACCTAAGAATACTAAGGAGGTTTCTAATCTTTTTTGTTTTACCGTTCTCTCTTAGCTTCACTCCTCACAGCCATTTGAAATATCTGGGAGGGACCAGGTTTCTTTCCTTGCATTACTGGATGGGTCAACAACGGAAGAGCAGCCTCGCCTTCTTCCTCTGCCTTGCCAGTTGCTACCAGTCTGGGGACGGAGAGGAAATGACTAAAAATTGAACGGAGGCTTCCAACAGGGCTGTGAGGAGATCTAGCCCATTTTTAGCACCTTTTAATGTGAAAATGTCTCTCAGCAGGACTTCCCCCTCGTTGTTTGTTTAGTTATGTGATCAGGAAGTGGACACAATTTTCTTGAATTATTCCTGCCAGACATTAAATTATATCTCAAAGAGCAAACCTTTTGATTTTTTTTCCTTCACCATTTATTTTCACTTTTGTTATCACACCAAGGCTGATCTAGTTGAAGCCATTTTCTCACTAAATTCCAGTGGAAGCAGGAAAAAAAGAGAACTTGTTCAGAGAATAAACAAGAGGATGGAGAAGCTTAAGACTATAAAGATGAAATTCAAACTTCAATCCAGTTAAGTTCCCTTCCCCTTCCTAAATGCCCATATAGAGCCAGAAGAGAAACCAGCCCAGGATAAGGTCACCCCAGAAGGTGTTATCTCAGAACTGCTGTGAGTACGGAGTGTGGTGACTGTTTTGTATCTGTAAGAAGTTGTCACTGAGTGGTAAAAAGAGAATGTGGTGAGATCAGAAAAGAAAGAGAGAAATTATGCCCTGCCATGTAAAACTATTGAAGTTGATATTGGTTATAAACTGAAGTACTACTAAGCGGAGAAAAACATAAAGTATAATTTTACTGTGAAAAATCAATATAATTGGCAACTTATTGGGAGTTTTAAATTATTTCTCTGCTACTTCCAAGAACTGCCTATCGATGTCCAGTTTGAAGTCAATTTGCACACAAAGGTTAGTTAACTCATTCAGCAAAGCAACACCAATGGCTCTTGTGTCTCTGGTGCAGGTCAAGTACAAGGCCCAGAAATGGAAGATACATTATGAGAGGCGTCCTTTCACCTCCAGAGTAACCATATCCCCTAACCTGTTGTGGCCGAGATTCTTTGTCTGTAGTTATGTTTCTAATGATGATTGCTCTGGTTTGTCTTTGTTGTGGGAAAGAATTTATATGTGAAAGGCTGTTTGTTGATTGGAAACTATACAGCACTATACATATGGGTCATTAATTTGTACAGTATGAAAGTGACCTACACCATCCCTACTCAAATTTGTCTAGAACCAAATGAAAAAGAGCATGTTGGATATAGTTGGTTAGCACCAAATTCTGTTTTAGAAGGATAGAGGGGACATCCTAACTACTGAAATGCTTTAGCAAAAGATGATTTAGGCCTTCCCAGAATCAAGTACTGACATCCTTTTCATATGATGATGTGCACTTGTATCAGATGACTCCCTGTCCTACAGAAACCAATATTAAATTTGAAGCTTATTTTGTTATTTTACTAGTTATATATTAGGCAACTTGCTAAACCTTTCTGAGTTCCCTTCTCTGGGAAATGTGCTTGGCAAAAACTATCTTGGAACATTTTCTAAGAATGAGAGACATTGTGTGAAATACCTTTGCTTAGTAATTGGCACCAAATAGGTATTGAAAAATATGTTACTATCTACCAATTTCATAATATTGTGAGTAATTGAAGACTGATAAGCTGTCTTCATTAAAGACTCAATCAGTGGCAATCAATCAGCTGGAAATTGAACCTAATGTTACTGCTCCTCCAATGAAAGAACTGTTTCTTTCCAGAGGAAAGAATTTGTGTACTACCCTTACCACACTTATTTGTCACCAAGATTTTAGTCATCCTTTGAAATGTATTTCTGAATTGTTGTTTTATTTCCATTCCTTATGATCTCTGCTTGAATTTATGCAGCATTTTACCCGATGCCTTTCTTTCAGGTTGCCTTTATCTACTCTAACTCGTAATCTTCCAGAGTAACCATTTTCCTGTCCTAGAATTTCCACTATCTACCACATCAACTTTAAATCCCCTGGCTATTTTTAAAGGCCTACAATCTGCCCTTTGTCAGAAGACCTATGGAACCCAGAGGAGGAGATCGTCCTGTGTGTGTCACTGGGGCAGTAAAAGGAAACATGTAACTTCTGCAATTTCAGAGTCCCACATTTGTTCCCTCCCTTATCCCCAAATAGTTGCTCTTTGCCAACGATTGCCAAACTTTTCCCATAAAAGGCCAAATAATAAACATTTTGAGCCTTATGAGCCATAAGGTGTGTCTCACAACTAATCTACCATTGTACTGTGAGGGCAGCCACAGCTGTCTGTGAACAAAGGAATGTGGGCTTTGTTGCAATAAAACTTAATTATCAAAAGAGAGCTTTTCAACCCCCTCCTCACACCACTGCTTTGCTCTTCTTGTACTTTTCTCTGTTTCCCAGAATGTGCCTTTTCTTCCACATAGACTGGTTCCATGGTTTGGAGATGGTCTGCATCCACCAGGTCTCATGTTGAGTCTTCATTTCTCAGGGAGGCAGTGCTGTGAAGTGGGGCAGAGCGCTCATAGAGAGGTTAATGCCACCTGTGTGTCTCAGTCCCTTTCTTATCCCTGGGACACAATATCCAACACTCACAATTTAAAGGAGAAGAGTTTCATTTTGTCTCACATTTAGAGTCCATGGTTGGCTAGCCCCAAGGCAGAAGCAGCATGGTAGAAGGGTCTGGAGGAGGAAAGCTGCTCATGTCCTGGCAGCTAGGGAGTAGAGAAGCTGGGAAGGGAGGTTTACCCTTCCAGGTCACGTAACCAATGACCCACCTCTTCCTAGCAGATGCTGCCTCATAATAGCTCTCCTGATTCAATCACTTTCCAAAACCCCTGTCTATGAGTGCATGAGGCTTTTGGGAGGCATTCTTGATCCAAACAACAGCATGTGGAATGAGTTCTCACTCTCACAAGACTGGATTAGTAACTGCTGGAGAGGTGGTTTTTTAAATCAAGATTACTTCTTAGGTTTTATCTCTTCTTCTTATATAAGCTTTCCTTTTTGCTTTCTACCAAAATTGGAAGCAGCATGAGGCTATTAAAAGGTGTGACCCGCGTATTCTCCAGAAGCATGAACTAAGTAAGCATTTTTCTTCAAAAATTTCCCAACCTCAGGTATTCTGCTATAGCAACAGAAAATTTGTATAACATACAAATTATTTTTTTTCTGACCTTGCCCGCAAAACTCTAGAACCTAGAAAGCCCTTCCTTGTAACTGTTCCAACACTCTCATCATTATCCTTGCTATCTAACTCTTTCCAAGTCAGAGCCACACTAACATAACATTTAATTGTGTAAAATAATGACATTCATTACTTTTTGTTTCACATATTGTCTCCTAAATTAAGTGCTTTTTCTATATTTTCAAATATTGTGCTTATTACAGTATAATTACATGCTACAAAATAAATACAACTTTATTTTTTGACTGATGTATTACTCTATTAATTTGAACCCAAAACTTGGCAGAATATTTTGAATAATTTAGAAAGATCCAATGGAAAATAGCAGTTAAAAGTAGGAGCTAATGGTGTCCAGTAAAACCTAACTCAACCAATGTGTCTAGAATGTCATTTCTGTACTTTTATTTTTGATACAGAAATCCTTTTACAGTTTTCTATAGATTCATCTAAGGAATTACCTGTTTTGGAGCTAATCCTTTCCAATGTCCCACTTCCACCATCTTTGGCAGATGAATTTGCCAATGTTCCAAGTCTATGGAAAAAAGTTTTTCAGTTGGGGCAGGGTGGTTGAAGTATGTTAGGGCTTGTACAATATGAGTGCTTTGGAAGATGGTGTGATGTTGGCAGCACTTAATTGGTTCAATTTTCCCATATTTTTTTTTATCTATTTCTTTCAAAAAGTTGTTAACATATGCACAAATGTTAGATATTTAGTGATATGAGTAAGGTTCAGAAAAGAAGTTTTGCTTAGGTATTGATTCACCAATGTTGTTTCTTAAATACTATATTAAATTACCATGAAATATATTGGTCATATAAAACACATGAAGGTTAATAACAAGTAGCTTTTTCTTTTACTAATTAATAAATGTTATTTTTGGAGCATTTTTATGTTCATAGCAAAATTGAGTGGAAAATGCAGAAGTTTCTCTATATCTCCTGACCCCATAGATGTACGAGCTCCCTCACTATCGACATCCTGCACCAGAGGGTCTATTTGTTACAAGTAATATGAAGGATTTTTTATTTAGAAAGATTCCAGGTGTACAAAAGGTATAAATATAAGGAGATATAAAGGATAATATAATTAACTCCTGTCTATTCACCACTCATTTGTAGCCCTCTATGCGCACTTTTCCTCAATTTAAAGTTTAATTATTTTTATACATTTCTTAAAGTTTTATTTCAGAAGTTTGAATACCTGAACAATACAGTATTATTCTGCATTTTTATCTTTATATAAATGATGTCATCTTTATATACTACATAGCAACTTTTTTCATTCAATGTCATGTTTGTGAAATATTTCCATGTCAGTGCAGTAGCTCCAGTTCATTTATTTCCACTACTCTTAAGTATTACCTCTTTTGATTACACCATAAAATATTTTATTCTACTGTTGATGAAAATTTAGACTATTTCTCGTCTTTTTTTCTTGCAATTATAAATGAGACTGCTATGAATATTTTAAACATTTTCCTATGCATATATGAAAGTGTTTCTTAGCAAGACATGCAATTTATGGATCATAGAGCGGTCAGTCATATATTCAATTTTACCAGACTGTTTCTCAAGTGATTCCATTCCTATCAACAGTTTATTATAAGGTTTCTTTTGTCTGCACATCCTTGCCAACATTCAGAATGGAAAGGTATAGCCAGTAGTACAGATGGAATACAGTATTTTAATGTTACTTTGATTTGTTTTCCATTGTTTCTCAATGATCACTTTCATGATTATTTTGGTCTTTTGGGTTCTTATTCTTTGAAATGCCTCTTCACCTCTTTTGTTCATCTGAAAACCTCTGTTTCATATCACTTGCAACAAAACAAAGCAAAATACACCAAAGCCCACCAAAACAACTTAAGGTCCATTCTAGAATCTAACAGTTATTTTATAGAAAATTCATCCTATCTAATCATATGCAGAGTGTGAAGGAGGAGAATAATGTGGTCTTGGCTGGAGCCCTGTGTGACACTTTGAATAGTCTGTCACCTCTCAGAAGGCTGGGCTGAGATGATAGCTAATCAAAGCTCCAACATGATCTAAGGACCCTGAACAAGGCACTGGGAGCTACAGCATTCCATGTCTGATAGGAATCAAGACTAGGTAAGAGGCTCCGATGTCTGGGATAAAACTGATGATTTAATAAGACTCTACGCTTTTACCTAGCTCTTTTCATCTGAAAACCTCAAGGCACTCAGGAAACATTAATTAATTAAGCTTTCCAGCAGCCCTGTGAAACAGATAAGGATCCACAGGAACATACCTCTAGAGAAACAACATGGCAGCTGTTTAGAAACATGTAGGAATACTAAGTGGAAGGCAGTAAGGAGCTAAGACATAGGCAATTAAAAAATGATAAAAGCACTTGGACATGGGGTTCAGTCTTGGAATTTGGCCCAGATTCTGTCACTGGCAGCTCTAGTGTCAGAGTGGTGAGAGCAGCTGAAAGCCCAGGTGGGACTTGACCATTTGAATTAAGTGCAACACTGCAGTGTTTCCTGAGATTATGGTTTTTGTTTACTGGACTTATTCTTTACAGCCATAAAGAACCATAAGGTATGAGCTTAAATTAAAAAAGGGTTTGGTAGGCCTAGCGAGGAATTACTAGATTTCACTGTTAAGGGAAAATAACATTAAAATTTATAGGTTATTTCTACTCTGTGCCTAGTACCTTAAATATTATAATTTCATTTAATATTCATATATATATATTTCTAGTCTTCATATATATATTTATACAAGTAATACATTTTTTAAATGAAAAGTAAAATATCTTTTCCCCATCACATATCATTCTTCTGAGTGTATTTCCAGAAATAAGTTTTTATGTGTACACTTATATGTTTAGAAATAGAAATAACATGTATGTATATGTATTGTATATATGTATGTACTTTTTATTATATATGTATAATTTTAATGTATACAAATGGGGTTATACTGTCACTCATATCTATCTATGTATCCATCTGTGTATATACACAGGCCGAGCTCAATCTCATTATTTTTGTTGAGTGTGTAACATTCTATTGTGTGAATGTATCAGAGCATATTAACTGGTTCTCCTTAGTGGGCATTTGTATTATTTCCTGTATTTATAATTGCAAATAGCTTTAAGGATATTTCTGATTCTTGGCAGATGGTTTTGAATATATAAGTCCATAGAAAAATGTCTAAAAATGGAATTATTGTTAAAATATATGGATGTTTAGAAATTTGTAGGCATAGGTAAATCACTCCTCAAAAATATTTATAAATTTATACTTTTATACCAATAACAGAATTTCCAACAAGAATTATAAGTTTCTTTTCCATAAACTATTGCCAGTACTGATCATTTGGCTTTTCAATTTTGCAAGGTGGTTTAAAAAGGGTATCTCTTTATTTTTATTTATATTTATTTAAATTTAAGAAATTGAGCATATTTTCATATTTATAGGACCTTTGTATTAGCTTTCCTATGACTTGTATGTTCACAGCCTTTGAGTGTTTTGTATTGCATTGTCTTTTAGAAATTGATTTATATAAAGTCTTTTTAAGTTGGAAAATCAGTTTTTTGCATCCATGTTGCACATATTTTTTCCAGGTATTTTGTCTTTTGACTTCATTTGTGCATTTTTTAATGCACAGAAATTTTATATTTCCATGTAGATTCTATGTATATTTCTAGTACATTCTTTTAAAAATTGCTTCTAGCTTTTATGTCTTATTTACAAAGTTCTTTCCAATTTCAAGATTATAAATTTGCCTGTTTTTATTCTAGTGTATTGCTTGTTTAGCATACACAAGGCCCTGGGATCCAGTCCCAGGACTGCAGAAAAGAAAATAGTATTATTTCAGTGCATTCTAGATTTTATTTTAGTAACTTTTGATTCATCTGGAGGTTTTACTTTTTTGATGGCATAAGAAGCAATATAGTAATCTTGCTTTTTCTCCTATCACCGTTTCTCTTCTTTCTCTCCCTCCCTTTGTCATCAGCTAGCTGCTATCTTAATTCTGATTACTAACCTACCCTTACCCCAGTAATTGCAAATGTCTGCTTTATTCATATTAGTATCTCTATCTTTGATGAGTGCTTACACTAAAAAAAGAGTATGACAGGGACAGGATTTGACTTCTTGTTATTTTAAAGTAAAAAACCTGAGTTTTTTCCCACTTCACCAAGTACATATTGGATTGTGTGACTCTCAGGAAAGGCATGTTTATATCCTGATTTAGACTTTATTTATTATTTTAATCCCAAACCATTTATTCATGCCATACTGTCATCATTGGTCCAGACATGACTTTTTAGTTAATTATTAAAATATACAGTGATAGGCCCATATACAACATGGAAACTAGAACATTAACAAATGTGGTCTTTCTCTTTCTTGTCTCCAGTCTTCCCTTACATGATTTTATTATCCTGAATCTCGGTTTGATTCATCTCTTGTTTTAAAAAGAAATATAATTGTCTGTTTATCTGTCTGGTTATCTATCTATCTACGTCTATTTAGCCATATATTTTTCCTGAAATAATGCTTTTCAATGGTAGTTATTTTTAACTTTATAAAAGAGGTAAAAAAGCGGTATTAATATTTTGGGATTTACTTTTTATATTCAATGTTATATTTCTAAGATTTATCCATTTTTTGTTATGGTAAATTGTTATAATATTTTGGAAAACAATTGAAGTTGAACATTCAGACTTTATAGTTCATGAATTCCATTCTTAAGTTTATACACAAAAGAAACTCTTGTAAATGTATACCAGGAGATAAATAAAATAATGCTGATAGCAGCTTGTTTGTGATAGCAACACTCTAGAAATAATCCAAATCCTTTACAACAAGAGAGGACAAATCATATATTGACATTAAGGAATGATTTTATTTTATTTAAGAAAAACTGTAATACAATTATGCTTATTTAGATGTATTCTACCAAATTTAACATATTAGAGACTATCACTGCCATGTTTGCTCATATTTGTGTAGACTTAGAAGAAACCTCTAATTATCTTTGTTCATATATTTGAAGCTTGTTTAGCTATTTCATTGGTTAGCAAAGCTTCTGTTCTACATTGGTCTTTTAAAGAGTTCAAGCATATATATGTGTACTTCAATGCAATATTGCAGTATTTTATAATAAGCATTCATGCTTTTATAACGCAATAATAGTGATCTGTACAAGTTACAAATGATAAGTGAATGTATAAGTAAACAACAAGTGAATGTATGATGCTATTACATGTTGATTATAGAGAGATTTAGTATTCTTATATTTAGGAATATTGTTCAACATTGCTATTCAACCTTGCTGTCAAACTTTTTGATATAAAGGAAACTGATAAAAATACTTCACTATTTGCAGCTTCTTTTCATGGTAGATCAAGATTTTGTATATACTAATGAAAAACCTACCAAATTTGTAAATAAACTGAAGTTTAGCCTAATTTAAGTATTACTGCAATATATACCCGTGTTCCGATCATCTCCTACTTACCCTGTCAGTATGGGAACCAATACTCACCTTAGAGTTATAAGACAGCCAAACATGATATCCATCACTGCACCTTGACAGTAGTTTATTAGTTAAATATACTCACAGGCCTGGGAAGGACAGAGCAGGACATAGAGGTCCCATGGGAGCTGCATTTGGGAGCAGACTAAACAAGTAGGGATGGTGGGAGGCAGGCTTTGTAGTAACAAGAGAATGAGGAGAAGTCCTGGTTTTTGTGAAAAGATGTGATTGGCTTGCTTGAACAATTTTGTGGGCTGGCAGGTAAGTGAAACCCAGTGGGTTAAGGACCAATGGAATGCACATGATCTGGATGATAGAGATACTAGCCAAGTGGAAGCCTTTTTCACTGGGTAAAAGACACTGTATTCAGTGAGAGATGGGAAACTTAAATCTCTGGGGCCCTGTGAGGCCCAAAGATACCAAGGTAGACATGAGGTTTTAGGCCTTATACTACAATCTGCCAGTATCACTGTTTTAGTTCTTTGAAACATCTTGCTTAAATCTATTAATTACTTTATAATGAGATGGTGTTATAAATATAAGATTTTGCAGTACTCTTTTTTTTTTGGTACCGGGGATCGAACTCTGGTCCTTGTGCTTGTGAGGCAGGTGGTGGAACCACTGAACTAAATCCCCGGCCCTTTTACAGTACTCTTTTCTGAAAAAGTAATAGTTTTATTGATTATACAATAGGCTTCTAAGTAATATATTGGTTTGAAAAATTTTTATTTTATAAAATATTTCTTCATTTTCTTGGTCTGAATTATTTTTGATGAGAAGTCTGTTGTCATTTTAATGATTACTTATGCAACTTGTCTTTTTCTGATTGCTTTTAAGATTTTCTTTTCATTACAATTTTAAACAGTGTGATTTTAACATGTCGATATAATTTTATGCATGCTTCTTGGAGTTCATTAAGCTTCTTTGATCTTTGGATTTACAGTTTTCATCAGTTTAGAAAATGTTCAGCCATTATTTCCTCAAATATTTTTTCTATCCCTGTTTCTTACTTCCCTTAGAAATTTCAATTACAAATAAATTAGGTTACTTGGGGTTGTTTCTTTTTGTGTTTAATTTTGTACAATTCTTATTGTGCATCTTCAACTTCGCTAACCCCAATCCCCCATAATTTATAATATGCTCTTATCCCATACAAGCTTTTAATCTCATATATTGTAGTTTTTATTTGTAGAAGTTTGACATGGATTTTAAAATGTTCTAAGTCTAGTTAGCATGCTCAATTTTTCTTCTAGCTTCACAAACAAATGAAACAGTTATAATAATTGTTTTAATGTTTTTTCCTAATATTGTCTTTTGTATAATTTCCTGACTTGTTTTGATTGTTTACTTCTGCTCGTTATGAGTAATATTTGTCTTCCTCTGTGAGTGTCTAACAATTTTTGATTTGATGTTAGACCTTGAGATTTTTCCTTTTAGTGTGACAGATATAATATCTTGCTTTCAGTAATATACAACATGTCTTACTTTCAGTCAGGTATTTAGGCACAACCAAGGCAGTGCTTATTCAGGAACATGCTTTTCTTATTGCTGAGGCAAAACTCTTCTGAGTACACTGCTGGACAATCTGCAAGTTACTGAGTCTTTTACTCTGGCTGATGGAAACAGGAACTATGCTGTACTTGGCCCTGTGTGAGGTCAGGTGTCGTTCCTTCCAATCCCTTTGAGTGGTTCTTTCCTTTGCCTTTGTTGTGCTGGTCAGTATTTTGCCTTTGCGCAAATAGAACTCTTTTTAGATCCTTAAAGTTCATATTCTTGCTCTTCCTCTTGTTCTCTCTTCTCTGGTGTTCTAGTCTGTGAATTCCAGTACACTTTAATATTCCTGAACTCCCGATTCTTATTCCTTAATTCAGGAATACTGTTGAGTTCTGCCTAGTTCCATTTCATTAATTTGTTTCCTGATTACTCGATAAATATTTATTGAATAAGTTCCAGGCTTTAAGGATGGGGATAATAAGGACAGAAATGGAAGATATTATTTCTGATCTCAAAAAGCTGACATCGTGGTAGGAGACATAATCAGTAAAAAATTGACTACAGTGGAGTATCAGGTATAGGAAAGTGCAAAAGAGGAAGTCCTCATTGACTCCTAAAAGCTAAGAGATTAGAGTAGATTCTGGAGAAGGTACTGCTGCACTGGGTTCTGAAGTCACATCTTACCTGTGCTCCTGGGATTCTATACATGTTTTACATATTAGTGCCTAATACGATGCCAGGAGCACCTGAGACCCTAAGAGGGTGCATGTGTATGTGTGTGTGTGTGTGTGTGTGTGTGTGTGTGTGTATGTATGTGTAAATATGTGCCTAGAAGAAAATAGCAAGGGGAAAGGAATAGAGGTGAGAAAGAATATGACCCACCTGAAATGCAATGAATCCAGCTTGGCAGAAGTAGAAGGTACACATTGCGAGAGTGGCAAATGGTGAAACTGGCTAGGGGGTTGTGGCCAGAACAGGAATTCCATGTGCTGTACATTATAGGGGGCCACTGAAGAACAAACAACAGAGCTGAAGTCGTCAGAACAGCTGCTGGAGAAAACATGCTCAGTTTTTGCTGTCAGACGTGGGTAAGAGTTGCTCTAGATCTGATGCACCCTTAGATCAGACTTCTTTTGCAAAGCATGGGCTTCTTTAATTCTGAGTTTACAATTTCTCTTTTATGTTTTTTTCTGAAGAGAAATTTACTTTGGTGCATGACAATAAAATGCTGTCTGTATAACCACTTTTAGAATACCCTCAACACTGCCTGCCATAATGGTGTCTGCAGGAAGAGTGAATGGCTTTGTAACTTGCTTGGCAAACCCCCTTGTGCATGATTCCTCCCAGGTAGAGGTTTAGGGTGTGAAGGGTAAGCTTCATAGGCCTTGAATGTGCCTTTGCCTCCCTCTTTGGAGCCAGGAACAGTCTGGAAATAAATATCATTTTATGTTGAGTCAAGTTTAAAATAACATGCTTGGTGCCCAATTTACACCTGTGGGGAAGAGAAAAAACTTCAATGAGAGCTAATTGAATAGCTTTGCCCTGGTAGCAGGCACTTGTGTTTCTGCGAATGGAAAGAAGGCCCCTGGAGAACCAAGAATCTAGTGACCTCAATTTCCCTGGGAACCCTTGCATTCTAGAGAAGCACAGGATTGCAGGGAAAATGTTTCCTTTCTTCTGAGCATGTGAAGTGTGTGCAGGATGAGCAATCTGTTACTTCTCTGCCAACTGCAGCTGTTCCCTCTGAGGTCTCATTGAGCTGTCCACAGAGGGCAGTTGTGGGGCATGAGCTACTGAGAGAGGATTCCAAAGCAGAGTACTACTATAAAGTCTTACCATGAAAGAACCAATCATGTGGTGGCTCTATTCACATTTTCTTCTTGTTGTCATTTCCTCCCTCCTCCTCCTCCTCTTCCTCCTCCTCCTCATCTCCCTCCCTCTTCCCCCCTCCTTCTTTTCTTCCTCCCCTTCCCCTTCCCTTTCTCCTTCTCCTTCTCCTTTTCAGGGTCTCACTACGTAGCCTATGCTGGTCTTGAACTTGCATCGATCTTTCTGCCTCAGCCTCCCCAGTGCTGGGATTATAAGCATATGCCACACTTGCTTCCATATTTCCTCTGGAGGTTGGGAAGGCTGTTCCTAGGTAGGAAGTAGTGAGTCTTGATGGAGCTGATCAGATTGGTGAAAGAATGCAGATGAAGGGAAAGAGCACCGTGGCATGGGAGAGGCAGAAGAGGCCTTCCGTGGTGAAGAATTATGCACAAGACCTTGCAGTTAGTTTATACTTTGTCTTGAAGAAGAGCAGGTGCAAGGTCATTCTAGGCAGGTGGTACGATGAAAGAAGCTGCAGATAAATAGAGCTACCAATCTGTCATTTGCCCCTCATGACATATGTTAGAAGACAAGCTCCTTCTCTCCTTAGCCTTCTCATTGCCCATCCTGTGCCATAGTCCCTATGCTCTAGCAATAGCTCACTCTTATACTTCTCTGGGTCCCCCATGCTGTTTTAGGCCTCCAAGATTCTGCCTCTAATATCACCTCTGCCTACACTGCTCTTTCCCGCCTGCCATCCTGGGGAAGCCTGTTTATTCCTTCAAAGCTCTTCTAAGACCTCACTAGCTACTCAAGATCAAATACGAATAGAAGAAAGAGGAAGCTCCTTTGCTCAGATTCCAGTCTCTGCTCTTAACCACCAAGCTATGCTAGCCAACAAGAAGAACCATTATGCACAACAGTTTTATGTTGTTCAAAGTCGGTCTCAGTGAGTGAACAGAGCTCTTTGGGAAGATAAATGCCTTGGGTTTAGTTCTTTTCCTGCTACAACACTTATAGCAAGACATATTTTACCTGTGAACTTTATTTTTCTTATTTGTAAAAGGAAAGGCTTGTTCTTATTTATAGATTATTTTCTATGCTATCAATACCATCATTTTTATATTTTAAGAATATCGGCAAAGTTGACCTATGGATATAAAATTGTGCCCAAGCACCTAAATGAATGATGTTTTCTTAAATGTCAGGGATGAATTTAATAGGATATAGTCTAATATCAAAGTAGGGGTTTGAAAACAAATGAGAAACAAAATTGGACTTTTCTTTGTAAAAAGCTGCAGAAAAGGAAGATTAAAAGAGTCAAAATAACCCTCTCCCTACTGTGTGACCTGAGGGAGCATTATCCTCTGGAAAGAAGGAAACCAATATAATATACGCCATAGGATTGCTGTGAGGATTAGATTAGGTTATGTATATAAGATCTTAATGTAGCTCTCAATGGATAATAAATAGCCCTGTAAGCATGAGCTGTGGATTGTGGGATTGCACTATAGGGACAGGAAGTAGTATAAGCAGCTAATTGACTTTTAAGGGAGACCTCAGTCTATCTTATGTAGCAAATATTCCAGCCACTGAATATCTCTGGCTGGTGCGCCCCAGATCTCAGTCAGCCTCCTGGAGGTGATGATGATACCCTGGACAGAGACCAGGATTGGTTTAACCAGGAAATCGTAAATACTAACATGGCAGAGGCACTAACAAGAGCAGAAACTACAATAACAACCACTATCAGATCTTTCTCATTTGACAGGCTGTGCCCTTGGCCATTTTTGTGTCTCTGAAATGCCTGGCAGTGATCCCTTGAAGGAAGCAAGATGGCAGTTATTATTCTATGGCCTGAGACACTTTGATGGGTGCAATAGTATTAGGATTATTCCTGTCTGGGACGGGGTAAAGCCTGTGTGATGTCACTTGATGGCAAGGAATAGCCCTCATGAGTCAACTGCCAAGGACCTGAAGTTTCCAATATGCATCACCCTTAGAGACAGAGGCATTGACATCTTCTATTAAAATGCAAATGTAATCTGGAAGGCATTGTGCATCAATCCTTTGCCATCATTTCTGAAATTATAAATCAGATTTGCAAGTCTCTTGTTTGGGTAAGAAGCCAGGAAAGTTCCAGAGCGTAGAATAGTTTGTCATCTCTAAAAATAGTTCAGTACTAAATTGTCCTAATATCTCTTCTATGCCCAAAATTTCATTTTCTTTTCACTGGTTTTATAGTTGAGTGAAAGTAATTCAGGTCTGATTTCATGTAGCATTGTACATCTCATAATACAAGAAAACAATTTTTTTCTAAATGAAAGATAGTTTTTGGAAAGCTTGTAGGTATGGGTCAGTTCAAGCTCAAGCTTTCATTTTTACTGAAATTTTTCTGACATTCATTGTATTCTTTCTCTCTATAACTCCTTCCTCATTTATTGCTTTATTGACAGCATCTACCTTATATTTTCAAATAAATGAATTAATAAACTGAGTACCTCTATTATGAAAGGCTCTCAGGGAATAGGAGAGTCAGTAAATAAGGAATTTCTACTCCCAAATATCTTATGAGAGAGACAGAGAGAGAAAGACAAGTGAGCATGAGGGCAATGAGAGTCTGAAAATGGCTGTGGAGATGAAAGGAGGAGATAGATAAAAACAAGGATGGGGCGAAGAATGGAAAAGAGGCAAAAATTACTCTGAGGTTTTGAGCCTAGATGATTGGTAGGGCCAGGATGCCAACAGTAGAAGGAAGTCAGGAGGAGGAGAGGTGTGGAGCCCCAGGGGAGCAGGGATTTAATGAGTTTGGATTGGAAAGGTGTTGGGCTTAGATGACACAGACCCGAACATAGTGAGATGGTCAGCTGCCTCGTCGCTGCTGGTGAAGATGAGTTAATTGCTGAGTTCTAGCTCAAATGTAGGCTATTTTTATTCAGTAGGCATTTGTGCCAGAGGTTTCAAAAACACAGAAGTCAAAGTCTGTGCACTGCAAGAGTTCCAGCTGAGTGAGCTGAGGAAGTGAGGAGTCAGCTATGCCAGGCACTAAATGGTGATGTGAGGAGAATGGATAGAAGGATGGGAGAAGGAACTTCTTGGGTGTGACAAGCCACCACCTGCAAGCAGCTACTGGTGGAGGGTGTCCAGGTTCCAAAGGTCAGCCTGTGCCTTCTGACCTCTGTAAGGGAACTATGAAAAGACATTGGATGTAGTGTTACACGCCTGTAATCCCAGCACTCTGGGAGGCTGAAGCAAGAGGATCAGGAGTTTAACCCTGGCATTGGCAACCTAGCAACTCAGGGAGACCCAGTCTCAAAAAAACCCCTATCATTTCTCAATATCACGTTTATTTTAAAATGAATAAAACTAGTGTAACAGGCTTAAATTCACTGTAATAACTTTGTTTATGAATATGTACATAAGACCACTGTCATTGGTTGCTTTTTGACTCTTCAAGAGAAAAACATTTTTTGAGCTGAATGAAGGCCTGTAGGAGTAGCTCTCACATTGGAGGGAAGAGGAAGCCCAGGGAAATTGCCTTCCTCTTTCTCAGTTATCTTTCTACCCATGACTGTCAAGGACTCATTACAGGTCCTCTGTCTCGTGGAGGCTGCAGACATTGAGGATTACCACTTGCTGACGGCCTGTTACTGCAGTCTTTTTCTAATTCACAATAACCTGTGAAGCTAAACTTCGAGAGACCTCATAAATGCCATGAGACATGTGACTTTTTATGTGCTATTGTCTAGCCTGTCCACCGGAATATGATTTTTAAAGTCCCAGTATCTGAGCTTCAAAGCACTCACAATAACAGCAAATCTAAATAGGGAAGCAATTCAGTCTTGTTGAAAAAATTCGACTTTCTAATGGTGATTTACATGGCCATAACAGAGGGTCTTCGTATTGTCCCTTGAAAAGAAGAACACAGATATTATGGAAATTTAAAAGAAATTACTGGGTTAGAACATTTCACTTCTGGAGTAATACTTTTTGCTTAGCACCTGCGTCTGATAGTAAGGACCTCAGTGCAAGAGCTTTACTACCTCATTAAAATAGTGCCATCTAGTGGTGAATATTTCAAATTGTAGCCCAGTGCCCAAAGAGCTGTCAAATCCTCAGGGGGCTTGGCTTAAACACAGAGCAGTATTTATAATTTGCTAATTTTTCTATTTATCTGTTCTTTCTCTTAGTTTACTTATCACTTACTACAGCTGGATATGTTATTGGGTGTTGTGTCTGAGAGACGAAGACACAAGCCCTGACCTCCAGGAGTTCAGTCTAGTAGGGATGACTGCTTGTAGGCCAGGGATTGCCATCCAAAGATAATAGTTGTAGCAGAAGGACACTGGGTGCCTATGAGACTCAAATGTTACAAGGGTTGTGCTGTTGCTAGGAAGTCCTACCCCGTGTATAAGGACATATCTTGCAAGGAATACAGAGGCAAGGAAGGCACAAACTGTTGGAGATGTCATCATATTGTGCTAGTGTTGGATTCCTAACCCTGACAGATCCTTTTAGGTTTTCCTTATATCTCTGACTTTACCCTTGAATCAAGAAATTAAATGAATTGGGATTTGGTGATGAGTGGAACTCTCTTCCTTGAGCTTGACTCTTGGTGATCCTAGACTATAAACTGCTGAATACAATAGTATGTTAAAAGCCTTGGGCATTTTTCAGGAACAGATTAATAAACTTTTTCATGTCTAATCTGCCCATTGTTCATCTATATTTTCCTTTTTTGGCCTGAAAATTTCCTTGTAAGTCTTCTTCTTTTTCACATAACTTTGTCTCTCTGCGATACAACCTACACAGTTCTCTTCTGGAGAAACACACTCATTTTGTGAGCCTGTTGAGGGATCTAATCCTTCTAGCTTTGAGGATTGTCTTCCCTTAAAAACTAAGCCAATAATATTGATCTACCTACATTAATTAGTGTTGGCAAAGTGCTTTAATTATAATTTAGTATCATATCATCTAAACACAACTGAGACTTGTTATACCCTTTCTTCAGTTGTTTTAAGTTTCACTGTGTGAAACTCTTTCCCTTGTACTGTTTTTGACTAGTTTTAACACTTAGAAAATTTTTACTTCATTTACTTTTTAACATCATACTCCTTGAATAAGTCTTTTCCTTTTCCTTCTAATTAGTTCTTATTGGTTTCTTTCATTTTCTTCTCCCTCCATCCCCTCTGCTTTCTCTATGCACAGTGCCATTCCGTCCCTCTCTTTCCCTGTCATAGCTCTTACCTTACTTTGTTTTTCTTTTTCCTATCCACCAATTCAAACTCATTTCAACTTATTTCTGTTGTCTTCTGATTCTTCCTATTTACCTCTTCTGTCGCACTCTCCATCACTTCTGAATGTCTTTCATGTTTCTTTCACTGTCTTGTCTCAGTGACCACCTCTGGAACAACACTGTGTCCGTGTGAGGGAGGTAAGGGATCTGTTAAGAAGGAACAATGGATTCATCCATTCATTCATTCACTCATCAGGAACATATTGTGTGCCTTCCAGGTACGAGGCACTTTATGACTGGCCAGATGAGGACAGAGACAAAGAAGAATGAGATGGTCCTTGCTTTCAAGGTGCTCCTACAAATAGTTTGACAAATTATTATGATATTGTTATTATTTAGACTATAAAGAGATAGATGGAAAGCATTTGAGCATGCAGAGGCCTGAAACAATGAACTATCTTGAAGAGGTGGGAAAAAATTCACAGCACATGAAGCATCTGGAGTAGGATGTGCAAAATGGTTTGAAGATCATCATTTGGAAGCAGTTAGGGCATTCTAGGCAGAGATAATTTACAAAAGAATGGAGCTTCTGATGGATGTGGTGGGTGCAGGGAAACACATATGGGACATGAAGAGTGTATTTGAACAGAAAAGAAGACTGGAGGAATGAGAAAGTTTCATGAAGACTTCTATTTTGTGTAATAGGGGTAAGTGTTCTTATAAGTACTGGGGAGTCATGGACAAGTTGTGCATAATAAATATCTGGGCTGTGTGCAGGTTGAAGAGCTAGAGATAAATGAATGGGTTTAATGGCCATTTCAGAGATCACGTAGAAAGAGCTGGTGTCTGGATGTGGGAGGTGAAAGAGAGTGAGCATTTAGAATTGCTTTGCTTTCATTGTTATATTTTCTCCGTAGGATTTCAAATTCCTCAGAGAGTTATTATCCTATCTATCTCACAGAGTTGTTATTCTTTTCTAGTGGGATCTTTTCTTAAAGAATGTAAAGTTGGAAGTTTCTATTCAGCTACATGGAGATATTGTTCTAATCTTTAGCAATAAAACAGTTTTCTTAACTTTTCTGGGTGTGACTTGTGTGTCCAGCCCTGGTGGTTCTGAGGTGAACCAATGGTGCCACTGTCCAGCTTCTGAAGGAGGCAGATGAGGGTATGCAGTGTGCTCTGGTATTTAGGGGGGGTGGTGATGTGGAGGAGGGGAACTAAAGAGGACTTCACCTCTTCAGCTTACAGACTAAATGCTGTGTAGGTGTTGGTGTGGTGCAGGGAACAATAATTCTGAACAGTGTATAACCTAAAGAGGTCTTATATTACCTTTCTATTGAATTATTAACGGGGCAGACTGGAAGGAGAGATTGGAAGTCAGCAAGCTCGCCCTTTTGACTGTATTTTACTTAGACCATTATCAAAATTTGTTTCTCAAATGCGAAAAACTAGGGTAAGGGAAAGAGATGATACACTGTGAGAAATTCTGTGCAGACTTATGGCCAGGTTAGGGTTCTTCATTCTCAGGAGGATTCACTAAGGGGTAATTATACTTCATTGGCATAAGACTTAACATCATAGCTTAGGAAAAGAGAAACATCAAATGAGTCCAACAGCCCTTCTCTTCTCCTCCAGCCATCTCAAGCCTTCAGCTGAAGAGTTTTAGATGCCATGTTTCATTTGAAACTCATTAATTCTTTGTATTCATCATTTCCCTTTATATCTCTAGTCTCTGGATGCATAACCCATTGTTTCATTATATGTGTTCGAAAATTTTATAGAGGCAACAATAACTTGACTTGAGACTGTGTATACTAGGCATTTTAGATGCATAGCATTAATTCTCCCAATTCTCCATCCTCACAAAATCCATGCACTGTTGTTATATCACTTTGAGATTTCTTTTGGTGGATTTGATTTTTCTGCCTTTTGATTCAGAGTTTGGCTATGGCTTTCTTTGGCCCATGTAATTTTTTATGTTTTTGGTACCAGGGATCGAACTCAGGTCCTTATGCTTGCTAGGCAAGCAGTGGAACCACTGAGCTAAATCTCCAGCCCCATGTAATTTTTTAAAATAGAAAGTATCATCATTTTATGGGTAAGGAGATCAAGAGTACATATTCAAACTCAATGATAAAGTTATGTTTACAGCTAATTTCCTCTCTTGAATTGCAGAATTTCAACAGTATATAATAACTACTGTTAGAGCAACACATGAGAAATTTAGCTAAAGATACAATAACAAAATCCCTGTACAAGTACCCAAACTTCAGTTAAGACAATAGAAAAATAAAGAATTTTTCCTTCCAAAGAAGGTATCTAAAGACAATGGTTCAGGTACCCCATGTATATTAGTCACATCATGTGAATAAAGCTTTTCTGTATTCCTTAAATAAAATTTTATAATCAGTTGATAAAAAATCAAGTTTCATGTTCAAAAACACTTTCAGAATGCATCTGTAATTAACTTACAGTAGTCCTTCTTTAGTTTTTATTTCACTGGTATCCAAAATACTAAATGGAAAACTCTAGAAGAAATAATTCCTAAGTTTAAGTTGTATGTCATTCTGAGTAGTGCAATGAAATCTTATACTGTTCTGCCCAAAACATAAATCACACCTTTGTCCGTGGTATCCACACTAGTATTTAAGTACCTGTCTCAGTTATTGGAGTGGCTGTCAAGGAACTGCAGGGTTCAGCACTATCTTCAGTTTCAGATACCCACTGTGGGTCATGGAATATATCCCTGGTAGATATGGGGCAACTACTTTATTAATAAAAAAAGGCCTATTTTTAAAAGTTATTTCATTGAAGTCTTTAAGTATAGGACATTTTGTTATTTTTGTTGCATCTTATGCATTTCTTCAAGAGCTGCTTCTTTCTCTCTCAGCACCTGTTTAAGTCTTCTTATTTTTTCATCTCTGATGGTTTCTTCCTTTTCTGGTGGTGTCACTGGGAAAATATCTTCAGTATAACTTTTATGAAAGGAATGACTTTGGTCAAAAATTACATTTGAGTTCAATGCACTTTTCCGCTGCTTCTCTTGGGAACAGCATTTTATATCGGTTCTCTTTTCTTCTCTGGTTTTGCTGTGGCTTGGGAGAATGTTATGTTGTGATATATTTGAAGTTGGCAAAATACTTCTAAGGGGTTCAGAAGTGGTGACATTTGTTTCCCCATTAGTGACTGTCTTAAAAACGCTCTCAGTTTTTCTCTTCTTTGTGTGTTCCGTCTTCGTAATAGTTTTTACTTTTCTTTTCTTACCAAAATTCTGTTTGTTTTCCTCTTCCTTCACCACAAACACTGTCTCTTTGCATGTACCATTCTTCATCAAACTACTAAAGTAATCAAAACCTTTTCCAGAGCCCAAATGGTCAGGAATCCGAGTAAGGCAAACTCTCAAATCTTTAGTGTGACCAAATATCTTTTTTTTTTTTGGTACCGGGGATCAAACTCGGATCCTTGCGCTTGCACAGCAGGTGGCGAAACCACTGAGCTTAATCCCCAGCCCCTCCAAATATCTTTTTAAATTCAGCATCACCCTTCAAATATGATGCCTTATTAATGCTTTCTTGAAAATCTTTCTCCTCCTTGCTTCCTTGAGTACAGTTTTCTAATGTTGATGCCATCTCATTCTGAATCAATGCCAGGCATAGCCTGAATTTTCCTCAGTGGGTTTTAGAAAGACCCTCTGTAGGTTATTGGACATTTTAGAGGGGTGGGGGGGGGCGGTACATCTAGGACCGTGGGTAGTGTACCACCAGGCTTCTCATATGGGACAGAACCAAAGAGAAAGACTATTGGGCTGCGGTAGCCAGCAACTCCAGAGAGCACCAGAGAGCACCAGCTGGCTTTCGTGAATTGAGTATCTGGCCCATGTAATTTGTAATGAAGAGTCTGACTCTGATTTTGAAGTTAAACTGTTTAGACTTCTACTTTTGCCTTTCCCATGACCATACTCCTGGTATCTTACGAAACATATGGACACCTCCTTACACTGGGCATTGTTGGGCAGGGTGAATACCATAACCGACAAGATAATCCCTCTCAATCTCTACTCACCAGCCATTAGAAAGCCCCAATGCACTTTCTCTTGTCTTGCCAAGTGTCAATCCACTTTCTCCAGATTGTCTTGTGTTTACCCTGCTCCCTTAAGAAAGCTTTGTATGAATGATAAACTTGGTTTTAAATTCTCTTGTGTGAAGTGTCATCAGTCTTGACATCCAATCTATTAATCAGTTGTTGGGTGAAGCCCATACCACTATCACAGGGTGACTACAAAACAAATGTTAATCTATGTGTTAATTGCATATGGTTGGAAAAAATACTTATATGGTTTTGCGTCAATTGTTGTTCCTCTCTCATGGCCATAAGAACATGCCTGACCTATCCTGTTAAAAGAAATACATAGAGGAGTGCCCAGTCTCCCAGTCCCCTTAGTTCCCAAGTCATTGTCCCTCAATATGTGAGCAGGATCAGCTAAGATCAACAGAGCCTCCCAGTCAATCCAAAGCTGGTGAAGAAGCATCTGTGAGGCCAGCAAAGATTGCTCAAGGCCAGCTGAGATAAGCTGAACCCTAAGTTGAACCCTGAGTTAAATATATGGTGACTGTTGTATACCACTGAGGTTTTGTGGTTGTTATGTAGCACTGTTGTGCCAATAGGTAACTGATAAATCAAGTGTGGGGACTTCTAGACTGACCTGGGATAAATAATATGAAGTCTCCAAACTTTCGCAACTGTTAATGAAACCAGGAAGTCCAAAAATGCAGCAAAGGATTACAGTAGAGCTCATGTTTAGCCCTTTCCCCCCTATTTTTAAGAGTTTATTTTGTTTAATTTTTTTTGTGCTAGGACTCTTAATAAGCAATTAAAAAAAGCCTTAAGTAAGATTAGCAATTTGCACCTTTTAAAAAATTAACAGCACTCTGTTGTTTTGATATTGAGCTCCATTATCAATTTGCATCTTTAAAGAGGTGTAACCTTTCTCAGATATTTTGCTCCGTGTTCTTATATTTAACTAGCAAGACTTGATTTTTACATTGCTTATACTACATTTACTTCTGCACAATTAAAGCTAGGGAAGAAGAAGAAAAAATCCAAGGCTCAAGAACTGAAGTGTGATGTAGATTTTTGTAACCTAGGCTATCCACAGTGGTAGGTGATCTTGCCAAGAAATAGCCCTACACATTAGAAAAGGAAGTGTCTTAGAGTTTCAGGAAACATCAACAAAAACCTGCCTGCTTGAGTGGTTGCAGGCCATACCGTCTGATTAAAGTAACTTCAGAAAACAGTACAACCTTCAGTCTGCTATCAATTCTGAACTCTCTTGACTGTGTGATTGGAGCCATTTGACTAATTGCCTTCCATCTTCCATACTGTTTTTTCCTGACTGTTCAAAGTATCACTTTTCCTAGCCAGCGCATCCAACAAGCAGTGCTTCAAGGTGCCTTACAGGCACAAGGGCTCACATACCTCATAGTACTTTGCTTCCCACTCACATCTTCTCTATTTAAGATATTTAAGATAATGAGGATGTATAAGATTATTACATGAAATTAACTGTACTTCAGATTGGTGGCAGTGAAATCCATTCCCATTAGGTAAAAGTGCACCATATATCCATTTTTTTATTAGAAAAAAAGATTAATCATGTTGCCCAGTAAAAGGAAATTTATTTTTAAAGAAGTTTTTAGTATTCATCTATATTTTTCATCAAATTAGGAAACTCTTTTTTGTGACTATAAGTCAGTCAGTCAGTATCAAGTCATGAACAAAAGGAATATATTTTATATTTTCAACAATGGGCTGGTGACAACTGGAAAGCATAACCTATGTATTATCTCAATCTCCTAAGCTGGAAAAAAGCCCAGAACACCAGTGCTCAGAATGGTGCTTAGTAGAAGAGTGCTCCCCTAGTGTGTGTGAGGCCTTGGATCCAATCCTCAGCACTGCAAAAAGCAAAACACAAAACCTGCACATCAAAAATAAATTTGAACTGAGGTAATATCTACTGGGAATAAATCCCTGTTGTCATGCTAGGAAGGGGCAGTAATTCCTGGTCACTGTTTAGAGTTTTATGAAATCTAAAAACTCAATTTTATCTTTAACTAGAGCCAATTTTATCTTGAATTGTTCTTTTTAATATAACAATTGGAAAAAAATTACCTCACTTAGTACAAAAGAGAAAAATGTGAAACATGAAGGCAGGTGATGTTTGTCTCCACCATGTAATCCAAGTCATTTGTTAATCTTGATTTTGATCTAAGTCCAAGGAAGTTTCCAGGATGTGTTGTCCCCCATAGCAATAATTTTAGCTATTTATATGGTGTTTTCTTTGGAGAACCTCATCCTGGAAATCATGAAGGGATATTCTTTAATTTCTAATTCATAATTATAGTACAGTCAAATAGTCCCCAGACATTCTGTAATTCAAATTATAGATTGAGGGAATAATACAATTACATAGAATGTGAACATTTTCCATACATTGACAAAATAGATATGATTAATTTAATAAAAGTTAATTTTCTCATTTAATTAACTCATTTATTGTTCCAAAGATAATATAGAAAGGCCTTTCAGATATAAACTGAAAAATTTTAAGAGGAATGAATATTTAAGATAATAAGGGTATGTTAGATTATTACATGAAATTAACTGTACTTGAAAATTTAGGAAGAAAAAAAGATTAGTGAACAGGTGTTACAGGAGGAAGGTAATGATGAGTAGGATTTCCAAAAATAGTAGCTGTTGGCTCAGCCTCTGGTTAAGCAGTGAGTCACAGGGCATTTTCGAGAAAGGATGCAGTGACCTCTTTGAGGAAGTGCTGCCTGATATAGCTAAATTTGATTTTTTATTTTATATTTTCTAAATTGCAAATCAATGCATTCTATTTGTTATGAGTGAAACAATATAAAGCTGTATAAGAGAACACTAATCATCATGGGCTGTTTCCATTTCCAATTCCATGCTCCTGAAGGATTCACTGTTAGCCAACCAGCATGGGCCTTCCATACTTTGCACCTCTCTTGTACATTCATTTACTAAAATATATTCTTATATATAATTTGAAAATTTTAAAACCAAAATAGAACTATACCATGCACAATAGTCATTATTTTGCTTTTTTACTTGAAAGCATATCCTAGAAAATTCTGAGAAAGTCACAGATCTAATATTGTCCTTTTTCATTTTTCTTTATGTGTACACAAATGTATAAACACATGTGCACATACAGGAGTTTGTGTAGATGGGATCATTAATAGAAACTGTTCATAGATGTTGTCTTTTTCTTTTCTTTCTTTTTACTTTTTCCCTCTTCCCTTTTCCTTCTCCCTTTTCCTCATTCCCTCCTTTTCTCTCTCAATCCTGTAACCTACATGTACAACCTGGTATAAATCCTTCAGTACTCTTTCTATTTTACTATAACTCTTACACATAGGAGCATGTTCCTAGTCATGCATACTAGTGCATTGACATACAGTTACATTTCATTCGTACAGTAGGCCTATGATGTACTGAATTGATGCTGAAGTTGAGAAAGGTGACCTTTCTTAACATGTTCCTTTTCTTAATTCAAAAATTCAGTTTTACTCTTATTCTTACATTGGTGGGAGGTCTGTAACTTACAGGCAAACAAATACTACCTACCACCTTGCTGAACAAAAATACACATAATGTATCATTTTCATTAGGCAAGACTTACTTTTTATATTTCAATGAGAATGCCATATAACCCTTTCTTGAACAAAATGACTAGGGTACTAATGAAACCATCTTTGGAGGAAGTGTTTAATATACATATCTTATTTAAATAAATCCTCCAATAAGAAATGAAGAATGGCCTTTACTTTGAAGGCTTTGTAGTTATCTGTCAAATTTATATGTGCAGCTCACCAACATTCCCTTATTGGAAATATCAGTATTTCCAAATCATAGTTCTCAGAAGGACTTAAAAGTCTCAAAATTCTGTGTCTCCCTTGGCTTGCTTCTCTCCGGATTCCACCTAGGCTTTATGAATGGTTTGCTTCATATCATCATCTCTGTCTTCATAAATTTCTTTAGAATATTCACTAATCCCTCACTAGGATGACTTTTCTTTTTCTCTGTACTCGTTTTCAACCTGAGCCAAGTATCTCGTCAAGTATTCTCATTGCATATTTTCAACTTTTTTCTACATATTTATTTATTTATTTATTTATTTATTTTTGTACCAGGGATTGAACTCAGAACCTTGTGTTTTCAAGGCAGGAGGTGGCACCACTGAGCTAAATCCCTGGCCCTTGATTTTTTTGAACTGCCTTCCACAGAGATGGGTTTCAAGAGAGTGTTCACAATCATAGAGTGACCCTTCCCATTTAGATTCTTTACCAAAAGATCAAATGACCTTTCTGTGAACTGCACCTGCATGTTCTCAATGGGAACTTGATGAATTCCAGGTAAGGTAATGTAGATTTTCACAAACTTACCTGATTGAGCCCATCCATAATTACTGATTTTCACTGTATATCCTGTTGTGATGGGATCAAACCTGGTTTTTCATTGTCAAGAAGTTCTGGTTTCTTTTGTGATTTTTATTGCACCTGATTCTTTATTTCTGTTTCAATCTTGAATTTTTCAGCTATCAGGGCATCACGTAACTCTCTTCCTAGTAGCCTTTTCCAGCAACACCTCTACCTCTTTGGATCATTCTGGACCTCCTCCAAAGCTGAAGCCACGGTTGGGCTGGGTCTGACTGAAGGCCCAAGCTGCGGGTGTGCAAGGACAGGAATCACTGGCCCCAGCGAGCTCAACACTAGTGCGGACCTCACCAAGGCAAGCCAAGCCGCAGGGCCGGCAGCTGTGCATACAGCCATCCTGCACGAGATCACAGCCCATCCTCCATAACAACACATTCCTTTTTCTTTGTCCTCCTCTCAGAGATGCTCCCAATGCTTCTGCTTCAGCCTGCCACTCTTGTTTTTCTATATTACCCCACCAGGTGATCTCATGCTTTTAATCACGATGCTTTTGCCATTAATACTCAAATCTGCATTTCCAACCTAGATGTCTTTTACTCACTATATCCAAATAGCTGTTGGATTTTCCCTCTAATTTTTCCAGAGGCTTTGTGTCTTCTGTCATTTATAGCAATTGGTGCTACCACCATTCACTTAGATGTCAAGCTAGGAAACTTATAATAAATCACCATTCTTTGCCAATTTTTCACTTAAACAGTACTTGACTGTATTGTGTCTTATTTTTTTCTCCCACTAGTATACTAGATGAGATACTCACTAAATCTCATATGAATTATTATAAAATTCTTTCCATTGTCTTTTCAATCCAATCTCAAAACCATAGCAGGTCACTGGGAATTAATGACTCCAACCTATCAAAGAAAACTGTTGTTTTTGGTAGGGGGTGAAAGCATAATTGAGCTGCATGTTTCAATGTTCTATTTGTTCTTTTTAGAATAAAAAGTACAAAATATTTCTCAAGGCAGAAAGCAAAAACAAATAAAAGCTATGAGCAGAAAGAGAAGTTGAACAGGAGTACTAATATTAGACAAAGAAACCATACCTAAGGAAATGTTGAAACTCCAGCAACATGGGTGAACATATGTGGCCTCTCCCAAGCCCGACTTCTTCAGACACTACCATTTTAGGGTTCCATTTTAGTGATTCCTATGCTATCGCTTTCTTGGCTGTTCTTCTGCAGCCACAATGAGCTCTCTGAAACACAAATTTGATCTCTGTGTCACTTTTAGGTGCTAGAAGCATTGTGCTACTTGGGTGAATGTGGCTGACTTCAAGGGCTTGGGCCAGTTCTCATTGAGCAACTGATGACACAGTTTTGGAGTGATGGGAACACTGTCAGAGACAGGCCACTGGGTTCCCCTGTGGGTGTGGGAGGATGTCAACAAGACTGTCTTGGGCTCTTTTGATGTATAATACTCAAGGGATCCGTAAGGATAAACTCTTTCCAGAATGTGTTGCTGATCAGAATACTTAATCTGTTTCTCCTTTGAGCACTAAAAGCTGGGAAAAAATGTCATACATAGCTCCCTGAGGCTTTATTAAATAGTTATCTGCTAGCAAGGTAGAATTTTAGAAAATAGGGTCCAGGAAATACTGTAACTAGACAGAATGGGACAAAACATTTGAAGAAGGTGTAGATGGAAAGTGTTGTAGTCAAATTGGTAATGAAAATGAAGAATTTCAAATCCTCATCATGAGTGTCATTTCAGTGAAAATCCTATCTTACTGGCTCATTGTTGAAGTTTGAGCTTCTGAAGAGTGCTTTGGGAACATGCAGATAAAATCAGCCCTGGTCCTCCCTTGTCTGGACACCAGGCTCCTTAAAGATTGGTAGTTCTGACAGCTGTTATGTCAGTCTTGTATCATCGATATACCAACAGGATGTGGTGGGGACAGTGGCCAGGGACACTGTAGGGTTAGGTACTGAAGGCTTCTTTGGGTTTCTCAGCTGTTTTCTTATGGTCTGTCTTCATGCATAACGCTTCATGCTTACTCAATTTATGATGGTTCAACATGTGATTTTCAATTTCATGATGGTGAGAAAGTGATAGACATTTAGTAGAAACTGTACGTCTAATTTTTAGTTTGGATTTTTCCCAGGCTATAGATGCATGACAGTGCTCTCTGGCAATGCTGGGCAGCAGCAGTGAGCCACAGCTCCCATCAGCCCCATAATCACAAGGGGAAACAGCAAATACCCTACAAGGTACTGTGTTGCTAAGCTAAGCTGCTATTACATGTATTTTCAACTTAAAATATTTTCCACTCACAATGGATTTATCATGACATAAATCATGGAGCATCTGTAGTTAGGAATAGAAACTGTACTTCATCTGGACACCAACTACCAAAATTTCTTCTTATGTGTGAAGAGCTCACAAAACATTTCACTGACCAGAAGGCAGGCTTACAGCACAGAGCTGTTTTGTCTGTTTATATCCACTCCTATCGATAATGTAAGAGTAGTCTTTGAATATGAGTGACATTATATAAAGCCTGGACTGTTAGGTCCCATAGGGTTCCTTTGTGATAAGAGAAATTGAATATAACATGGAATGAGAAGTGGTTGGGCTCTCAGTGCTCCAGGGAGCAACTAGCACCAAGAAAGTTCTAGAAGTTATAGAATAAGGCTATTGATTCAAAATATTAGTTGGAGTCAGATAATTTTGAAATGAAAAAGAAAAAAATAATCAAACATTATTCTTTCTACAGAAGTAGAAAGCTAGGTTTGGAGTCAATTACATGCCTATTCATCATCATTTCATAAGCATTGGTTGCAAGGATGTACAAAAAACCCCAACTGAGTCTTATCTAAAAATGTTTACAATCTCTACATTTAGGTGGACCAGAAAAAGTAGAAGCTAATAGTAGTACTTAGTTTTCTGTTTTTCCTGGGCTAATACCTAAATGTGGAAGCACAGAACAGCTGCAGATAGAAGACAAAGGTCTAAAAGTATTTGATCTCACCTTGTTCTATACAGGTGCTCATAATAATCATGTGCCATATATTATTGACTGTTTAAAAAACCCCAGCAGATATTGTAATGATGCTCTTGTGTGACAAGGACAAAGCCTGGAGATTTATGTTGCCCCGTAGGAAAATTCTCACTTTTTGCCTCCTTTGAAGCAAGTGACAGAGATAAAATGAGATGACCAGCCCGGCACCCCAATTTAATTAATGCTAGTGGATTTGTATTAGTGAACTGGGGGAACATGTTTGCTATTTAATCGAGACTAGAGAGAAGGAGAGAGAAAAAAAGGCTAAGAATGCTTCGGACTTCAAAACCTCCTAAAGCCATGATGTCATAGAGAAGAAGGTGGGAAGATGGTGACTAAGTTTCACAGGATGAGGTTTACCTAGATAGAGTGTAGGTTTTTAACAGCAATGTCAGACATATGCTAAACTTTCATCTGCAGAGGAGAGAGGTTCATTCACATCTTTTGGGGTGATGGGAAGTGTTGTTTTCTGAAACTACACTTTTAGGACTCAGAATAAGTATACTCTGCCAGATGCTTCAAAGCCTTTTTTGGGCAGGGGAGGAGGTTGGGGGAAGGCAAAGTAAAGTGAAGTAGCCAAAAGATATCCATATCAAGGTCATATGAAAGAAACAACTTTAACCAATGTTCCTTGCAGCTCTGCCACATCTAGGGGAATTTCTCTCAACTTCTCTTTTTCAGAAGCCCTTCTTGGTGTTCTCATTGTTTTGGCTTTCTGCACAACAGGGTGGCACCTGAGAGACACTACCAAAACAGCTCTGGAGATGAATTTCAGATGTTGAGTCTTCCAGCAAATTTGAAATTTAGCCAAGTATTTTCTCCCATTCCTACTTTTCATTCCTTATAATTTCCCGAGAAACTTTCCTGCCAGCAGACTTCTCAGACAGTGACAAACTGAATCCTCATTAAAACAAAGAAAGGTTAAGGGGAAAAAAATAACCTATTTAAAATGAAGTAACTCCCCAGTCTTTCAGCTATAAATTGACAATAGGATTTATATAAATCCATAATTGTATCTCTTTTACCTGCAGTTAGGCTGGTTAATGATGAAAAAAGTATATAGCTGATCGTGTGGCTTTAATGAGGATTCTTTTTACAGAGTTAAAAAAATCCACCAAATTAAATTCTGCCAATTTACTCCATTGCAAATGGAGCACCATCCTGTGAGCCAAAAGTTTGAAAAAAAAAAGAAAAAGAAAAAAAAAATCAAGTAGTTTAAATCAGTTACAGCTAAATGTGTAAGTCAGCATGTGCTTTAGCCTTTAGTCATGAAGAATATATTAGATTTTAAAAATAAATGGCTTTCTGCTGAGTCTTCATTGCAATGGCTTTCTGACTTTTAATTAAATTTTCAGTACTTGTGGCTTCTTCCTCATGTACTCTGGCCAGAGACTCACATCGCCTCCATCATTAAGTGGAGTGGAAAACCAAATTGGAGATTATTAAGCTTGTTCATTTCTTTGTTATCAGTGGCTGGTGACTCTCTCCTTTTTACTTGTTAAATAAGGATGGAGCTTTCTACCAGGATATTTTCCAAGAATGAGATAAGCTCTCGTAAACAGAGCATGATTAGCCCTAATGCGGGAGCTTGTTAAATGTTCCTCATTATACATTTCTGGTCTGTTTCATCAGTGTTAAATGAACTTAATGTAAATTAATAAAAACAGGTTTGCATTATTTGTAACAGGATTGAGAGTAAAAAAGAAAACTGTAAGCAACACTAAACTCAGCAACTAATGTTGAAGTTTGCACTTTTCCTCTGCTGCCCTTTCTATTCTATGGAATTGAATACAGTGTTCCAAAGGCTTAATATTTAATCTTTTGGAATGGAGATTACAGTTTAGGTCTTACATTACAGACTTTAATTGCTAATTTGGTGCTGTTCTACAAATTTTGTCTTTGCTCCTTTTGAACTTCCCAGAAATAGAGATTTATGAAAATCACATATTATGGTAGAGAACAATCTTCAACAAAGGAATTTGAATTTTTATACCAACAGGGTCAAGAACAATATAACTTTAGCTATAGAACCTAATGGTTGGTTTTAAATTCATATTTGTTTTGATTTATAAAAATAAGTTCATTGCAGATGCTTCAAGGCAAATGTGTTATGTAAAATTCACATTGTTTTAAACAGTGACATTCTTAAAATACAGGGCTTCTTTTCCTAATTAAGGAGAAGCCAAACTGAAAAGACACTTAAACATGCACAGAAGGTGGGAAAGCTAAGGGCCAGTAATCTAAATGATACAATGATTTATCTCTGAGATGTAGAATTAGATGCCCAAGAGCAAGTAAGAATAATTGTGGATCTTAGTATTTAAAATTTCAAGGACCTCATTACAAAAAGTAGAATGTGACTAAATTATAAATTCCTTTTGAATATATCACCATAAATGGAAGGTTACAGTGACTTGGACCTTGTGGCTGCTGATGGTGTTGGTGGAACATCTGTATGCGGTGGTTGTGGTTATTTGGTTATCTTTGTAAACATCTTTTTGGTCACAAGGGTTGAGATAAGGTTTAAAATACAGCAAAATCAAGACAAGAGTTGCTAAAAGATAAAAAAAAAAAAATGCTGTACAAGCTGGGTGTGGTGGCCCAAGCCTATAATCCCAGCACTTCGGGAGGCTGAGGCAGGAAGACTACAAGTTTGAATCTTACCTGGGGGATTTAGCAAACCCACATGAAATATAAATAAAAAGCGATGGGATGTAGCTCATTGGTAGAGCACCCATGGGATGAAACCTCAGTACTAGAAAGAAAAAAAACATCATATAACTGTCTCATTTTAAGTGTTTTTCTGAAACTTTACTTTTCATAAAAATTTTGTAGTTTTTCAGATTAATAGCATGTTAAATATTTGTTTAACATCAATGGTGACCCTCATAGCAAAATCTTGATTTTAACTAAAATTCTTAGAGAATGCCATGTCAACAGTCTAGAAGAGTGAAAACATGAAATGTGTTCCACAAATATCAAGCATTACAGATACAACTGGTTGTTCATAGCACACTTTTGTACTGAACTTGGATTGGCCTCAGAATTCTTCTCAACTCACCAATCTAGGCAGTTCCCACCAGTAGATTATAATTGTTATGTGAGATGAAACATTTTTTGCCATTCGTATTATAATTAGTTGAAATTTTGATTATTTTTTTTTAGAATTAGTTAGAAAATCTTTCCATTTTTCAATTTTGGTGTTGGAAACATTTTGGGCCACATTCTAGAGTATGATGAATACATTTTAATTGTTATATCAGAGTTCATTTCAATTTTGATTTCCTGAAGATCTTTTTGTGTCATTGCTGTGTAAACAAATTTTATTTTCATAATGAATTACATATGTAGAAATTAAAGCAGACTAGAATGAAACTGTACCAAACTCAGGAAATGTACTGGAATGTATATCCCTTTCTTCCTCCTTCCTTCCCTTTCTTTTTTCTAACACATCCTTGATTCCTTGAGATTTTGTTTTAAAAAGTAAGAAATAATTTATTATTTCCAAATCACAGTTTAGAGATCTTCTGACATGTCCAGGCAATACCAAAATGTTATTCATCTGGCTTGGCGTAGGACTGTTCACTTTGAACTTCAGCCTTATTCTGCTTTGCTCCTCTGCTTCTCTTCTACCTTAGTCCAGCCAGCTTTGGTCATATCCTTTGCTGTTTCCATGCTGGTTTCCTTGCTCCTGAATAGCTCCTGTCCTGAGTGCTTCTGCATATAGCTGTCTCCTCCCTCTACTCTCCCAGTAAAGCATTAAAGTGAGATGTTGGTTAATTGACAGTTTTAATTCACAGTGCTCTATTTAACAGAGTTTACTAAATGCATCAACTGATAAAACCAGCAAATAAGGACTCATCCTTGCTGGTATGCAATAAGGACCACCAGTAATTCTGTGTGTGTGAATGTAAAGGTCACAGGGAGAAGTTGGAATTTCTGAAAAACTTGAGAGGGTCCAACTGCTACCTTAGTATAAAGAAAATAAATTTTAGGACCTCAATATGTGGCCTAATTGAAATAAATATTTTAAACAATAAATGGCTCTAGATTATCACAAAACCATTAAAGTGATACACTAAAATGAATAACTAAAGTGACAAGAAAATATTCTTTAAAGTGGGGAGAAAAGGATGAATCATATATGTCTGTGAACTAATAAGGGATAATGATAGAAAATATCAATGAAATTCTTACTATGTGCTAGATACTATTTCAAGAGTTTAACAAGTATTAACTCATTTCATATAACAACTCCATGAGGCAGCTACTCTGATTATCCTTATTTTATGAATAAAAACACCAAGACTTGCTCAAGGTCAAACAGCTGTAAGTGGCAGAGCTGGGAGTTGAATCCAGGGTGTCTGACTCTAGAGCTCATATTTTAGTTGGTTACAGTTTCCAAAGCTGAATGCTGTGTTTTCCTTTTAACACTCTTGAAGCTAATCTAAGAAAGAAGTTATATAGGCACAGTCACTGCCCAGTAATGTTAGAGAGTAAAAACAGAGGTTTACGGGGACCGACAGAATTTGAGAATATTACCCAAAGGGTATTTATTTTTATCACTGTAAAAGCACTAACCTCTAGAAAATCAGAATAAAACAGGAATCAGAAAAGAATCACTATTATCTCAGACTTTTGGATGAAACTAGACCTAAATGTAGGATTACTTATTATTTTCAACTTCTCTTCTCTCCTTTTTGATTGAGTATTGAGGGGAAAGAGGATATTATTGCTTAATTAGTATTGGATGGCTTGAAGATTTTCTCAGACGCTAAAGGAAGTGAGTGACCAAAGCTTAGAATTTGAATTTGAAAAAGCAGAGGCTGGCACAAGATGAGGTACAGAGCTGTGTTAAAAACCCATCACCTAATTAAACAGTTGTGGAGAAAGTAAAGCAAGTAAAACTAGACAGTGCATGCTGACTTCCTACAGCTGCAGTGTGGTAACAATGATGGTAGAGAGACAGGACAGAGAGGTTATGGCCGTTAGTTGCTGCCCCTGATTTCCTGACAAAGTCAGCTGCGGTGTATTCGAAAACAATCAGTCCTTTATTGGGTTTTGGAGCTATTTTTAGACATTATCTTTTAAAAATGAATTGCGACTCTTTTTGTATTTATTCCAATATCTAATATGTATCCAATGTGCATGAGATCATAAGATAAATCTTTGTAGACACATTTTAAAAATTACAAACAGATATGTTTCCTTTCAGCCCAATTCATCCCTCCTTATGTTAGTAATGTTTATTTAGTAGAGAATTGCCTAGAGAAGTACCATAAGCTATCAATTTCATTTTTTATTAATATTCTTCTCTGCTACCTTTCAGGTGGGAGGGATCCAGGTAGGTGCTAACTTGCACAATTAGAATACTATCTCCACCATGCGCCATTCTGCTCATTGGCTACTTACAGCATAAATGTACACAGTGAGATAGGCCCTACAAATAAGACACAAAAACCTGAAAAGAAGTCATGAACAAAATGAGAGCCTGTAATTCTGACTTCTTAAATATATCTCCACTTTATTTCAGAAAATAAAAGAAAAGCAAAGGAAAGAAAATGTCTTACTTATATAATCTTAGAAAAATCTTAACAGGTGACGAGATTTCTAGAATGCTGAGTAATCTCATCAGTTGAAAATGAGTCTTATATTTAGCAGAAATGAGGATTGCCATGGCAAGTGCTCTGTTAAGCTTCCTTCAAAGAGTTCTTAGAAGAACTTTGAGTGGTTTTCATTCATGTTTGTGGATTTCATAGATGTTTTCCAACCTAAAATTAAAAGGCAGAAGGAAACCTTATGTCCATTTAAAAATAATGGCATATTCTTTTCCTTCCTTCCTTCCTTCCTTTCCTTCCCTCTTTCCTTCCTTCCTTCCTTCTTTCTTTCTTTCTTTCTTTCTTTCTTTCTTTCTTTCTTTCTTGGTACTAGGGATTGAACTCAGGACCTTGCGCTTTCGCAGCAGGTGAGGCATATTCTTTCTTTATAAGATTGTCAGAAAAAAGTTTTTCAGAATCAGGTTCTGAACGTTTTCTCAGAATCTGGTTTATGTGTCACTCTGATAAGGCTGAAGGCCCCCGAACACAACCATTCATCTTCCCGATCCTCCCTTTTCCTTTACCCCTACAAAACAGAGAATTAATTGACTGGCAAAATCAGGAAGTTGCACAGTGTAACCAAATGGTAGCATAGTAATACTAGCTACAACTTATTAAATACTCAATCCATGAGAGGTGCTCCACATGTACCATTTTAAAAAATTCTCATGGCAACCCTAAAAGGCAGATTCTATCCCTATTAGTTGGATAAAAAATGCGATGCTCAGAAAAGTTAATGGCTAAGGTCACCCAACCAGTAGGAAGAGGTGGAACTGGAGTTCAAGAAATGTCTGCTAGATTGTGAAGCCAGTGCTGTTAACACTACACCATCCTGCTTCCCTATCTATATTACCTACATTCAAACGTGCTGTATTACCTAATTTGTGTCTGAAACAAAAGGACAGCTTACTACTGTATTATAAAGTTAAATTTGCAAAGGCCCTGTCAGCCCTATCCAGCTAATTCTGACAACTGAGAAGGAATCTTTTGGATTGAAGCTTTGAAAACAGGCTTCCCCAGCTAGGCAGGTGGGGTGGCTACATGGGATTAAGGCACAGGGACTCTTTGCCGAGCAAGGTGCTCCTTCCTGTTAGAACACATTTCCGCACAGCCCTGCAGTCTGCAAGCTCCTGGCACCTCCTCCTGCTTCTGCTTCCTAGTGGGCTGTCTGAGGGAGGCTATACATATGTATTAAGTTATTAAGCAGTGGTATGGGTTCTCACAAGTTCAAACACAAAGCATGCTGTGTCTCTGCTCGAGCATCTCCAGGAGGGCCTGGATTAATAGAAATGCAAATGGAGCATCTGCACAAGGCCATATGATTAGAGCCTCCCCCTCACACCTCAAAGTCAAGAGCAAAAAAACACTGCATGTGAAATACAACAAAAATGGTGATATAATATGCAAAGTCTGTTACCCATTTCAACAGCAGTCAGCAAAACATTTCTACTCACACCACTTAGAACAATTCTGTCCCAACTTTATTATGTAAGCTAATGTTTTTCATCAGGGATAAAATTCCTGTTGGTATGTTAGAGTCCCAACTGACTGCTTTATTGCTTAAAACTCTCTCCATACCACTTCAACAATGAGTCCACTCTGGAAATGTGCTGTTAAGAGAAGTACGGCTTTCGTTTTTTTAACCTCTGCTCTTTCTTTCCCTGGTGTCAACATTCAATGGTTTTAGAAGCCTGTGCCCTGTCTGTCCTGAGCCATAGGCTGTGCCAGGCTGGTTTGGGTTGCTGAACAGGTCACAAGTTTTGTCTCCATTTGAGGCAGGTAGTTCCACTCTTTTTGTGGCTGCTTCCTTACTTCTTACACTGGCAGCTATCACTTACAACTTCTCAGGGCAAGGAGCAAATCCCAGCACCTTGCCACAGTAGTGTACCTATGTTTTCAGGGATAATTGGATGCATAAAGGAGTAAGTAAAAAAAAAAAATCTGCTTGTCTTTCAGCGCATGTTTTGGGCCGGAGAGTGTCGATGTGAGGGAACGGGGATGACTTCGTGTCATCCAGCTGTCTCCATTGAAGAAAAAATGGTAGCTCACTCATGACTGTCCCTTCTTTCTTCTTTTTCTTCCCACTAGTGTTCTCCCTCCCTGAATCCATCCTTCTTCTTTATCTTAGCTGGTTGGTTTGGAACACGTATGCCTAGGCGACCCTGGAAAATTTTTTTCAATCATGACCCTGTGGTGTCATATAGATAGCTGAGTGAGCGAATCACGGCTCCTTCCCATTTCTGTGAAAGAGGAGGTACCTATGTGGCTGAGAGTGACTCATATCTAGAGATAAATTCTCAGGTGACCCTGAAGCCTAGATATTTGGTATTTTCTATATATTCAAGCAGCTTCATGACTGAGTGATCATTCAGCTGCTAGAGATATTATAGACCTATTAAATTGGATGCTTATGTGGATATTTAGTTGTATTTACAGAATGTTATTCATTAGAGGACAGATTGTCTCAGCAGATTATTTTGCCTAATTCAAGTAAGGCTTCCCATTTTTTACTCCTTTTCCCCATTTATTGTCAGTGTCCATCCACCATTCCCTATATCTCACCTGGGTGACCGCCATACAAGTTCTTTCCCACCATTCAGTTACACACATGCACACTCCTTTCAGATCACTGTAAAGCCCAGCATTAATTAACTACTCAATGAAATTCTTTCAATGATTTTCCATGGCCTAATAATAAACACAAACTTCTTATTCTAAAATTTAAAGCTGTCAAGGATCTGGCCTCGACTCGCATCTTTGAACATTTTAAATTGCCTACACCTAATTCACACCACATCATCTATAATTCCCTCTCTCTCTAAGCCCTAAACACAATTCACATCAGTTAACAGGAAGCTCCTCCCCCGATCCATCCCTGCCTTTGGACTTGTCCTTAACGAGTATCTCCTTGTCACCTCCTGTTGGAAGACTACTCAAATTCATCCTAATAACTCTGTGTACCTGCCCGCAGAACTTTGTCCCTCTTTTTGACCAACATTTCTCTTGCCCTTGTATTCTAGGTAATGCTTGTCACTGTGAATAGGCATGCAGTAGAAAAAGTTTCATTTACAGAACAAATGAAAGAATATAGAAAGAGTTCACCTCTGTCTGATCTCTTTGTAGTGTTTGTGCGATCCCCGAGAGATCACAGTGTGATGTACCAGAAGGAGACTGAGGTTTTGGGTAAGAGACCTGGAATGGAGTCTCTGCTTGGTCGCTAATTAACTGTAGGACCTTGGGCAAGCTACCTACCTTCTCTGCACCTCACCTCTATATCTCTATCTCAAGGCTGTTGAATGCATCAAGTTTTACTGTGGATTTTTTTGTTCATATGCATATTCTTTAGTCCCTGGAAATGCTACAAAGCAAAGTACTGCTCATCTTACAGACAGAGAGCACTCTTTTTGCATATAAATCATGGCATGAACTGACATCATATATAGCACAGACCTAGTAACATTTCACTGGAAAAATAATGAGCCAGGTGAGTATTTTATGTTCACAGTAGCATCTACTCCCTTGACAACTAACTGTGGAATGGAAACTGTATGCTTACTTTTAAAGACCATACATTTTGATAGTTTAACTAATTTGGGGATCCAGTATTAGAAATGACACAGTGCTGCTAATTCAAGTGTCTACAATGAAGAATTTCTTGGGAGAAGAAAGAAAAGGGGGGAGACATTTCCACAGTGATTTCTTGTATCTGCAATCCTAAATCTAATTTAGTATTAGTGTTCCTGACAGGAAAAGAAATTTCAGGGCAGTTACTCACACTTTTGAAGGTTTTATTTGGTTTAACCTCAGAAATAACTGCAGTGATGGAGCTGAGTGCTTTCAGATGTGGGTTTTCTCTCTGAAATAATGGACTCTTGAGTTTCTTCTCTTCCTAAAATTACATCTGAGATGCTATAGGGGCTTCCTGAAGAGTAGCTGTAATTATTTTGTGATGTTAAAACATAAAAAAAAAAAATCTTCTGCCCACTTAGTAGGGTATTTTTTGAGAACATGTAAGAAACTGGGAAACCTCAGTGACTATGTGATAGATTTTAATGTGACAGACCGTATAGCTCATTGCAGCCACACATTCCCATTACCAGACACATCTCTTGTGAGCCAGGACTGCCCTTTGTGCAATGAATTATGGTGAGAGTTCTGCCCATGTCTCAGATACTCTCCAGAACTCATTTCATGTTATTTACAGCGTTCTCTCCCTTTTTGTGGCATGTGTCCCTTTCTTTAGAAACTTCCCTCTGGTCTCTTGTCAAACTACAGTGGTGAGCATAAAACAGGAAGCATACACTCATTTTTCTGTTGGGGGTGAGATAAATAACTAAACAAGAGATATTCAACTTTATAGCAAACACTATAGGGGCAATGTTGCATTGTGACAAATAATGCAAAAGAAGGTGTGAAAGAAGGCACTCTAGTTAGCACTGGGCTAACTTGCTTTTGCTGTCTTCTATTTTTGGATTTTTCCCCCTTGACTGGTATATTCCTGTGGGAACTCTCTACAAAACCACTAATATTTGTATAATTATTTACAATTTACAAAGCACTTCCCAGAAAATTTTAATGTTTCACAAATCATTCTGGTTACCCTTGACATTGTTGTTTATAATTTTCTGATGAAACTGAAACCAGGAGTTAATCACTACAAGTTAAGTGGTAGATACCCAGGGCACCTTTTAATACTGTTGTCTCACCACCAGCAGTTCACAGAAGCATCAGGTTATGGAAATCTATTCCCAGACAATTGAGAACATAGGCACTGGTCAGGGTCAGGTTCCAAAAACTAGAGTGAACCTGATCTAAGGGTTCCAGAACACAGAATCTAGGGAGATTAGAAGGCAGAAGCCAGGGCTGAGAAATCCAGCTAAAATCCAGGGAGGAAATTTAGTACATTTAGAATTAGCTATTCTGAGGGAGCCAGATAAAGAGGTGTATCTAAGAAGGAGGTGATGGAATGCACCCGTGTCCATTCATCAGGATTTAAACGTTTAGATTAAGCTGGGGAGATGAAGTGTGGTGGGAATCTCTGAGTCAGTGAAAATAGCTGCAGGTGTGTTGTGTAGAACATTGTAGCCTTGCCCATGGGTCAGGAAGGGCAGGTTCAGATGTCAGATTGTGAATTTAGGAACACTGAACTAAGTCTTAGGAATGGCAATATCCAGAAGATACAGAAAATAAAATGAAGAAGCATATGAAATCTCTTGAGGGTTAAAAATAGAAATACCATTGCAATTAGAAATTACCAGGCCATTACTTTTTCTTTTTTTGTGTGTCTTACGGTATAATTATTTGGCACTGTGCAGACTAGGTTAGGGTTTTGGGGTACAAATATGTCTGAGAAAAGAATTTACAAATCCTTTGTCAATAAGGAAAATCTATGTTACAACCTTTGCATTATTTTTGTTTAAAAATTTCAATTTTTCACTTCAAATAGGCAAATTCATGGACTGAGACTAAAGAATGATTCTGGATGCTCATGCTATGTTTATATGACTGTAAGCTTGCTTGTGCATATATGTATGTGTGTGTGTGTGTGTGTGTGTGTGACCATGCACATAAAAGTATATATAACCTACTGATTAGGATGTTTAAATGTGATAAGGAATAACTGTTCTTTGAGGTGATAAACTTAACTTTTCATATCTTTTTAAACTTTCTTGTAGCTCATCTCATTTATATAAGCATAATTAATGGCTAATAAATCTTGCTGACATCTTTTAGCTTACGAACTGCAAGCTTTCTCATAATTTCTGGTCCTGAAGATAATGATTCTATTTCAATATTTTAAATACTGAGCTACTCTTCCTATGTCAGTTTCTTTCTTTCTTTCTTTCTTTCCTTTTTTAATATTGCAGAGGTCAGGGTTACTTGGAGATTTATTTATTTATTTATTTATTTATTCATTTATTTATTGATGCTGAGGATGGAACTTGGGACCTTGCACTCACGAGGCAGGCAGCAGAACCACTGAGCTAAATTCCTGGCCCTCCTATGTCATTTTTGATAACCCTTTATCAGTCTTCACTTGGCCTTCACATATTGGCTAGTTTCCTAAACAAGGCAGGGATAAGGGTAGAATGGGAGTCTTTTAAGGTAACTGGATAATTTATAAAATCCTAAACCCTTTGGTATGGAAGAAAAAATCTTTACTGGTGAAAAATGGAGACTGGCTTTTTATGTGGACATCATTTGATCTTAGTAGCAACATATATTTTTAATTAATATTCTTAATGTTTTCTTTATAGAGTGACTATATGAAGGAGATTGATTGATTGCTTTGCCAATGTATTGCTCTGTAATGCCTTTTGATAATGGTATAGATCAGAGCCCTAAACTCAGAGTTCTCACTTTTACTCAAGTATGTAAGTAATCTGCAAATGAATGGTATGGAAAATTTTAGGAAATGTCAACCTAACTCACAGTACTGTCTGAGCTCTTAGTGTTTTCTAGTAACTCTGTCAAGGTTCCTTTTAGAAATAGAACTTTATTGATTACACCACTGCTGCTTGCAAGAGGGGAGGAAGTTGAGAGGAAGGAATGAGAAAAAGAGGAAGAGAGGGCAAATAAGTAGCTGAATTGTGATGTTACTTAGCCCTAAGTCACCAGGTAAATTTCTTTGCTAATCAAATTTCTTGGTTAATCCGCAGATTATCATATGTAGCCACACCCTTCCTCAGTCTCTGGAGAACTGAGTCAGGGGTTTGTGATAATCTTGCATGTCAACACATCAAAATGTATTTGTTGTTTTCTAAAATCCCTTAGGCCCTACTGTGTTGTTGCTGTGGGATTTTCAGGAAGAGAGATGGGAGACTGAGGCCCTTTGCCCAGGAAGCAGCTTTATTCGTGCCTTAGTAGATTTGTATCCAAAGGCTGAGTGCCGAACTTGGCGTAGTTGCCCCCTTTTATAGGATTTTTACATCTTTGGTTGGTTGACTCACCAAAGTTGTAGGATCTTATAGGATAAGTGTCCTCCTATCCTGGGTTCTTGTTGACCTTGGAGGGCCAGGGCCAAATTATTAGCTGTCCTCTTAGCCCAGTTACCTTTTTAGCTTTGGTGCCTAAACCTCAGTTGTTGAACACTCAGGAGATCAGTTAAGCCAGTATTGCAGTGAGAGCAGTAGGTTTAATCTTATGACTTATCTAGATATCAAGAACCTAGAAATATCTATTATGGCCAAGGAACTGTTATTTCTTACCAATTGTGGTTGTCTTAGAAGTTGAATATTAACAAGTAACTTAGAAGTTGAATATTAACCAGTAACAGTTATAAAGATTTTATAGAGACAACTTGAAATGAAGGACAGCATAATACATTATCACAACAATCATGATGACATCATTATATTAGAACCACTATGTTTTTGTTATTATTTCTGAAACACATTTAAATTATTATCTTGGTATAAAATGACTTTTTAGTTATCTTCGTCTAATTACAAGATATTAAATGACATACGGAAACTTTTACCTAATTTATCTTTTAACCATTTGTTTGTAACCAGAGTGATATTTAAGTAGAATGTGCTTGTTTGTTTTATAGATATACTTTACAGGTTATTAACTCTTATAAGTTTAGGAAACAGTGTTAATGACCATATGTAGACTTTTTACTCAATACAAGTGTTTCTCATTTACACAATAACAAAATATTTAATCAAACCAAATAGATACAAATTTAACCAAGAGTATCCTAGTCAGCAAACCATTGCTTTAGACACAGAGAGCTTAACTTTTACTTATAACCAGCTTAAAAGTATATCATAATAATTTATTTAATATCTGTTGGGGTGTGGCACCATAAGACCTTGGGAAAACTGGAGAAGCCACCCTTCAGTGGAGAAACTGGACAAAATTTGGTCTAGACAGCTGCTCTTTCAACCACAGAGAGCAGTTTTGTCCAACAGTTCCCCAAGTTTAAGGGGTTTCCACTTAGTTACCTTAACAATTGCTGTAGACAATTCAGCATAACAGTTAACATTCTAAACTATTTTATATATTATCTTAGACCAAGGAAAATTTAAGTTATTGTACACAGTCAATAATAGGCATTGCATTTATGAAATTAATTTTGGACATTATCTTGGTTATCTAGGTTATCCATCTGGATAAAAACATGTCACCAATCTTTATAATATCTTTATTCTTATCAACTAATTTAAATTAGTCTACTGTTAAGCTATGTGAACCACAAGCATTTGAGTTAGTATCATGAGTGTCTACTTATCTATAAGGTGACCTAAGTAGAACATATAATTTAAGATTCACATACAGAAAAATACACAGTTTAAATCATACATAATCTTTATATTCGCAGACTCTAAGGCTTCTGTCTGTAAGTCCCATATGACTTTGAAGTTTCTTAACCTTAGTCCTGTAATCTTTGGTGGACTTAGCTATTTATAAAACCCTAGATAACTGGTTTTTATGTGGAAGGCCAAAAGCCAGTGAAAAATAAAAGGAAAAATAAACTTCCTTTAGGTACCTTAACCCAAGGAAGAAAAAAGGAAACAGACACACAAACAATTACTTTTAGATCAGAGCATACTCTTAGAAATATTGGCCAAGTTGAGCTATAGCTATAATAATCTGTTGTAGGTTCATTATAAATTGACTAGTCAGAACTTTCGGGGGTGACCAGATCGAGTAGACATTTCTAAACTAACACCAGTAAGGAGGTGGGAGAGAAAACCTCTTATTACAGACTTAGAACCAGAAAGAGTTGGGGGTGGGGGAAGAGTCTTGACATTTTGGTTTTTTATTTTTTAATTTACCTTTTGAGAAAAAAAAATCAACTTTTAATTTAATTATAGATCACATATCAAGGAAAGCAGAGCCATGTGCCTCCCTCCCTGCTTCCACGCGGTGGTTGGCACTAGGCTCTCCTACTCTCCAACATCCCATCTTTTGGTAACAAACAGAAAAAAATTAAAAGCTTCTGAGTTGTCCCCTTTTTATATTTAGCCCAGCTTTTAATTGAAAATTATTTTTTTATAATTTTGGTTATACTTTCCTTCTTTCTCTTTGGTCTCAGATTGCTACATTTTTAAATTTGACTGGCTGTCAACAGACTTTCAAGTAACCTTGAATTAGTACTTTTATTTTAACACCTCCAGAAAGCAGAGAAAAGAGCAAGTTAACTCTATAATTGTAGTTTAAGAATTTACAATCCATTAGAAATACTTTAAACTTATTAATTAAATAAAAAATACCAACTTAAAATTGGAAGCCAAAAGTAAATTTATCAATTAGCCAAGATTTGTAAAAATGGACTCTTATTGTGACTCTGGGTTGGCTCTCATGCCACAGGAGGGTCGTTTTATGATTGACTCTGTTTTTACTGGGCTGTGGGGAGTTGTGCCTTTCTAATTTTCTCCTGAGTTGAGGAAAAGGGCAGTCTTTCTCCCCTGTGTGGCTGCAGCCATGGTACCAGGAGTTGGGCCCTCCTTGGCTGGCGCCAGCTTCAGTCAAGGTGGAACCATCGGTCTGGGGTGTTGAGGCTTATAGACTGGGGGTAGGGATTCCAGAAGATCCCATGTGGAGGGAACCGGAGATGAACTCTCTCTTTTCTTGTCAAGTTCCTGAGTTTTTAGGGGAAAAAGGACAACCAGTCCCTGTCTCCAACACAGTTTGTAATCTGTCTCCTCCCAAGACCCCACCCGATCTTTTATCATTAACAAATTCAATCAACAAGTGACATACCCAATCTTTGTCCAATCTGAACTTTGGCCAGAAGACAAATAAGGTTGAGGATGGGAGTTTGTGGCCAAATGAAAAAACAATACTTTATCATGTCAGCTTTCTTTTTGTTTTTCTGTCCCTGGATTGTCACCCCAAGTCCTTAACATCAGTCCAAGGGGGCTATCAGGGGGTACTTCGTTCCCTGAGCCCCTTGACTCCCTAACCTGCCCTAACTGGGAAGGTCATTTATTTCCCATTCTGTTTGTCCCAAAAGCCCAAGGCTCAATGTCAGTGCACTGAGATGTCTAGCCATTCATTAAAGCTCAAGGCTCAACCCCTGGCACACACCAAGATGTCAAAGTAAGGAAATTGGTCAGGATGGCCAGGTCCCCGGCAACAACCCTGAACAAGTGGCTAATTATCTCCTTATCAAGTGAGCACTGAGCAGGCCATCCCGCCCCAGATGACGGCCAGTTTCATAGAAGGTCTGGAGCTTTCCAGGACTCAGCTTAACATCATAGTCACCCAAATATTCCCTTTTAAAATTCTTTAACATATACTCTAGGAGAGTTGGTTTACTCTGCTTTCCACCCATTTCCTCCCTTTAACAGACAACTTTCATGCACAAGAGAAGGAGGAGAGAAGGGGAAGGGTTTTAATTGGAAGGGTGGCATACTGGCCTCATCTGTCTCTGGCCGCTCTCCTTTCAGAGATATTCAGGTGCCTCTTAGCATTGGTGGAGCTCCTGAGGACTATCATCACCCTTAGCCATATCAGGATCACCGCAGAACTGCGGAGTCCTTCAGGCCCTGTGGTCAGGTCAGAACCTTCCGGCGGTTCAGCTCGTTCACACACAAACACACAATGACTCCAACCCGCCGCCTAGCGCCTTGTTCCTTTCAGAACTGCTCACGCAACTCCAGTACTCCGGTCTGTGGCCCAGTTCCCGAGAGCTGCGGTTTCAGTTTCAGTGAAACTTACTCAGCAACTCTGGGAGGTGATCAGTCTCCCCTTCTGCCTTATTAAAGTCAGGACTACCAAATCGGACTTGGGTCTTATCAAATCTGGCGGAGAGCGCTTCCTGAACTGGTTCCTGGGCTTCCAGGTTTCGTGGTGCATCTGGAGCTTTCACTCTGGATGTTGGGAGGGGCCACATTCCCTATGGATCAAAGGTCTGCTGGCGCCAGGCCAGGTCACTTCTCCCAGTGCTCCCAGGCAGTGACAAAGGAGTTGGAAATACACTGTCTCCAAATCCCCCGACGCCCCAGAAATGCGGTGAGATTTTCGTGTAGAAAGGACACTGAGGCCTTCGTCTCAGGAAGCAGCTTTATTCGTGCCCGCGCTGACTCCGCAGATTTGTATCCAAAGGCCGAGTGCCGAACATGGCGTAGCTGCACCCTTTTATAGGAATTTTACATCTTTGTCTCCCTTATATGGGCATACACTAACATTTTTACACTTTGGTTGGGTATACGTGGACTTTCTACAGTCTGCTTGGGTATGATTTATGTTACAGAGTTACATTAGAACTGCACATGAGTACACAAGGTCAATATCACTACATTGTAAAAAGTTCCCGCCTGCACGAGTCAGGAGGGGTCCGACCGCATTGTAGCTCTCCAAAGTGGTAGCAAAGAGGGGGATCTGAACCTGTTCACATTTCCAAGGAAGGGTTCCTGGCTCATTGTTTTGAGGAGGTTTTAAAATGAGAAAGGGGAGGGATCTGAGGTACTACAGATATCCAGGATCTGAGGTACTACAGATATCCAGGATCTGAAGAAGAAACCATGTTTCTCCACCATGAATTTGTATACAGTGGTATCCTCTGCTGCATTCCGGAAATCGGTGTCTAGTATTTGTTCTCTCATTGCCAAATGATGGATCCTGGGCATTTCAGGTAACACATTTCCTGCTGTCTGAGTGAAAGTATTTAAGTGCCTACTGTTTTTCATCGTTCAAGTTGTTTCCCTGTTTCTCCTGCTGGGAAACAGGGCTGCCCTATGTACAGAGCCACTCGGCTGGCAAAACGTGAGGATCATGTTTGGTGCTGAATGCGTTTGATGGCGTGATATTCGGGGCAGCTGGGCTTATTGCTGACCTTGCTTTGGCAATTCTGGGAGGAAGGCATCAACATCGCTATCCTCTAATGTATAGTCTATCTATTAGGTTCCAGGCTAAGGTAAAAGGTTGGGAGTCTGTGTGATTAACATTCCTAACAACCAGGATAGAATCATAATAAATACTTTGGATGTTAGTTTCAAACCTTAAGAGTTTTTCATTCTAAGGATGGTAAAATCTTGGGTTGTAGTGTGAATAGAGGTGGGTTTAGATTCAAGCTCCACATCTATTCCTGGTTGGCCTGGAGCAAATCATCTAACTTCTTCAAACCTGTTTGTCCATTTATAAAATAAAGATAAAACAGTATCCATTTCACAGGACTGTTTTGAGAATAAATAAGGCAATGCCCATAAAATCCTTGGCCCCCACGCAATGAGGATTCAATAAATATTTTTTGTGTGTGTCCTGTGTCAGATGTGAACAATTGGTTACTTCACATCCTTCCTTTGTATCTTCTTTAACCTAGTTTTCTATGCTTAAAGTGTTAGCTTTTAGAAAAGATTTATTTTCTGTGTTTTCCTTTAAATATTTTAGGAAACTGAACTTTGCAAAATCCATGCTAAATGCAAAACAGTTCAAAGGAGTATAAATGCTGGTCTTTGTTGGTGGCCCCACCTTTCAGAAAATACTGTAGTTACATGAGACATGAAGGCAATGTGATAATAATTCTCCATGTCATAAATGTCTCATTTGGGGTTATTCTTAGTTTTCTATTGGTGAATTTAATTTTAACAAATTTGTTTCATCTTTTTTTCCTATTCCCATGAGCTGCAGCCCTAGTTTAAGGTCTAGGCACATTAATGGAATCAAAGAATCATAGATCCTTGGTTGAAAGGTACTTGAAAGTTATTCATTTTTGTAGTAGCTGGCAGCTTGTTCTTTTGTCATGTTTGGGTAAATCCTACTAGTTCTGGAAAGATCTTATAGGAAAAGTGTTAAGAAGGCATTATATGAAGGAAAGAAGATGGTTGTAGATGTAATGGCATAAGAAAGTCCATGAAAGTTTTTTGAAGGAGTGGAGATGGAAGGAAAAAGTAAAGGAAGGATAATATGTTTGAAAAATTAGAATATGTAGGAATGAACTTTATGTTTAAATTAGATGGCAACAGGAAGTTTTCTGGAGGTTTTAGGGATGGGTGTCCTATTACCCAATTTCATGAAGCATATTTTGAAAAACATTTGTTTAATCAGCTTCTGCTTTCTGGAAGGCTCAGGCAAAGTTTTTCTCTTTTAAAAAACTATTGAAGTTGTGAGTATTCTGATTAAGATTTTACTTCTGAAATTATTATTTATGAACTATATATTTTATCTTAACTTTTTGTAAGTAAAAAATTTGTTTGCAAATTATGAGAGTCACAAGAATAAATAATCATGTAACTAAGCAAGATATTGTTCAGCAACGAAAAAACAAAAACTCAGTAATGCTGTGAAAGAGACTGGAAAGAAAAAGTAAAAGCATGCATTTATATTTTTCATTTCAAGTACCAAATTTGGACAGTTGAGAAGTTAGCCTGTTCATTTGAAGTTTCTGGAGGATTAAAAAATGAAGGCAAGTTTCATTTTGGTCTCTGCAGTCATACATATCCAAATGAAATGCCAAATTAACAGGCCACACTGGCAGCTGTAAACAAGCTAATCCTTTAATTTATTGGAGCAATAGAACATGCATAATATGTTGGACTCATTATATATAATCACTCAGTGATGGCAAGATTGAGATTGTGCTAGTGGAAGAACATTTACATGACAGAAAATTGGTGTGTGTAGGAAAGAGGATATTAATCTACCAGAAAATTAGGAATGTTACTGAGGAAGCTGTTGGCGTGAGCCTGCCAAATTACTCACCATGAATTAATTACTGTAGGTGAGGCAGGTGGCCTTATAACCAACTCAAGTATTTCAACCTAAAAAACTTTTTAATTATAATTGCTTAGATCAGTAGTTTACTCCAATGCCTGAGGAAGAGAATGAGGTCATAACTAAAAGATCCTTAAGGGAAAACCTTATAATAGAAGCCATTTGACAGAATTAGATCAGTTCATATAATTTTGTATAAATATGTATATATTTTTAAATAAGGAGGATTGTATAAATATAGGTGTATTTTCAGAAATAGCCATATAACTAATTTAATCTAAACGTATCTTTCAAAGGAGGGTGAAAATTCAGGATTTAAATTTCTCCAGGGGAAAATAACTTCCTGAATTAATACCGCGAATTGGACATTTTTACTCAGTGATATATAACGTATGCACTTAGAGAGTTTGTGGCACATAGGAAGTCCTTGAGGAGAGTGAAGGCGTGGAGATGGGAGAGAAGTATTTTTATTTCTTGATCCCCTATCCTCACACTTTCAAATATGATAGCCTCATGGTTATTAGAAGTATCTCATAGCTAAAGTGCAGCAAATGTCGAGACTCAATCTAAGGAAATTCATAAACCTATAAATACAAGTTAAGTCTTTCCAGTGATATCGAGCACCCCAAAGAGGTGCTCTGGAGGTAAGAGTAGAGATGTTGGGATGCACAGCTATTACCTAAACAAAGACCATTCCAGCCCCACCCATTTGATAGATGAGGAAACTGAGACCTACTGAAGTCATACACTTGATAAGGGGTCAACTGGGATTTAATCCTGGATTTTGTCATCCTAAATCCACCAGCTCCAATCAACTACTGCCTCAGTCCTTTAAAGGACATTTACATCAATGCTGTAAAATGTATGGTTTTGACTCATCATGAAGGAAGTTTTAGAACAACTGAGCAGATGATTATATATATTTTAGGGTGCTGACCCCCTTCTATCTTCCCTAAAATCATATACTTTATTCTCTGAGTATTAGTTTTTCCCTAAGTCCAAAATTTGAGCTTATGATTTTAGTGTCAATTATTAGGTTTAAAAAACTATGTGAAAAAAACTCGACTATGTGAGTGGGTGAGGTACAGGAAAGGAAAGGAAAGAACTAAGTCTTCTGTTGCCAGTGTTTAAGGAAGAACTGGGCTTTAAAGAGGTGAAGATTATTGAGAGACATGAGTTGTGTCATAGTAACAAAGAAAAAGGCACTAGCCCCGACCTTGGCCTTTTGCTACTTGTGCCCTTTCCACCAGAACCTGCAACTACCATCTACTTTATATAAAACCAGAAAACTTCACCTGTGAGTCTGGAGAATCTTCCTGCTAAGCCCAACTCACTGTGTGGTTAACAAGGAAATTTCCTCTAAAATGGCTTTTTTTTTCTTAGTGTTGCTGGCATCAAGTATAGTTATTTGTGTTTTCCATTTGCTACTTGATTTATTTTAGAGACTGACACTTTTACAAGCTGACATCTCAGCACACAGACACTTTTTTTTACTTTGCTGAATGCAACTGATGCTACTTACTTGACGCCATGCTGAGCAAAACCTAGTTAAAGGTTTCTCTTTGTGCCACAATCCATCACTACTTTTACAGTTCTTCATCCAGAAGCGTGTAAACTGCCTCCTAATTTTGGCATCTGTTACCTGTGTTTCCAGCTCCTCCCTGTTGCTTCCTGAGATCACTCTGTCAGGTAGACACTTGAGGATTTCATTGCCACCCAGGAGTGCAGCAAATTCAAAACTATTTAATATTTTTTAAAAGTTCCTATTGGCGTAATTATGATGGAGGAGTGATTAATATGAAACTAGATATTAAAAGAGAAATTTGATCCACTACTATCAGTTGGTTATCATTTATTTATCGTATTGGAGAGACATTTATTGTTTGCCTATAATACACCAAAAGATTTAGAAAACAAATTACCCTTTCCTTGTGGAGTTTTCAGTATAGTGAACAACTTTATGGTTGCCTGTTTGATAAAACTCTGAAACAGGTCTCTTTAAATTCTAAAGTTTCTGCACTCGGTGCTTCTTTTTTTCTTCTATGCCTTTCTTTGAGAGAATATTTCCACACAGACCCGCCTCCTCCCCACCGAGAGCCCCATTCTTCTGGCTTTTCTGTTTTCTTCTCCAGCACCAAAAAATACTGTTTCTTGGCCTATGTTTTCTCCTTTGTGGGGAACAGACCCACACCAGTGTATTCATAGTGTCCCCAGGTGACAGATGTTACATTTGGGGATAGCATTCTTAAGGTGTCACAAAATGTTTAAGAGCATTTATTAGTTCAAATACTAACTTGCATTATCAAAGTGCGAAATAATGAATTCTTGAACAAAGTAAAATTATTTCTGTCTTTGTGAAATGATTAATCTGGCAGCTGCCCCTGGAGTGTGGGAAAGCCTTGTTCTATGTGATAATCCAAATATCTGGATTCTTGCTCTTGTGTTGGGCCACTATCCCCTAGATGTTGATCTTAGCTCAAGGCACAGTCACAACTGTCGCGCTATGGTCGCACCTTACAGGCACTGGGGAAGAAGGCATGGAGGGTAGGCAGTTTCCTTTAAGGATGTTACTTGAAAATCACACACTTTTGTTTAAATGTTATTGGCTTGAATCACCTTCAAGGTCACACCTACATTATTGAAATGCTGGAAAATAAAGTCCCTTGCAGAACAGTTATATACCTAGCTACAGCATCAGTGGAGATGTACATTATTGAAAAGAAGGGGGAATGGATATTGGAGAAAACTAGTTGTCTGTGCATTAATGTATGTGTAGCATCTTTCATAAGGCAAGGACCATGTGTACTATCTAAACTCATAAGTAATGAAAACAGTGACCCACTACTACGCAATAAATCATTGCAAGTGGAAGTGGTGAGAAACTGATTGTGTTTCAGTGGGCTGTTGATTCATTACTTCTCTTCCTTTCCCCAGTGTTTTCTGAAGAATAACCAGGGAGGGCTGGGGATTTAGCTCAGTGGTTCCGGAGCCTGCCTCGCAAGCGCAAGGTCCGGAGTTTGATCCCCGGTACCAAAAAAAAAAAAAAAAGAATAACCAGGCACTAAAGACATCTTTTTCAGCTGAAATTGACAAATTAACTCTTTAAGGAGTAGTGTTAATTTTTAAAATGCACCTGAAATTCTTTACTACTCCCCCTGTAACACATGAATTTACTTGTATATGTCTGATTGGGCTATCTCTGGTCACCTGATGGAAGCTGTTTCCATTCTAATGATGGCTGCTTAAAACCCTGTGATGGATTCCATTTCAAACCAAAGTCTTTCTGACTTGTCCAAAGCCCATTCAACATCTGTGTAATGAGTACGTACTATGTATTGGTACAAGATGCTTTGATGATATAAAAAGATAGTCTGTTTTTCTGTGACTCACAGGGTAGAAAGTAAGCCTGGCACATAAAAAGCTTTGAATACAGAGTGCACTGTGATAAGTGCTATGCTAGAAATACAAATAAAGTACCGTGGAAGCACAGGGACAGGAGGCAGTTCTGAATATGGGGAGTCAAGATACATGGAGTTTTGGCATTTCAACTGGAAAAATGGATAGTATTTTGTTTACCATGTATGGGTGGAATCTCTTTGAAGATCTTTTTTTGTTTTTGTTTTTGTTTTTTTTTTGGTACTGGGGATCAAACTCGGGACCTTGCACTTGCAAGGCAGGCAGTGGAACCACTGAGCTAAGTCCCCGGCCTGTCTTTGAAGATCTTAAGTAGACTCACATTGCTGGACTTATGTAGACTCACTTTGCCAGTTTGCAGATCTTAAGTAGACTCACATTGCTGGAACTTGATGGCTAGAAAGTAGGGGAAAGAAAGTGAAGACTGTTGTAAAAGATTAGAATTACTATTTTGGGGGGTGAATTGTGAGGTGTTTGCATATCAAAAGAATAAGTTAAGAAAACTGAGAGTGGTATATGGGCTACCTTCGATTACTGTGTACAACAGCAGAAGTGTGTGGTTAGTGGTATGTCTGTGCAGTGTAGCATGGGGTGCTGTGTGTGTGCACCTGGGAGAGATGGGGTCCTCAGGACAGTAGAACGGATGGAGAGGTAACATTACTGGTGTAGGTAAGAAAAATGACGAATGTAAACTTAGACTCTGGCATAAGTATGGAACAAAGATGCTGAAGAATTGGTAACAACTGGCTTCTGGAGTAGGGGAGAAGAATAAGATTAAGAATAAGAGGAAGGGGAAGGGGAAGAGGAGGAAGAACACTCAGTTTTCAACTACTCAACTACTGAAAAGGCAATAGCATTAATCAAAATAAGAAGCACAAGTTAATTTGTGGTATAATTGGTAATATTAAGACCCACTACATCCCAGGTCTATTGTGCAAAAGCTATCATAAGGCCTTGGAAAACAAAATGTCAAATAAGATGTGAGGTGAAATTTTAATCTGCATGTTCTTGTGGGCTGTCTGGAATATTCATCCCTGATGACAGGACACATGGCTTCTTCATTCCCTACTTTATACCTGGTGTTTGGCTGAAGGCCAATGACTATTAATACAAAAGGCTCCCAAAAGTCCTTGATAAAGAAACATGTTAAACCTTGTTTAAGGTAGTATTTCATTTGGCTCTGAATCTTTTTGATGAAGATAACCCATAAATGTCTCGCAGAATGTTCTCTAGATCACACAAACACTACCATAAGGTCATATATGATTAAGAGTTAAAGTAGTAAGAGTCCTAAAGAGAGAAAGAATTGGGTGTCCGGCTATCTACTTCTTTTTCTAAAACAGAACTGAAGGCACTGAAATCTTTGGAAGTGGTGTCCCTCGGCAAAGGCACAACCACAAAGAGGAATGACTGGCTGACCTCTTCCCCCCTACCTGATCACAGTTTTTAAAAGACTCACCATCAATTTTAAAATGTGTCTTTAAAGCTGTAAATATGGCCCCAGGACTTTACTCTTTAGACTCAAGTTCAAGATGTTGGTCACAAGCATGTCCTGGAGGCAGTCTTTAGCACTTTAAAAAGCTCATTTAGTTTTTAAATGTTTGCCAATGCTCTCAGAGCCCTGGAAGGCTAAGAGAGACTTTCAGAATTCAGTAGACAAACAAGAAAGGGATGGAACCAGGGCTTAATTGTCTTTATTTTTTCATAAGATACTGGTTTTATTGTAGAGGGAAATTTCAACACACACACACACATTGTAAAGATTTATATTTTATCCATTCTATGGAACCTCTTTGAAGAAGGGTAATGTAGAGGGAAAGAATGTCAACACAACAAATAATCAGTGATGTTTTCCTTTGTATAGATAGGAAGAAGGAAAACAATACTTTAAAAAAATTTATTGCAGCACCAATAGCCTACATAAAATAGGCTCCACTGAAAAATCATAAGGCATTTTAGTAATCTTGCTTTATATATGTCAGTTAATATTACAGTAACTCTATTCCATAGGCACTGTTTTATGAGTACCAACTCTGGGGTTGAAGCCTTGGATGTTTCGTGGTTACACTAAAACACATGTTCTGTTAGTGCTTATTTAATAACTAGGAGCCACGCTTGCCTCTTGTCAAAAAAAGACTGTTATTTCATGAATGATTAAAGTGCTAGAAACCCAAGATTTATGGCACTCTTGCTCAAAATGCTCATGTGGCTCTTGTCTGATTAAAGGTACCTATCATGGAACATATTTCATTTATACTGTAATTCTTGGGTTACCAAGGTAACATTCAGGTTAATCAGCTGCACCACACTTTACCTAATTGAGGGAGAGCACTTCAGCTCCCACTTCAATCCTTGAAAGATAACAATCTTTTACTTTCATTTTTTTTTTTTTCAGTATGACATTTGGAAGCTTGTTTGAATGCTCTTGACTTCAGACCATTTCCTTTGCTGCCACTGGCACATGGCGCTCTTCCCTTGTATCAGCTGTGCTTGAATGAGTAGGTTTTATAAAGGCCATTTTCCTATTTGTTGTATGTAAATAGTATCACACTCTCATGTAGTATTCTCTGAGTCATAGTGAGATGGTTGAAATCATAATTTTGTATATAAACATCAGCACATTGGAATGCATTTCCTATTTACTTTTCTTTGCTTTTTGAGAGTTTGACCACTTAAGTAGATATGATTGAGAATTTTTTTATTAGTACATGTTTGCAGTACATAATGATTACATTTATCTTGGGGAATTGGTACACGTACTGAATACACCTTAATCCTTCTTCTTCTTTCCTTTCATCCCCTAACCCTCTTCTCCATCTCTGCTCTTGCAATTCTTTCTCGGTCCCCTTCCTATTTGCAAAAGCTTTATTTTCATCATTTTTTCCCTTAAACTCTTTTTTTAACCCCCTTTCTCTCCCTTCCTTCCCCACTCCCTCTATCTCTTGTCCCCCCTTTTATTTGCAACAGATCTCCCTACTTCCTACTTTTCTATCTTCTACTTTGGTCTTTATTTATTTGAAGCAGGGGTTTGAGGAGACCAGGCTGAACTTCCCGATACTTGATGGGCAAGCAGTTAGGCAAAATTTTCAAGTGTCATTTTAACTTTCTCTTTTCTTCTTATTCCATCTCCCTCAAAAGTTATTCTGTGGGCCAGCTACTGATTGCTGCACTGAGATGTCAGATACTAACTAGAATGACACATAATTAGAAGTGGATAAAGGATAGATATTTTGAAGTGGTGGGAACATATATGCAGGCTATATAGCATCTATCCTGAGCATCCATTTTCTGACGGTCTGAGAGATCATACAAAGCCAAGATTCCGAAAAGCTCTCTATATCTGACCAAGATGCTGATATTCAATTAGTTGAATTTTGGTTTGATGAGAGAGGATATTAAGTAAAAGCTGAACTGCAAAATCAATACTTACCTTAAATTCTCCGAGTTATGAAGAGTTTTTATCGGAAATTCTGATTTTAAGGTTGATTTATGCCTTTCCCAGAATATTTTTTTTGTTAGATTTGGGAAAATAATGGTTGAAATGATGTTTTGTTTTATTCTATTTTTATCCACTATGACTTGTGATTTTTTGTAACATAATAAGTAAATTGTCAAATGCTAAATAATGAAATCACTTTTTACTCACGCTCTTGAATTAAAGATTAGAAGCTTCTTACTGTAAAATATTTGGAAGGAAAATAATCTGTACTTGTTGTAAGAATTAACTTACTATACATAATTCTCTAAAACTTCCAGTTGTTTTTTTTTGCATTAAATTCTTTTATTGGTACATTGTAGGTATACAACACAATTACATTTCTCATTGGGAATTGTACGTTTACATAATGCATCTTGGTTCTTATTTTTTCCCCATTCCTAGCCCTCCCTTCTCACCCTCCACCCTTCCCTATTTACAAAGACTTTATTTCCATTTCTCAGCATTTTTCCTTTCCCTTCTTTCCTTTCCCCTGCCCCTCCCATTACCCCTACCCCTTTGGACCTTTTCTTCCTATTTTACATTATCGATTATTCATTCTAATCATTGGTACGTTTTAGGTATACAATATAATGACATTCATCATTGGAAATTGGCACCTTTACATAGTCTCTCTTGGTTCTTATTTTTCACCCTTGCCCAGCCCTCCCTTCAACCCCTCCAGTCCTCCCTATTTACAAAGATTTTGTTCCTATTTCATATTAATCCCATTCCCTTCTATCCTTTCCCCTAGCCCTCCCACTTCCTTCCCCTTTGCCCCTTTTCTTCCTATTTCACATTAACTATTATACATTTTAGTCCTTATTTACACTTTCAGTTTCTGACACCAGAAAAACTATTTGGTATTTACACATGTGTGTCCTATTTATTTCACTTAAGAGTATTGCCTCAATGTGCATCCACTTAGCTATAAATGTCTCTAATTTCTCATTTTTTATGGCTGAGTAGTACTCCATTTTATTAAAAACCCACATTTTCTTGATCCAGTCTCCAGTTGATGGGCATTTGGGCTGTTTCCAAGTTTTAGCTATTACAAACTGCGCTGCTGTGAACATAGGCGCACATGTATCACTGTGGTATGATTCTTTTAATTCTTTGGGGAAGACCCCAGCAGTGGAATAGTGGGGTCAAATGGAACTTCCAGTACTAGTTCTTTGAGGTATCTCCATACTGATTTCCACAGTGGTTGCACCAGTCTACATTCCCACCAGCAGTGGAGCAGGCCAGCATTTGTTATTGGTTGATTCCATGATAGCAGCCATTCTTTCTGGAGTGAAGTGAAATCTCAGCATTGTTTTCATTTGCATCTCTCAAATGACCAGTGATGCTGAACATTTTTTCATGTATTTATTTGCTATTTCTACTTCTTTGTCTGAGAAATGTCTGTTCATTTCAGATGCCCATTTTTGGATTGGGTCTTTAAATTTGGGAAGTCTGATCTTTTTAAGTTCTTTACAGATTCGAGAGAGTAGACCTATGTCTGAGGAAGAGCAGGTGAAGATTTTTTCCCACATTGTGGGTTGTCTCTTCACACTGCTGGTGGTTTCTCTTGCTGTGCAGAAGACATTGAATAAGAAGAGATCCCATTTGTTGATTGTTTGTGCTAGTTCACAGGCAACTGAGGTTTTGTTCATAGAATCTTTTCCTACACTGATGTCTTCAAGGGTTCTACCTAACCTGTGTTCCAACTGGTTCAGAGTTTCTATTTTAATATTTAGATCTTTAATCCATTTTGATTTTAGTTTGGTGCATGGTCAGAGGTATAGGTCTAGTTTTAATCTTTGGCAAGTTGAAGTCCCATTTTTCCGGCACCATTTATTACAGAGGCTATCTTTCCTCCAGTGAGGGTGTTTGGCTCCTTTGTCGAAGATGAGATGGCTGAGTGTGTGTGGCGTTGTTTCTGCATCTTCTAATCTGTTCCACTGGTCCTCAAGTCTGTTTTTTTGTCAGTACCATGCTGTTTTTATCACACTACCTTTGTAGTAGAGTTGCAGGTTGGGGATTGTGATACCCCCTGCCATGTCTCTGTTACCTAGAATTGCTTTTGCTATTCTGGGTCTCTTCTTGTTCCAAATGAATTTTTGGATTGTTTTCTCAAGGTCCATGAAGTATGCTGCTGGGATCTCAAATGGAATTGCATTAAATTTATGTAGCAGTTTTGGAAGTATGGCCATTTTCACTATATTAATCCTTCCTACACGGGAGCAGGGGATGTCTGTCCATTTTCTGATATCCTCTTCAATCTCTCTTTTCAGAGTGCCATAGTTTTCAGAGAAGAGGTCTTTGATTTCTTTCGTTAGGATGATTCCTAGGTATTTCAGTTTTTTGGATGCTATTGTGAAAGGAATTATTTGCCCTATTTCTCTCTCAGTGAGTCTGTCATTGGTGTAGAGGAAAGCTATTGATTTTTGTGTGTTGACCTTGTAACCAGCTACTTGACTGAATTTGGTTATTAAGTCTAGAAGACTTTTGATGGAGTTCTTGGGGTCTTCTATATAGAGTATCATGTCATCTGCAAATAATGACAATTTGACTTCTTCATTACCTATCTTTATTCCTTTTATTTCTTTCTCTTGTCTAATTGCCATGGCTAATGTTTCCAGAACTCTATTGAACAAGAGTGGTGATAGTGGACATCCTTGTCTTGTTCCTGATTTTAGTGTGAAGGATTTCAGTTTTTGACCATTTAGTATGATATTGGCTGTTGGTTTTTCATAGATGGCTTCTATCAGTTTGGGGTAGAGACCATCTCTTCCAATTTTTTGTAGGGTTTTTATCATAAATGCATGTTGGATTTTGTCAAATGCGTTTTCTGCATCTATGGAGATAATCATATGGTTTTTGTCCTTGGCTCTATTGACATAGTGTATTACATTGATTGATTTGTGTATATTGAGCCATCCCTGCATCCCTGGGATGAATCCCACTTGATCAGGGTGTATGATCTTCTTGATGATCTTCTGCATTCTGTTTGCCAGTATCTTATTAAGGATTTTTGCATCTATATTCATTAGTTAGATTGGCCTATAGTTCTCTTTTTCAGTTGGGTCTTTCTCTGCTTTGGGGATCAAGGTGATGCTCGCTTCCAGGAATGAATTTGGGAGTATTGCTTCCCTTTCAATTTCATTGAAGAGTTTAAACAGTAGTGGCAGCAGTTCCTCTCTAAATGTCTTGTAGAATTCAGCAGTGAAGCCATCAGGACCCGGGCTTTTCTTAGTTGATAAGCTTTTAATTACATTTTCAATTTCATTGGTTGATATTGGGTTGTTCAGAGTTTTTAGGTCTTCTTCGTTCAACTTTGGTAATTCATAGGTATGCAGGAATTTGCCCATTTCTTCTGTGTTTTCCATCTTACTGGTGTATAGGTTCTGGAAGTAGGTATTGATGATCCTCTGGATTTCTGCTGGGTCTGTTGTAATTTCACCCTTTTCATTCCTAATTGCATGGATTTGGGCCTTTTCTTTCCTTTTTCTGATAAGGTTGGCTAAGGGTTTGTCAATTTTGTTGATTCTTTTGAAGAACCAACTCTTGGCTTCATTGATTTTTTGTATCATTCTCTTAGTCTCCATTGCATTGATTTCTCCTCTGATCCTTATGTATAATTTCCTCCCTTGTATGAGCTTTGGGGTTGTCCTGCTCTTCTTTTTCTAGAAGCTTGAGGTTCAGCATCAGGTTGTTTAATTGGGCTCGTTCAGTTTTCCTAATATGCCTATTCACTGCTATGAATTTCCCTCATAAGACTGCTTTCATTGTGTTCCATAGATTCTGATATGTGGTATTGTCATTGTCATTTAATTGAAGGAACTGTCTGATTTCTTCTTTAATTTCCTCTGTGACCCATTGGTTATTCAGAAGTGTGTTGTTCAATTTCCACGTGTTTATGAAATTTTTTGAGTTTCTTTTGCTATGGATCTCCAATTTCATCGCACTATGGTCTGATAATATACAGGGGATAACTTCAGTTCCTTTGCACTTACTTAAACATGTTCTATGTGTGAGTATGTGGTCTATTTTGGAGAATGACCCATGTGCAGCTGAGAAGAATGTGTATTCTGATTTTGTGGGGTGGAAGACTCTGTCAACATCTGTTAAGTTCATTTGTTCAAGAGTTCGAATGAGTTCTAGTATTTCATTACTTATTTTTAGTCTAGTTGATCTATCTATTTGTGACAGTGGGGTGTTGAGGTCCCCCACTACAGTTGTATTAGTGCATATATGACTTTTCATGTCCGTTAGTATTTGTTTTATGTAGTTGGGCGCACTAGTGTTTGGTTCATAGATATTTATGATTGTCATCTCTTCCTCTTGGATTGCTCCCTTTACAAGGATGTAGTGTCCTTCTTCATCTCTCTTCATTAGTGTTGGTTTGAAATCTACTCGATCTGCCAAGAGGATAGCTACTCTGGCTTTTTTTCGGGTTCCTGTCACATGGAGTATTGTTTTCCACCCTTTAACTTTCAGTCTATGAGTTTCCTTTTGAATTAAGTGTATTTCTTATATGCAGCATATTGTTGGATTTTGCTTCTTGACCCATTCTGCCAGTCTATTTCTTGTGATTGGTGAATTGAGACCATTAACGTTGATGGTTATAACTGAAACATATTGACTTGTCATTGCCATGACTTTTTCTTTTTATTGGGTTCTCCCCCTTTACATTTAATTTCTTGTTCTGCCAGATGGGTTCGTTCTGCTTTGCTTCCTGGGGTTGTGATCCTCAATGTCTGTTCCTAGGATATTGTGTAAAATTCTTTGCAGTGCTGGTTTGGTATTCATGAAGTTCCTAAGCTCCTCTTTGTCATGAAAGTATCTTATTTCTCCATCCATTTTGAAAGATAGTTTTGCAGGGTACATCAATCTGGGTTGGAGGCTGTTTTCTTTTAGGGCTTGGAATATGTCACTCCAAGCTCTTCTTGCCTTGATGATTTGTGTTGAGAAGTCTGCTGTGATTCAGATGGGCTTTCCTTTGTATGTGATTTGTTTCTTTTCTCTGACTGCTTGGAGAACTTTGTTCTTCTGTTGTGTTTCTGGAATCTTAACAATTATATGCCTGTGTGCAGATTTTTTTTTGATCAAGGCTATTTGGAGTCCTATCTGCCTCACTTATCTGTATGTCAAGTTCTTTTCCCCTACTTGGAAAGTTTTCTGCCATCCCTTCTGTGAACAGCTTTTTTATGTCATCTGCACTCTCTCCTGTTTGTTCATTGACTCCAATCAGTCTTATGTTATTCTTCTTTACATCATCTAGCAGATGCTGGATTGATTTCTTGCGGTCCCTTACACTTTTAAAGCAATGTTTCTTCTCCTGGTCTCTAATTGCAATCTTATCTTCCATATCTGAAATTCTGTCCTCACATTGGTTCATTCTGCTGCATAGACTTTCTTTTTTTTCTTTTTTGGTACCAGGGATTGAACTCCGGTCCTTGCGCTTGCAAGGTAGGCGACAGAACCACTGAGCCAAATCCCTGGCCCATGCCTAGACTTTCAATGGCGGTTTTAATCTCCTGAAAATCTCTTTGTATCTGTTTAATGGATTCTATTTGTTTTCTATGTTGGGATTTCATCATGTTCCTGAGCTCTTCTCTAGATTTGTTAATCATGTCTTGCACTATGAGCACAATCTCTGCTGTTATCTGAGAAATTATTTCTGATTTCATTTTTTCCAGATCCTCTTTTGTTGCCAGTTCAGGGAGTCCAGGTGGTTGAGTATCAGAGTGTTCCATCTCCTTTCCCTTTGGGGTTGCTGTAGGTGATCTGGAAGTCTGGTTTTGAGACTTATTTACGTGTTTTCTCAGTTTGACTGGGGCGGGGGGCTGTTAGCGCCTGTATGGATTACCTCCTCTAAGCTGGGTGAGGTGGGACAGGGGCCGGGAGCAGCGGTAGGGATGGTGACCCAAAAGCCCTTTCCTGTGGGCTGGGATCAGCGGGAGGGATGGTGGCCAGGAAACCCCTTCCTCTGGACCAGGAGCAGTGGGATGGCAGCTCAGAAGACCCTCCCTCTGGGCCGGGAGCGGTGGGAGGGATGGTGGCCCGGAAGCCCCTTCCTCTGCGCCAGGAGCAGCAGAACAGAAGGTGGCCCAAAAGCCCTTTCCTCTGGGCAGGGAGCAGCAGGAGGGATGGTGACTGGGAAGCCCCTTCCTCTGGACCAGGAGCAGTGGGACGGCCGCTCAGAAGCTCCTGCCTCTGGGCCGAGAGCAGGGGCAGTACCTTGGTCTGGTGGTCTGGTGTCCTCTGCGTCTTTGTAGTGTGGAACCAGGTGGCTGTCTGTCTGCAGCGGGGTGATTAGGTGTCTTCCGCGAGACTGGGGACCTTGGTAGGGAGTGCACAGACCTTCCTGTGTGCAGCGGGTTGATTCTGCGTCTTCCGTTCGACTGGGGACCTCAGTAGGCCGTGGGCAGACCTGCCTGTCTGCAGCGGGGTGATTCGGCGCATTCTGTGCGACTCAGGACCTCGGTAGGCCATGGGCAGACCTGCCTGTCTGCAGCGGGGTGATTCCGCATCTTGGGCAAGACTCAGGACCTCGGTAGGGCGTGCACAGACCTACCTGTCTGCAGCAGGCTGATTCAGCATTTTCTGTGCGACTCAGGACCTCGGTAGGCCATGGGCAGACCTGCCTGTCTGCAGCGGGGTGTTTTGGCGTCTTCCGCGCGACTCAAACTTACAGTTTTTTAAAAGAATCTCATGAAGCTTCCGCTTCATATGAATTGTCTATCCATCACTTGCTTCCTTATTTGACTTGAATTATTTAATTTTTTGGTCTTACTTTACTCTTCTACATAATAGGCACAAGTACTTTACCTTGTAGCTTCGAATGAGGGGGTTTGAATGAGATATGGTATATAAAGGGCCTCTTTAGTGCCTAGCACTTTGTGGTGATAAGTTTATTGCAGCTATTAAGATGGTTAATATAAATGAGCAATTTATAATTTTTCTTGGCCTTGATCTGTTGTCACTTCAGGAAGAGCCATTTTCTGTGTCTTGTTCTTCTGTCACCTATAAAAATTTCTCACATAGGGTTTTAGGTTTCATAATTTCTCTTTTTTGAGGAACCTCTCCTTTGGCTTCATGTTACTTATTTGAAAACTGTATCAAACCTAACAATTTGTATTTTATAATTCTGAATTCTGTTTCCCAGGTTGCCAAACTCTCAGTAACGCTATGAATAATCCCTTGAACCCTATGACTATTATCCCTATTGTAGGCATTGTTTATCACTTTTTTGAAAAACAAAATTACTAACTAATATAAAGTACTATTATTTAGTGAGGTGAGAATCATTCCCTGTAGAAGGGATATGCTTAATGATGACAAATAGCAATATCACCTGTTTATATGCAATGAGGATTCCTTCAGTAAATATTATCAACTGGTATTTTAAAAACCAACATTTTAAAAAATTTTCTATAGGGAATATTCTCATAATTACATACCATACAGAAGTGTATAGCAGGGATTCTTTTCTTACTTGAATCAGGCTGCTGAGTTGTATGATTTGTCTGTTTTGTTTGCCATCTAGGGCAATGTCATTATTGAAAACAGTCCCCTGGAAATTTGAAAATCTGGGTATATCATTTTGACTCTGTATCATTAAGATATATATTATGATTATTGATACTTTCTGGTCTCCCATGTTGTACAAAATGGGTGAGTTTGGGGTGAAGGTAAATTATGCCAATACATAAATTCTCCTGGCTATACTCAAGATGTTTGCTCTTTTTTCTGGACTCCTTCTTCCACAACCTCAGTTTAAAAACACCCTGGAGTCATCTGCTGCAGTTTATCAAACTAGTTATGGTCAGAGATCTGAAGAATGATCTGACTGCCTTGCATCCTATACACAGTTATAGTTCTTTCATATTGATGAGTAAAGTATTAGCCATTTTTTATATAATACTTATTATAATTTTTTTCTAGTTTGCTGTTACCTTTCAATTTTAAATATTTTGAGTGATTTATATGTAGCTAAATCAGAAGTTTTAATTTTGTGATTTCTTACTCTGTTTCAAGCTGAGAATTTAAGCTCTCTTTGCAACTTTGACATTTTTATGCTGTCTTTTTTAAAGCTTTTATTAGATTAATTTTTAAAAACAATTGCACTTTTAAAAAATTCATCTTGAATTTGTGTTATGATTCTTTTCCTAATGGACAACAGCATTATTTACTGAATTAGTATTCCTCTTTTCCTTTCTGCTTCCTTCTTCATATATACATATCACATATTCACATGATATATTTCTGGTTCATTTATTATGTCCCAAAGACATGTGAATCTATTCTTGAGCTATGATCATACCTAGTATAAATTGTACTAATAATCAACATTAAATTAGTTTCTATTCAGGCTAGTACTCCAAAAAAGAGTAAAGATTCTTTTATATTAAGTTAGCAAATAAGCTTCTTATTTATAACTTTGTCATTAACCTATGGAATGGTATCAGAAACTCATTTGTATTTAAGTATATGTAACCTTAAGAAGCATAATGAAAGCTTCTAAATGGGGTTTTAGACTACATTTCAAGAACTATCATCCTGTTTATTTATTCCAAAATTTCTCATACATATTATGTGACTATGCCATGAAATCTGTTTTTAGAAAATTTGTTCTAGAAGAATCTGGCATTACATTTAAGCACAAAACAGAGAATAATAAAAATGGGAAACATTGCCATTTTATACTCAAGTATTGATAAGATACTTATGAACATTCTAAAGCAATAAGACTGTGCCTTTTTCATCCTCTACCCCTTTCCTCTTGCTCCTTTAAAAATACTTCTTATTTAATTACGAGTAAGGTAGTGTGGGGTCATACATATCAGTTACTCAGTGGTTAAACTATGTAGTTTCCCCAGAGTCATTATAATTCTAGCAATTATTTTTTTATTATATTATTCCTTTTATTGGTACATTTTAGGTATACAATATAATGACATTCATCATTGGGAATTCACACCTTTATATACTCTATCTTGGTTCTTATTTTTTTCCCCTTTCCCCTGCCCTCCCTTCAACCCCTCCATCCTTCCCTATTTACAAAGATTTTGTTTCCATTTTTTTCATTTTCTTTTATTAATTCCATTCCCTTCTTCCCTTTCCCCTAAGTCTAGCAATTATTATAAACTGGAAAATGTTGATCTCTTATTTGGCCTAAGATCTCAATCCTTGTTTAAACCTAATATCACCCTTGTATACTTATTGTGTTGTAAGTGATACAGGAGATATAAACAATTGATTTTATTCTAATCAGTACAGTGTGCTCTAACTTGATTAGTCTGTTTACCAGAATTTAGCTGTCTTCAAATAAGGATTTTTAGCCAGATGTCATCTGTGCAACTTTTTCATGTTCTAAGAATTAGCATTTAATCTCTGTTTAGTTGAAATTGAGTTAGCAATGTTGACACCTCTGCATCTTAACACTGGGATTTCTTCCTGGGACACAATTCCTTTCAATCAACTTAATATCTCATCTTGGTCTCTAAGGGACAATAATTGAATTTAGGCTAGTTTTAAATAGCGATAAGGACAGGGAACACAGATGGGTATTTCATTGATTAACACTAACCCTGGCCTAAGGCCCCAGTGTCAGGCATTAGATTAGGACATTATGAAGAGAATGACAGAGTTTTGGTACTTTATTCCTCTCAATAACATTCTTTCACATATTAAGTTTATCCCCCCCTAGGTAGCTACTTTATCATGCAGAAGACCTTAATCCACTGACGTGACTCTCTGTGCTCTCACTTTGATGCAGTCTCTGTTTACAAGAGTAATGCGGTCTGTGTAGGACAAAGTACTTGGTACAAGGACAGCTGAATACAGCTTTTAGATGCACAGTGATCCGACCTAAAAACAAAACAAAAACCCACACTGCACACATACACACACACAGACACAAATCCACAGACACACATGCACACAAACAGCAACAAAGTGAGGCTTTTTGAAATGAAGTTATGATGCTTGCATCCTGAAGAATCAAACATTAGGATTCCATCAAGAAGGCCCTACGTTACTGATCTCCTTGTTTGGCACTTTATCTTTTCTTCACCTTTGACCTTCCTTTCAGGCTCTCTTCAAGGCATCGTGAACGTAAGCCCTTGTGGTGTTCTTTTAGAAGTAGGATTGCTGCCATCCCCTCGGGTGAATTTAAGCAGCTGCCGGAATCAGTGACAAGGTTGGGTACAGATTTGGTATCCTGGCTGGGAAAGAGATTATGGGTCAGTCCCCAGTGCTGGGAGACAATAGATTCAAGCAGTTCAGGATTTTTTGGATATCCGAAAAAGATTTCATGAAATTTGTAAAGATCTAACAGTGTATTGCAGATTTCACGTGGTCTAAACAGCTTATATTAAGTACAATTCTCGGTGGTCAGTAAATGATGTTTTCACAGCTATGCAGTTTTTTCAAGATTGAACTGCCCTGGAATAGTTTAATTCCACAAAGTTGTGTAGTTGCTGGATGAAGCAGGTGGTGTCTTGCATTTAGATTCTTTATTTGTTAAAGGGTATCCTAACTGTAGAGGGCCCCTGTCTTTTACTGCAAAGATTTATATATTCTTTCTAGTGAATTTAGATGACCTGACAATGCCTTCTTAATTTTCCAGAGCACTGGCAAGTTATATAAGTTTAGATATTATAGAAAGTCTAGTATATATGAATGATATATATGATAGCAATGTTTTTTTTTCCGTAAAAGGAACAGACAGTATATTAAAATTACTTTTATTTTGTCCTTTGTCATCAATAAATCACCAAAATCTCAAGAGCAAATCTGTGGTATTTATTTAGGGTTGAGAGTTTTTGTAATTTTAATACATGTGTCTAGCATCATTATGAAGAAAGGTACACTTGCATGTCCAGTTTGTATATTTCTGAAATTCAAAATAAAATCCACCAAAATTTTTAGCATTTATAAGGAAGAGAGTTCAACATACTCTTCACAATCTTTTTCTTTTTTTCCTTATGTTTCCTCCAAAACTTCTTAATAGGAATTCACATTGGCATTGTAGAGTGATTTCTTTTCTGTTATAGAGGGTAATAAAGAAAACTCAGGAAAGGACCATTTTAAAAAGATAGAGCATTTGGTCTAAGCAGTGTGAATCTCACATAAGAGACTGTTGGAATGGTTAGGAGCAAGCCCTCTAGCCTTGACTTAGCGCCCTTCCTGCAGCAAAGGGCACATGCACTTTTACCAGTGCCTACAGGTGCATAATTACTGTTCTCAATCAGTGGAGTTTACTTAGTGACTTTTTTAGTTCTTCAGAGCTGGTAGTTTATTTTGGAAGCAAAAAATAATGATTCATACTGCTCCTTTCCCAATCAGTTGGAACCCTGCTAACTCATTTGTTTGAATTAATTCACAAAAATTTGTTAAGAGCACAGTATTACCAAACAATACATATGAACCATATATGGGGCACTAAATCAGGTGCTTCCTACCAAGAACACCACAGTGTCAGGGCAAGGACACTTATCATGTTAGAGAATTACAAAACTGCAACTGATTTTTCCAAATTATCATCAGCCAAGATCTCTTTTTCTTATTTTCTCTCTGTGGTTCCCATGCTTCAGAAGATTTGAAAGATTTCCCCCATAAGTTTAGTTTCATCATGTTAACAACACCATCAGGAATAGTAATCTATTTGGAGGAGATTCCAGGAGATTTCTGTGGCCTGTTTGGAAACCTAGGATCTCAAGTGATTTTGTCATATCGGTGAAGGATCTGCGCTTACCTGACCCCAGATCACACACAGAGTTAGTCTGAAGAGGGTTAACAACCAGGTTTGGGGTAGAAACACATTGTCTACTAAACATAATCAAAGTTTTTCAGAGAATAAATGAAAAAAGTGGCAATGATTCTTCACTTTTAGACTGGTGGAGTCCATTTGCAGGAAAATGTATTGTTATATACAATTAACCTTTTATTTTGAAAGTTGCTGGGAAACTGCTAATGACTAAATTCTCAAATTATGACAGACAAAACCATTTTTGGCACCTGCCTCTTTTTGATACTTTCACATGACTTCCATCATTATGAATATTGGCTTCTATGATATTCATATGAGTTTTATTCAAGCTAACAAAAGCCAGGAAAATCGATGAGAAGAAAATTCAGCCTTAAATCTTGTGTTCATGAGGGGGCTGCTTATAGCCTCTAGGCAGCCAGGCACTTGTATGTGACTCATCTGGGATACAATTTTTAAATAAAATTAGGGGGATGGTGAAGTCCAGTGCTTAAAAAAAGCATTTCTTTGAACATTCATTAAGTTATCACTTAAGCTAGTGCTTTCATGCCAGCAAAGTCCTGAATGAAAACTAGTTATAATGAAACAAGAATCTCATGTGGAAAATGAGGCAGTTGGCCTGAATTCTTAGGTTTATTATTATTATTATTATTATTTTGAAAAATTTTTTGTAAAGTAATTTGCTTCTCTAGTGTTGTTGGATTTGGTCCCCTGCATTCTCTGGCAGTCAAGGAAAAGTTAGTTCAAGTCTTGCTCCCTCTGCCATTAACAGATGGCACGCAGATCTAAGCATAAGCTGTAGCTCCCGGGCCACAGGCAAAGGGTGAGGGCCGCTCCCCTGTGGACACCCTCAAAAGGCCCTAAGCTTGAGTAGCACAAATGAAAAGGTCTAGTGCTGGTGTTAATTACGCAGAAACCACACAGAAAGTGCTGGCTGTTACTGAGTTGAGAGGTTGGGCATCTCTTCTTCCCCAGATAAAAGGCTTGATATGAAAACATTTTGCAGAGGACAATGAAGTGAAGATTAGCATAATCTTCTGCAGTATCCTCAGTAAGCTATCCATGAGTGAGTTGCTTTTTTCTCATTCCTTTGGCTCTAATGTCTGGATTTAAGGAATGGTATTGTTAAGAGTAGGCTTTGTCCTTGGAGCCTGACAGTTGTTGTTTTTCCCGCCTTCATGTGATCATCCCAGTTGCTAGTCTTCTGCTCTTCGGGTAGGCAGACAATAGAAGGAAAAATGAAGTATCAGTTCATTGACAAAACCTCCCTGTGCTATGTTATTCTTAATCCAGACTCTTTGGGGTTTTTCTTTTCTTTTTCTTTCTGATTTTTCTTTAAACATTCTTTCAACCATGCTCCCTGTTTGAATAGGGGAAAAGTCCCTTTAATATCATCCTGAGGGAAATGTGGAGCAAGGAACACTAAACTTTGGGGTTTGGGCAGCTTAAGTACATGCATAAATAAAATCCAAATTGTGCTGTTTTCACTGTAGTTTAAGCAGATATTAAACTGCCATTCTTACATTTTATATCAAAATGGGGGTGCTGTTGAAATGGTTATTCAGATGTATGAAACTAAAAACCTTCAGTGTTGAGGTTTTTCATGAGAAGAATTTAACCACTTGCACAATGCAGCTTAATGTGGTTCTCTCGAGGGCTAGTCGGGTGGCTAATGCACTAGTTTGTTGGTTACTTTGATCCTGGCTGCTCTGTTTTAAGTCTTGCTATGACTGGTTAAGCTAGTGGTCTGTAACCCCAGGGATAACTTAAGGGTTCTGAAAGTCATGAGGCACGGTCCCCAAGATCAAAATATAAAAATAGGTCTGGGGTCAGGGAACTCAATAGGCCCCTGGAAGCTCTTCACTTTTACAGCTGGAGACAGTCTCTTATGTATTTAGAATTCGTCATTAGGATTCTGACAAAGAAGTGCAGTATGGGATTGCTGCAGGGCAGGCTCTTTGAATCTTATTCCTGATTTTAAAAAAAACACCAACTTCTGGCTGCTGACAGGAGACAAGGCAAGTACAAGGAACGCATTGAAAAGCAGCTTATGTCTATTGATGGATGAAGAAGGGCTAGAATGGCTGAGTTTTGAATTCGGGTGAAAACCCCAGAGTTTATTTTTTATACAAGATGGATTTGGGGAGTCACTGGTTCTGGAGACACTATTAGTATTGATGTAGCCTATGTAAGAAAAGTGTTGACCTTTCCAAAGTTCTGTCAAAACCAATTGTGACTGGATCGTGTTCTGGATCTAGACTGCTTCCTTGCTGTGCCACCCAGGTCATGTAGAAATGTGGCATTTTACCTTGTTAGACTTTCCTAAAATTTTCTTTCCTCACATGAATCACCTAACTATGTTAGATTTTACTTCACAGAAGTAGCTCATTCCACTTCAGCCTATAATCCAAAATTAAGATCAGTCATTGGGTGCAACCAAGATCAATTAGCGGGGCTTGGATGGATGTCTGTGTCACCACATCACCACAGTATGACGTGAAGAAGATTGAAGAGATTTTATGTTAGTTACTTAATAGTTACTGGTTTATGATTTGGAGCCAAAGGCCAAACTAAGTTACTCCATCATGACACTGGATCCTCTCTATGGTAGAGTAGAAGGACCACTTGATGTGGAGACTGACACACCTGGCAAGTCCTACAATTGCCTTAGCAGCTTGGTGGCTGACCTGTGAGCATTCTTTTGTCATCTGTACAATGGTCTTCTTAGTATCAACTCCACAGTTCTGCTGAGAACACTAAAGGAGATCATATTTTAGAGCAATTTGAAAATCTTAAATCACTATACCTAAGTATGGTGTCATCATGATATTTTTAGAAATATTTTGGACACTCACAAATATGTATTCATTCAGCTAACACTTATTGAACGCTAAGTATGTATCAGATTGTCTAGGCCCTAGAAGGCATTCAAAGATACAGTTTATGTCCTCAAGGAAATCCATAGAAAGAGGTAGCGACAAAACAACTTGCAATTAAAACTACTATAAGTTTAAGGAACTTTATCCCTTCCAGTATTAGTTGAGGACCTACTGTGTACTCTGCACTGTGCTGAGCATTTTGGTGGTGGTGGTGAATTACTCAGAAGTATGGTAATCTATTTCAAAAGATAAGTCATATATAATGAACTCCCCTGCTCACTAATAAAAGGCTGTGAAAGCTAAGTGCCAAATGAGCAAGGTGCACAATAAATTCAAAGAAGATAGCCACAATTCCTGAAGATGGAATTTGAATTGGCTAAGTATAATGAACATTTGAACATCAAAATACATCATTTTGTCTCCTGAAGGCATTTAGCTGTGTCTAATTTATATAATTGTAATAACTATTATCATTATCACTGCTAATACTTTGAGAGCAGGTTCTTAATTATTTTATTTTTGTTCACTGTAATATGTAACAAATTCCTAGCATGGAGGAGGAAATCAAATAATATGCTTTCAGTGAATAAATGTAGCTTAGAAGGCTGATTTAATAGTGTGTAGGAAGGTAGACTGCAGACTGTACTTACATTTATGAACGCCAAATCAATATTCTGGTTCATCTCTGTATCTCTCAAGGTATCCAGTGGTTTTGAATAAGTCAGCACATGAAGTTTGAATGACCACACTTGGAACATGTCTCATCCTAGATAACCAAGTATCTTGCCCATGCTATTTTAACATCTTTTCAAATTTCATTGTCTTATTGAAACCTTTGTTATGGATTAGGAAAGTGCTTGCCTCTCTCTCACTTCCTGCCCCAGGTCCAATAATAACCCTAGTTCTGCTGCTTCCTTCTGTTTGCTAGCTATCAAAGAATATCCTTCCAAGTTTTTCCTTGACTTCAATTCCAATAAGCCACTTCTCTTAGTTCCACCTCTAAAATACTTACAGAATTCACTTACTTTACCTAAATAGGTGTTTTTGTAGTGAGCCATTGTCTCTGCCTTGAAGCTTTCTTTTCTTTTGGTACCAGGGATCAAACTCAGGACCTTGTGCTTGCAAGGCAGGCAGTGGCACCACTGAGCTAAATCCCCAGCCTTCTGCCTTGAAGCTTTCTATGTGTATACTCTGTCGACTGGGACTTCCAGCTCTGAAAAAGTAGTTGCTAGGGCCATGCAATTTGCTTGTGATAACATAAGCCCAGTATTTAGTGCTGCTAGAAACTTAAAAAATATTTTTTGATAATAAAATGAGTAATTTCTTTCTGAATTCTTGTGAGAATGCTGAACTAATGACAGACATCACTGAAGCTTGATGCCTACAGTGATTTTTGCCTCCCCAACATACTAAGGCATTGTCACAATGAGCTACTGACAACACTGTGATATTCTTCTCAACTTCCTGGACTATGTATAAATGGAAATGGGAAATTACTGGGTTGAAAAAGGTGTGGATGACAGGCCAATGACATCTTTTAGAATTATTTTGGAATGATTTATTGAGATGGTTTGCTTTTTCTCTAGTATTTATTACTAGAAGGACTGGTTATTCCACATGGCCATGCTGAAACATAAGGACAAGCTGGAATGACTAATGTAAACAAACCATGCTTGTCAGTGGCCTGTGGTGGCTGTTCACTTGGAGTGCAGAGACACTTTTCTTTGAGTGCCACTACTCTGCTCTTACAAGGTCAGTTCCTTTGTTCTCCTGATGATATAAAAATATCTCTCTTGGTATTTCTGTGGTCTGATGTCTAGGACATTGTATTCCATCAGATTTTATTTTGTTCGTTAAAAGAGTTCTAAATTGCTAATAATCAATGTATCAATGCTAAATAATGGTCATTGAAGTCTGAAACAGTGAACATTATTTTGAAGGGGAGGGAAGGAAAACAAATATTTAGTATGCCAGCTTCCGAATTCTCTGGCAGGAGTGAGAACTATGGCAAGCTGTGGTGGAACCCTGTGACATGGCTGCAGGACCAGCCTCGGCTTCACAGACTCACCACAGGGCGAGAGAAAGCCTGCCTGTGTCCAAATAGGATGATAGGATGTTTCATTGTAAGGAACAAAGGCAGCATTAAGCACTGGGGAAAGGAAAAGGGAAAAGCAGTACTGCAAAAAGAGGAGCATAGGAGAACACTGTGATGTTTATGAAGAATCATTATTGATAGAGTAATAAGGACTTTAGAGTGTCTGCAGAGCACTAAAAGACTGCTATTCTTGGCCAGCAGGGATTGAGGACCAGTGCACCCAGGACCACAGGAGTTTGAGATACTGCTAAAAATAAGTGAAAGCCAACAGGATCAAAAGAATACCCTGTAATATACAGCAACAGTTTCTACTGATCTGATTTGGGTGCTGTGGATATCTATCTGGCTTTTGGGGGCTGTTTAGGGCAGAGTTGTTATAAACCCAGGCACTTTATCTGCTGTGCCCTAGCTGTATTGTCCTTTGGGAGTAAGTTTTGCCACATCCAGTCTCTTAGGGTTAAGTTCATCACTCAAAGTATGGCTGCATTTATTAACTCCATTAGGTTAAAGAATTCTAAAAAAATTCATGATGGTGATGGAGTCTGTTTTAAAAATTTTCAAAAATAAATGGTATGTTCACTTGAAAAGGTCCCACAGGCTTATTAGGTCAATTGGATGAGTGATTAATTCAAAACATTGATCTTAGAGGGCTGTCATCCTTCGTCCACTTTTGTGATCAGGGCATGGAGACAAGGCCAGCACAAAAAGGTGCAAACACATGCTCAATTATTTGCATTCACTACATCCACCTTAACTTTAACAGGAATACAGAAAAATGATGATCACCCATAGGACTGACAGTGACTTCCATTGGTGAGCAAGTTTTGTGAACAAACATTATTCAGTACTTGTTAGCACTTGATTATTTGGAGCTTATAGCCATTGAAGGAAGGTGGCAAAGGCGATTCTTGAAAGCATAATGCTGGCACACTGCTGTAATCCCAGCACCCCAAGGCAAGAGGATATCAAGTTTGAGCTCAGTCTAGGCAAGTTAGTGGCTCAGTGGGACCTTGTCTCAAAGAACGAAACAAAACGACAACAACAAAAAACCTTCAAAAAGGGCTGGAGATTTAGCTTAATATGAAGACCCTGGGTTCAGTCCCTAGTACTGAGAAAGAAAGGAGCTGGGAATTTAGCTCAGTAGTTCCAGCACCTGCCTCGATAGTATAAGGTCCCAAGTTTGATCCCCGGTACCAAAAAAAAAGGGAGAGAAAGAAAGAAAGTGGTGGAGACTCCTCTGTCATATTGTTTGACATTTTTACTTTTAAATCCATGCCCTTAACTTAAGATAAAGATTTTAGAAAATCTTTGTTAAAATACACGTGAGTTACCTATTAAGGAAAGTGAATTAACCTGTGCATACCCTGTACACAAAAATACTTTAGCTTTTGCCAGGTAAAATGGCAAAGAACAATTCTTTGAGTGAACAGTTCCAGAATAGAGAGGTTTTGTTTGGAGGCTGTGAACTTGGGGAGGAGACATGAAGTGGAAAGTGCCATTGGATGTAACCACCCTGCAACCAGAACACAGAACTGGAGAGCGAAGCGGATAGCCGTGGGTACCATGTACCTCGGGTTCTGTTTTCTCTTTTTGATGCTGCACAACTGTGATGTTGGCCTTGTAACATGAGTTCTCAGAGTCTAACAGAATTGTCCCTACATAATAATCTACCGCTTTTGATCTTGTTTTGTGTTAAATTCGATAATTTTGACTTTTCAGTTGGAGTAAAGGTGTATGAGTCAAACCAGTGGCCAGGCAACACTGTTCCAGTCAAATTGATTGTGTGTTGTTTTCGGTCAGTATATGTCTTTTTATTTTGGTGAAATATCATGGAGAAAAGCTGTTATAACACCTATTACAATATTTCCAGAGTGACTCAGCAGGAGGAAAAACATTCAGAATAGAAAGATTGGAATGTAGAGACAAAATAGATGGGTTTAAGAAAGGTTGTGGAAAAATGGGGGAACAGGAGCTAAATATACTAATTATGTGAAAATCATAGTGTCTCTGTTGGATTTTGGGTTTCTTACCCTTGAAGAATTGTCATCATTTAGTGGTCCACCAGCCTGTGCAAGCAGGCAGCAGGGGAGGATATGGGTTGAACCTGCCACATGGACAATAGAGACCACGTATTCTTTGAAGATGTAGAGAATTCTGAAGAGTCACTATAGTGCCTGAAAGCTGAAATATTGTTTGCTCTCAACTTATACTGCTCCTGAAGTCTAATAGACCCTTAGAGCAAATTTAAATGTGATTACTTTCTCTGCCGCAGATTAATCCACCTATGGTGGAATAGAGATATGAATGATGTGAGCAAATATTTATTATCTCTGTAGCCCTGTGTTACAAGAAAATGCAGATGTGTCTCTGCTCTTAAATTAAGGTGGTGTGATATTAAGGAAAGAGCAAGACCTGAAGCTTAGATTCTTAACTTTTTACTGAATGAATACAATTGCAGGAAAAAAATCTCCAGCTTCATTTTCTTTATCTGTGAAATCAAGATAGCTCTACATCATATATGTACTTTATTTGGCCATGATGGAAGTAAAATAAGATTGTATGAAAGTACGAAAATATCATACAATTATAGTATTTTCACTTTTAAGACTGGTGTACAAGGAACAAAAGCTAAAACTTTTTATATAATGTGGTAGTTATTTAATATAGTTGGGTACTGTTATAAATGTAATAGGAGATCAGAATAAGGAGAAGTTGGTGTAGGTTGCAGTGGCCAGTGAAGTCTTTAGTTTATTTCCATTGTACTACATGCTTATTCATTCCTCAGCCTTCTGAATGTCTTCTTACCCTTGAACAAAGCAGACTTAGTTAGTTCTGGCTGCTTTTGTTCCCTGACAGTAGTTAAAGCTTCAATTAGGCTGGTATCCATTGAAAGTTGACATACTCATTTCTTTTACGTATTTGTACAGACATAGAAGCAAGTCTGTATTTGAGTTGTGTTTTGGCAGGGTTTGAAGTCATGTTCAAAGTTCTAAAAAAAAAAATTGGATGACTGAGGACACAGACTAGAATTCTAACCTTCAGTTTATGTGCAAAATCAAAAACATGCAAAGTTTGTGGTATCTGAGCTTCATCTGATTGTTACTACATGAAAGTATAAAAAGAAGGCCTAGAAATAGGAGTCTTGTCAGTTTGAATGTTAGTTAAATAAGTGCATAAGATAAATGGTTCATGGGAGGTTATGCAGCTAAATTTTCAATCAGAATGCACAGGAGGCTGTGGCGCTTCCGTCTCTTGGTACCCAGAGCTTGTTGGATTCGTTGCTTATCCTACCCGTGTAGTCAAGGTTGTGACTTTTAATGCTGCCATTTCATTATGCCCATATCTCCCTCCCTCTGAATACTGTTAGACCTGCTAACTCAAGCCCTGTTTTCTACCAACTTAATATTGTTTAAGAAGTAATTAATAGCACCTAAATTCAGCCATCCCTCTGCTCCCTTAACATCACTTCTGTGACAGATTTTCCTCCCTGAGAGCTTACATTGCCTAGACTTCTTGGATCCCTTTTTAAAAAAATAATCAGAGAGAAGGATTAAATTCTGAACTGAAGTTTCCTAGTAAGCACCAAGTAGGAAAGGCCGCTAAACACTAGGGCATTATGGACTAAATGGGAGATTGGGAGATGTCTTCAGAATAGTCCCAAATAGTTTGTATTTTTATCTTATGCCCTCCATGATGAGGACAGGAGTCATGACTATAACAGTGGACTCCAGTTTACTGATTTTTAGACAGTAGATACTCTGCTAATGTTGTATGGTATATATAGTAGGTAAAAGCAAGGGCTTGAGAGTCAAATTTGAATTGTGTTTCTGCCATCTGCTTACTGCATGACTCTGGGAAAGTTATTTCACCTCTGTGAGTTTACTGTTTCCATTTCATAGAGGAAAAACTTACCACCTAACCATTTGTGGCTGTTGTGAGAATTAAACAATGTGATTCTGGTCAAGAGCAAGGAAATTCAGTGCTTATCAGAATCAGCACTCACTCAGTGGTAACCGCTTATCTCTGCCATCATAATCAGAACAAATGGGTAATCCTAGCCTTCTCCATGTTCTCAGTGTTTGTTTGAGCCCATCAGCTTTGTCCTGCCGGTGGAAATGAGTCCATGCTGATTTCAGAGGGCATGCACTATGGTCTCAGTGATTCTGACAATTTTTAGTGTTTTTTCTTTTTTCTTTTGGTACCGGGGATCAAACTCGGGACCTTGTGCTTGTGAGGCAGGCAGTGGAACCACTGAGCTAAATCCCAGGCCCTCCCCAGACCATTTTTCATATTTTATTTTGAGACAGGGTTTTGCTAAGTTGTGCAGCCTCAACTCAAACTTGCAATCCTCCTGCTTCAGTCTCCCAGACTGCTGGGATTACAGCCATATGCCACCATACTCAGCTACGTATTGTTACATCTAACAATAATTCATTCTTTTTTTTTTTGTACTGGAGATTGAACTCGGGACCCTGCACTTTTGAGGCAGGCACCACTGAGCTAAATCCCCGGCCCCATTCTTTTGTCTGACTTAGTATTTCATTCTATAGATACATAATATTTTGTTTATCAACTAGAGGTAATGGTCTAAATTCTCCCTTGCTGTTTTTCTTCCTCCTTCTCTTCTTTTGTTCTCAAAAGATAAAAGTATTTTTATGCATATTGATAGGCAGTTGTGCCGGCTCTGCTGTTGAAAAAATTTTCCTTGCCCTATTGAATTGCCTTGTTGACCATAGACTGAAGATATTTCTGGAGTCTCTATTCTTATTTCTTTTTTCTATTCTTTTCTAAAGATCTTAATATCTTATGTCAATATCACACTGTCTTGGTTACTATAATTTTTAATAATGAGTTTTAAAATCATGTTATATGTCCCCTGACATTGTTTTGCTTGTTTGAAATTGTTGTGTCTGATCTATCTTGTCTTTGTACTTCTAGCTAAACTTAAATAAGCAATTTTTACAAATTTCTGCTGGAATCTTGATTTAGATTATATCAATTTATAGGTTAGTTTTAGCAATAATGAGTCTTTCAATGAATGAAAATTGTATGTATTCCAATTACTTAGTTCTATTAAAATTTCTTTTAACAATGTTTTGTAGTTTTGAGAAGTTTGCCTTTTTTGTGAGTTTTTTTAGTTATACATTTGTTAGATTTTTTTGTTAGATAATTTCTTAAGTGTTTTATTGTTTGATGCTATTGTTAATGGAATTAGTTTAAGTTTATTTTTAAACTGTTAAATATAATTGTCATTATATAAGGCACAACTAGGTCTTTTTTTGTACTGCTAATTGTCCTTTGATCTTGCTTTTTTTAAAGTTTGTTAAGATTTTCTATACAACATTGAGTCATCTATGAAAACAACTTTATTTCTTTCATTCCAGTGAGACCATTAATTTCTTTTTCTTGCCTGATTACAATGGCTAAAATCTCTAGCACAATGTTACATTGAAGAGGTAGGAGTAAACATTCTTGATTTGTTCCTGATCTTAGCATTTAGACTTTATCATTAAGTGTGATTTACAAGGTATAATCAAAATATACAATAAATATTTAAATTAAAAAATTTGCAGTAAAAGACACATTGCCATTAAGTCTCCTCAAAATATGCTCTCTTGCTTTGAACATACATAAGCTATTGTTCTCACTACTTTCTGAAGCAGTTTTGGAAGTCATTTTTTGTAAGTTTATGATGTTTGATAAAAAATACAGTGAATGCTGTGCAATGGAAAGGCAGGCTCATAAAAACATTACAGTGTGTCCACATTATTCTCTGGACCTGGCACTGTTCAAATTCTGCCACTTCAAAGTCAAAATGACGATGAAAGATAAATATTTTGTATGGATTTAGGGTATCAAAGCAGCCGTCATAGCACAACTATCATTCATGAAACAGAACTTCCAAACGAACTTCAGAAAGTGGTAATAATGATGGGATAAGAGTTTCAGAAGAAGGAATATTTTGAGGGGATCAATGGCAATGTGTCTTTTAGTATAATAAATTTTTAAAAGTTAAACATATTTTTGATCATACCTTGTGACTGCAGATATTTTTCATAGATATCTTTGGTAGAGTTTGGAAGAATCCTTCCATTCCTAGTTTGTTGAAAGATTTTTTTTCTTTTCATTACCAATGGGTTGAGTCTTGTCAAATACTTTTTCTGTATCAATTTAAATAATCATTTAGTTTTTTTCTTTTTCCTATTCATATATTGGGTTACATTTATTGAAATTTAGCTCTTTCTTATTTTATGAAAAAAAACAATTTTATAATAAAATAACAAGAGAATAGTTAATACACTGTACATCATTATCTTCAAAGTAGTTACTCAGAGTACAAGTCATAAACCAAAAAGATTTTTACAAAGAAGCAGCAAACAGATAATAGCACAAGGGGCTGGGGATTTAGCCCAGTGGTACCACCGCCTGCCTCGAAAGTGCAATGTCCACAGTTCTATCCCTGTACCAAAAATAAATACATAAAATAAAAAGATAACAGCACAAAACTTTCTTTTCAGCAAACTAAGATAAACTAGTAGTTTAAATGAAATAAATTAGCATATATTAAAATATTTTAGAAACAATGGAATATATGATTTGGGGACATATTTGAACTCCCTACTTCATATTCATCCCTTCTATTTTGCTCTTTATTTGAATAGACATATACATTTTGTATTTATCATATAAGAGAAATCATATGATATTTAAGCTTGTGTATCTGACTTATTTCACTTAATACTATGTTGTCAAATTGCATTCATTTACCTATGAATACCTCAAGCTTATCTTTCTTTATGACAGCTCAGTACTTCATTGTGCACCACATTTTCCCTAACCATTCATCTGTCGAAGGACATATACACTGTTTCCAAGATTTAGCCATTATAAATCATGCTGCTGTAAATACAACCACTATGAAAATCAGTGTGGAGATTCCACAAAAAACTAAAAATAGAAATTCCATTTGACCCAGCTATTCCTTTTCTAGGTAGGTATCTTCCCAAAAGAGTTTAAATCATCATGTCATAGGGATACATGATCTTTGGCTCTTCCAGCAACCTTTTCTTGGATAACTTCTAACTTGGTCCTGGTGTGTTACATTTTTTTATGTGTTGCAGAATTGGTTTCAGTGTGCTAACATTTTTCTGAAGAATTTTTGTATGTATTAGTTTGTAGTTTACTTCCTTGTGATGTTTTGTCTGGTTTGTCAGAGTACTTTTGGCACAATAAAAAAAAAATTGAGAAGTCATTCCTCTATTTTCCAAAAGAGTTAATAGTATTTCTTTTAAAAACATTTTTTAGAACTTAATTAAGGGAGTCTTCTGAATGTTTTTGGTTGTAGTCTTTCAAAATATTTTATTCATATTCTTTGATACAGGTAGGTTCAGTTACTCTATTTCTTCTTGAGACAATTTTGGAAATTTGCACTTTTCTAGGACTTCATCTCTTTCATCTAGTTGTTCTCTTACAGGTTTTGTATTTTTATCATGCCTGTAATAATCTAACCTTGTTCATTCCTTACTTTAATTGTATCTTCTGTAATTATTTTTATAGCCTGTCTAGCTAAAGGTTCATTTATTTTTAATTTTTATTTCATTGATTATTATCTCTTCTTTTTCGTATTTTAAAAATTTCTCCTCTGATATTTCCTTTTATTTTGGGAGTGACTTCATTTACCATCTGTTGCTATTACTCTTCAGCCTTAAACCTTCCTTTAGTTTTTCTTTCTGGGTAGGCTTGCTAGCAGTAAATTCTCCCGGGTGGGTTTATCTGGGAATGACTTTAATTTACCATTATCTTAAAGAATAGTTTCATTAGATATAATATTCTTGCTTGATTTTTTTCTCCTTTCAGAAATTTAAATATTTCATTCTAATGCTTCCTGGTCTACATTTTTTTTCCATTAAGTTTATTGGTACATTTTAGGTATACAATATAGTTACATTCATCATTGGGATCTTTACATGATGCATCTTGGTTCTTATTTTTTTCCCCATCCCCCTGCCCTCCTTTCACCCCCTCCACCCTTCTCTATTTACAAAGACTTTGTTTCCATGTTTTCCTTTTCTCATTTTTTTCCTTTCCCTTCTTTCCTTTCCCCAACTGGATTGTTTTTAATAAGAAGCGTGTCTTCAATGGAATCTTTGATTCAATTAAAAAACAATAAAGTTTTTCTTTTATTGTTTTCAAACTTGGTTATTGTCTTTGATCTTCAGTACGTTGAGTATGATATCACTAGGTGTGGATCTAGTCTTTTTCTCATTTGGAACTTGTCAGAATTCTTAAATATGTAATGTTTTCCCTCAACTTTGTGTATTTGTCAACTCTGATTTTTTTCAAATATTTTTCTGTCCTTTTCTTTTTCTCTTTCTCTAGAACTCCCACTAGACATATAGTGATAAGGTTAATGTTTACACAGGTTATCCAAGGCTTCACTTTTCTTCAGTCTTTTGAGCAGGTAAGAGAAATTCTTTGGATTGGATAATTCTATTGACTTACTTATTAGTTTACTAAATCTTTTTCTGCCATCTCAAACTGTTACTGAATTGACTCAATAAATTTTTCATTTCAATTATTGCACTATAAGTTTTGTTTTTTTAAAATAATTTTCACTTTCTATTAAGATTCCATATTTGTTGAGTCACTGTTATATTTAAGTTCTTTGAACACAGATTATTTAAATTCTTGGAATGTATTTATGCTTGCTGCTTCGATGTCTTTGTGAATATCGAGAAATTTATTTTCTATTTGAAATTAACAGTAAACTGTAGTTGCACTTCTTGTCCTAAACATAACTTTTAAAGATTATTTTGTTAACATTATTTTTAAGCTTCTCTTTATTTAGGATTTATTTTCTTAACATACTTTTACCAAACATATCCACTATTGTATTTATCCCTGTTTGTCTTTTCCATCTGCCTTTTAAAGATTCTGATCTCATTAAGGTAGTCCCTGTCCAGCTTTTATGGTCTACATCATCAAGGACTCCTTATGTTGCAGGAAACATTCAACCTGATTCAAGTTTGTTTAATCAATAAGGCACATTTATTATCTATGTAAGTTATATGTATCATTATAAAGGTTCAGGTGCAGCTTAAAATTAACAATTAGTTTCTTTACATCTTAGTTTACATCTACACTGTATTTCTGTTTCCTTCTATGTTGTTTCTAAGTCTCAAGAAAGCTATTCCCTCATAGTTGGAATATGGCTTTCAATAAATTCTGGCTTTGCATCCTTCCTTACTCATAATTATTTATATAGAGAAAACAGAAAGTCTCTTCTGATAACTTTGCAGAAGAATAAGAAGATTTTATTTGATAAAATATCTAGAAAACAGCTTTTCAAGTCTTTGCATATGATTGGGTTAATGATCATTTCTGAACCAATCTGTTCATATCAGGGAACTGAGAAGGTGTCACTTTAGCATCTGGGAGCCTCAGTTCACCGATCTATGAATAAGGGAAAGAATGAATGCCACAAAAGCCTGTATGTGCATGCCTCTAAAAAGCTGGACTGGGTGGTGATGGCCTGTCAGTTCATAGAAAATAAATAGTTGGAGGTGAAAAACTTAGTCAATAACTAGGAAGCAGTAAGTAGAATAGGAACAGAGACATAAACTGAAGCACAAAGGAGAAGGAATCAATGGTTAAAATGGTATAGGAGTAAGACACAAAATAAGATATGGATAGATGGGTGTAAATTAAGCTCAACAATTAGTTGTGGTACTTTGTCATTCTTTGGAGGCCATTCAATTGCCAAATGTATTAAAAATTCAATAATAGGGTTTTTTGAGGGGCTACTGGGGCTTGAACTCGGGACCTTGTGCTTGTGAGGCAGGCGGCAGAACCACTAAGCTAAATCCTTGGCCCAATAATAGCTAATATTGATTGAATTCTTACTTTGTGTGATGCACTCTGGCGAGCACTTTATTTATTTGCTTCAACAATTTTAGTATCTCCATTTTACAAAAAGAAAGTAAAGGCTAAGAGATCTTAAATAACCATGTCCTCACATCTTGCAGCTTGTAAGCCAGACTCAAGCACAGGCTTCTGACTTTAGAACACATACTCTCAGACACTACACTATGCTAGCCTTTGGGCTAAGGTGCTGAACAAAAATGATGCAGCCTTTATCCCCTGAGAGATTGAGTCTATCTCGTAGTGTGCTTGCTTTTTTAATGAAAAAAATTAATTTTAATTACTATAAATTAACTGGCATATAGTAATTGTAAATGTTTATGGGTACAGTGTGACATTTTGATGTGTAATGATCAGAACAGGGTAAATGATATGCCTATCATCTCAAACATGTATCATTTATTTGTGTTGGGAGCATTCAAAATGCTCTATGACAATTTAGTTTTGTTGTGGAAACTTGATTGGCTTGGGAGCTGCCCAGGAAATTGGGGGAGCACATTTCTGGGTGTGTCTGGGTGGGTCATGGATGTATGACCTTGGGTACTATATATGATCGCTTGGCCCTTTCTCTTTGACACTGTTACCCTTCTCTGCTTCTCAGCTTCCATGAACTAAGCATCTTTGCTCTACCACACCATTTGGCTATGGTGTTTCTGCTTTGGAGCCTTATGATCATGGACTGAGTCCCCTAAAACCATGAGCTAAATTAAACTTCTCCTCCTTTAAGTTTTGGGTGTTGGATATTATGTTCCAGTAATGGAAAAGCTGACTAATATAATCTCTATTAAATATTTTGTAATATTCAACTTCTCTTTTCCTTCCTTCCTTCCTTTTTTTCTTTCTTTCTTTCTTTCTTTCTTTCTTTCTTTCTTTCTTTCTTTCTTTCCTTTCTTTCTCTCTCTTTCTTTCTTTTTTTCACTGTCTTCTCTCCCTCTCCAGTTTAAGCAACAGAACTGGTGCTGATTTGATATAAAAGAAAACAAGGCAAAGATGAATATATCATAAATTTTTGTAAGTTTGACTTTAAAAGGTGCTAATATTAATTGTTTGACTCCTTCTATTGTTTGACTTCTTCACAGTACTGAAAACTTAATTTTTATTTGAATTGTTATGTATCCATTATCCTCAACTGTGGTATTTTCAAAACTTGGTTATACATTTCTGATATTGTTGAGATGTTTAATCGTCCCACTAACTTGTCTCTGTAAAATCTGCCATTAGACCCTTCTAGATCACAGGCACCTTGCTTATAGGAACCATGTGTTATTTATAATTTTATATTACTTGTAGCACCTAGCAAGGTGTTGGACCCATAGCCGATATTTATGAAATATTTAATGAATGCCTGGCTTACCTTAGTTCTGTAAATATCCTATCTGAAAATAGCAAGATTTCAAAAGACAAGCCATAAATATAAAAGTAATTTAAGTCCAGATGCAACATCTCACTTTATTTCTGTCTTTTCAAATAACATTTATAGAGTAATTAATCTGTTCTCAAACATATCATAGCCAATCCAGAAATAAAATGGAATGAGAAAGGATCCCTTTCCTTCAGAAGTATGCATTTAGCTAGAAAGAAAAGATGTATCCTTTGGTGAAACTGCTAAATGGCAAAACAGAACAATTTTACAACATGCCAAAGGATCTCTAAAGGGAAAGATTGGCGTGGAATTGTTTCTTAAGAATAAGATTTTCAAACCAGGCATAGGGGCACATGCATGTAATCCCAGCACTTGGGAGGCTGAGGGAGGAGGATCGCCATGAGTTCAAGGCCAGCCTGAACTACAAAGAGAGACCCTGCCTTAAAAAAAAAAAAAAGATTTTTAAAAGGTGGAATTTTATCATATTTCTGTTAAACTGAGATTGGCATTAAGTACAGATTTTCTGTTTTATTTTAAAGGAGAGTAAAAGTGTCTCTTAGGTGAGATGAATATAAGCAAGCATTCACAGAAGAGGAAAAGCTGTGGAGGTCATATTTTATATTCAGAGAAACAGAGTTATCATAGTGAGAACCATTTGAGAGCTAAGCATTTAAAAAGTAGCACTAAAAATTAATGTGAGTTATTTTTCATAATGCATAGTTCAGTTACAATCACATCAATTACTGCACATCTCAAGAAAACAAAATGTTCTTAAAGGAAGAATCATTGAAACACCATTTAAGAGCTTCGTGAAAGAGAACATTTAACTGAACTCCTCCATTGGAGTCAATGGAAGCTTACTCAGTGAGCAGCTAGGACTAATAGTTTGTATTAGTAATTACAATGTATTATCAATAATCTCAGACACTTAACATTCTAGGAGTAAAAAGCTGGCAGCTGTGCACTTTGGTCTTGGAAAAATGGCTTTAGAAATGTAGTATTCATATATTGTTTAGTTATCTAGTAAATACTATTGCTACCCCATTAATCCAAAAGCCTGCTCTCTTTTTTCACCCTTTCTTAGTGGAGTGCCAGCTACATGCAGATAATTATTCTTCTGGGCATTGTTTTCAAACAGCTTGTGTTTTCTTTTGAAAGAATTTAGTTTAATGGCTACAGTCTTTTTATTTCCATATAAAAATTGAAACTAAGAAGTTTGGAGGAGGGGGATGAAAAAAGGATGCTTAATGGATATGAAGTATATTTGGACAACAGAAATAGTTTCTAACATTTGACAGCACATTTGGATAGCTATAGTTGACAATAATTAATTGTATATTTCAAAATAGTGAGCAGAGAAGATTTTGAATATTCTGAACAAAAATAATAAATGTCTGAGGTGATAGATAGTCAAGTATCACAATACTGCACATGGTAAATGTATTGAAAATATCACACTGTACTCTATAAACATATATAATTACTATATGTCAATTAGAATAAAAAAATATTTTTTGACGCTGGTGATTGAACTTAGGGCTTTAGGCATGCTCTACCACTGAACTATGTCCCTATCCCTAAAATATTTTTAAACTGCTGATATAGAATATATATTGTCAGTTAACCTGCTCTCTACATTTGATATTTTATCAGAGTTCTGCTTCCTTTCATCCTGAACAATTCAGAATTTTTCTTTTCTTTTCCTTTTTAATCTATTGTTTATTAGTACCTATTAATTTTATAAAATATTGTGTTTCAATGTGGTGTTTTCATCAAATGGTTTGTACTCTTTGTAAAAAGCGGGTAGGCAGCAAATATATGGTGGCTTATTGAAATTGTAAATTATATTGAGATCTGTGTTTTTATGTATGGTGTGCTTGCTAATATTTAAAATAGATATCTATCCTACTTCTGGAAGTATGCTGGGTTTTTCAGTATGGAAAATTTTAAATAAAAATAACTTAAAAATCAATGGTAGCACCAAGTTTGATATTGTGGGTTAGCATGCACATTTGGATGCAAGTGCTGTGGTTTCTAACCATTCATGAGAGATTCCAAATGTGCTTATTGCCTGATCAGTACAACTGAAAAGAAGTGTAGGACATTGTAAAACTGGTCTGTGGTGCATTCAAATCTTGAGATGGCTGGAGGGTCAGAACTGGAAGAAGCAGGAATTTTCTTGTTACTCTTCCCCTTTTGATTGTGAATGCTCACCCTGGGAAAATGGGCACTGGCCTGAAGGTGGCACATGCCATGCAGTTTCTACATAAAGAGTGTTTCTTGTCTTTAATCTCTGCTAGACTAACTTTCCTATATCTAGGTCAGAATTGTAAAAAACTAATTTAGCACTTGCTACAGTGCACTCAATCAGGTATATCTTATTGTTATTTAAAATACTCCAAAGGAAGATATTGAAAAATGCTTAAAATTGGGTTGGTTGCTCTAGCAACAAAGCCAAGCTTCTGAAGATTATTCTGAGTGACTATAGCTTTGACAGTCAAGCAGCAAAAGGGAAAGGTAATTAGTCCTGGAACTTTGCTTTTAAAACTTGGCTTTAAGTAATGACATAGTAGCAGACAGCAATGTTTAAAGGCGCCAAAATAAAGCCCAGAAATTATTTTAGCTTTTAATTGACACTCAAGACATTTCTACATATGATTTCTGTTATGAGAGAAAAAAAATAACCAGTATTCAGCCCAAGGAGAACAGGTTACTGGGTACCAAGTGACATAGGCATGAAACTGGGGTGGATATGAGTTTGGACCTATCAAATATTCTTGTCTAAAGTAGAATTCCTTATTTCTGCTTGTTAACAACTTGTTTATATCCCTTTGAACAAAGAAAAACTGAAGGCAATTGCACTATAAACAATAGTGATTTTGATTGGTATATTCTAATGATCTAAATATGGGTGAATGAAGAGAGAGTTGGTTAGTAAAAAAAAGGAAAAGAAAGAAAATCTTTGCTTTAATCCCTAGGTCTAATTTAGCTAAACTTTGATGGGAAAACTGAAATGTCTAGGGATTGAGTTATCTTATTTCTTCTTTTCTGAAAATTGATTTAAGACATTTAAGCAATAGACCAGAGGTGTATAGATTTAAGTGAAATACCAAGAGGCTGGATTACAATCTGGATTTTTAAATCTAAGTAAGTTTAAGCAAGTCTGATTCATGTGACAAGGAACTGTCACTAGGAGATACATCATGAGGTAGATGATTTGGGGCTGAAACTTTCTAGGTGTCAACATTATGAAGATAATTCCATGACTTTGGCCATTTGTTGTATTTGGTGATCTAAGAGTGTAGAGCTTCATTAGCTATTCAGAAACATTCTCATTTATGGTTCTGAGGACATGCTTCTAGGGATAAAAAATAATATTGAACTTTAGAGATGATTTGAAAGATACTGGCTATAGAATCTGAGAATCAACAGGAGAGGCTTGTAGCATTTGATCTGGACTTTGTAATGCAGAGGCTAGTTTGATAAATAAACTTTTAGCCTTGGGAACTTTAAGTTACATGAAGTGGTCCTCAGGTTACTCTTTTTAGGTCCTGGGTTTTCACCATTTTATTTACTGCTTTTTCCTTTTCTGGGCACCTTATATAGGCATTAGTCCATCTCTATGTTGACTTTAATTCCTCTCATTTTAGGAAGGCTATTTCTGTCCCAGCAGTATATGAAGCACTGTGGGAGTAAAAAGATGAATAAAATACAGACTTTCAAACACCTTCTGTGGAGTTTATAACTAGTTCTAATTAATACAAGGTGGAAAAAGGAAGTGGATTTTAAGCTGAGCCTGGGTAAAGATCAAGAATTATGGCTGAGGGAATAGCAGGAACAAAGGTATGGAGGCAGGCTGTATGTGAGGAACTGTGTAAATTATGTAGCATCCTTTTTACCTACTGTCTCACAGTAAGAACTCTGTCTTACCCAGGAAATAACAGAATAGCACCTTATCTTACCCACTCTATCACAGAATAGGCAAATTGAAAAGTAGAAAGAAATAGAAAAATAAGAAAGCTAATTTAGAATCAAATTTTATTCATAAACTACTCCATGCTGTCTTTCCAGTCTCATCTCCTACTAATTCATTTATTTATTCACTAAATATTTACCATATATGCACCATGAGCTAGGTGCTGTTTTAGGCACTGAGGAAACACTGGTCAGGAAAAAGGCTTAGTCTCCTAGTAATAGAGCTTATAGAAAAATGGAAGAGATTGGGCATTAATCAAATAGTAGCACAAGTAAATATACAATTTCTGGCCTTGCTAACTTCATATGTAAGAATACACTTAGAGGGAGGTCTCAGAACGTCTCAGAACTGTGGCTCACTTTGGGGTGGCATGTGTGTGTGTGTGTGTGTGTGTGTGTGTGTGTGTGTGTGTGTGTGTGTAATGGTCAAGTAAAGTTTCACCATGGAAATGATGCTTGATTTAAAATCTAAAGATCAAGTAGAAATAATGAAAATAAACAGGCAGGGTGGGGGCCATTTTCTTAGCAGTGGGAACAGTGGATGGAAAGCTTTGGGGGCTGGGAGGAGCATTTCAGGGTAGTGACTGAGAGAAGGACTGTCTAGAGAGTGGCAAGTGGGGCAGAAAGGGTTAGGAGACAAGGCTGGAAAGAGAACAGAAGCCCGACCAAGCAAGATTTCATTAAGTATTTTAGTCGTTATCCCAAAGCAGTGGGGAACCTTTGAAGAATTTTAGGTGGGAGGTTAACAAATGAGATACACATTTTAAAATATTATGTTTACTGCGCTACTGAGAATGGCTTGGGCCCAAAAGAAGATAGGGAAACCAGTTATTAGGCTACTACAGAAAAACAGGAAGAGACAGCCTATGGTGGCAGAGTGATAAAAATAGAAGCTGACTGATATAAAAGAGCAAAAGTTTTATAGCTTTAGCTAGGTTGGGCATAGGAGATGAGGTGTGAAAGTCACCTATAGGGGGGTCTCAGCCTCATCCAAGTGGAAGGGTGATGGTGTCAGCCCTGGATGAGGGAGTGGAAGGAGGGCTAACTGGAAGCTGGAACCAAAGCTTTGAAGAGAAGATTTTAGACATGTTAGATTGGAAGATATGTTCAAAACCAGCAGAATCTGAAATATTATGAAAATCAAAGAACACAGTGCTTCTAGAAGGAGGGAGTGGTGTATTTGAAACTTTGGAAGGGGATACAATATGCAACGTTTTTCCAATTTATATGTGGATGGAGCCTTTTCACCTCCAACTATTAGAGCAACACAGTCCCAACACCATCTGACTGTCCACTTTCCTACGTGAATTCAGTTTTGAATTTCATATCGTGATAAGCAGTATTTATTTAAAGAAAGTTTTATGTAACACCACTGTTTTTAAAGCAAAGATATTCAATAACTGGTGTTATTATAGTAGATATGAGAATCTTCTTATACTTGTAAACATCTTTTTATGTGAGATATATGTGACCTTGAGAAATTAAAATTGATCTGAGAATAAACACTCTGTTATTTAAGAAAAAGTGTAAATCAGAAAACTTCCATTATTTGTATTGTTACTGAATGAATAGAACAGTGGCTTTTTATTAAGAAATTTACTTGTCCAATAAAGTATTTGGAGCAAAAGTATTTGAGAGCATAAATATATAGAGGAAAGGGTCTCTAGGAGATCATACTATTTTTTTTGCCTTCTATTACTGTGTGGAATTCACACTTTATAGTGGAAGAAACATACAGATATGCACATGTATGTTTTTACACATTTTCTTTACCATGTAAAACTAGTTTTCTCTATAGAAACATACATGGAGAGATCATTGCTCTCATCTATCCATCTCACCATATAATTTTTGCAGCTGTTCTTCAGTTGTTAATATACTTCTGTGGAATATGTGTAAATAGACATGAGCAAACTGTCTAAAAGTTATTCAGCTAGTCAGTGAACCATGTAATCTGTTGGTTCAGAGACAACAGATAATAGAGTGAGATATTTGCTTTACCATCCACACGCTCCATGTAGAGTCTAGGCTACAAAAGTCAATTTGTGTTCTGTTGGGGCATGTCTCATCACACTATATTATCACATCAGGGGTAGGAAATTTGGATAATGACTATCTGATTTAGAAAAAAAGAGACTATTTAGTGAATTGGGTATCCGTGAGGTGGGAATTTTGAACTAGAATTTGGTTCTGTCCTTGGTTAATTTGATACTCTATATGTGTCTTATCACTGTTTTCCTCTCTTTTAACAATGTAAGTTAGAAATAACCTTGTTAATTAGCATCTATTTTTAGGCTGATGACATGATACAGCCAAGACAGAGTGAGAACATTCCAGTACTACCATAGCACAAACAATAAAACTCCATTCTAAAAGGAAGGTAGACAATGGAAATGAAAATTAAAGGTACCCCTTGTAGGTATACTTAGAGTACATACTTATTTTGTACAGTTTGAGTTAAGGCAAATATTAAGTAAGAGATTTACTTCCTAAGGCTTCCCCTTATTTGGTTTAAACAGTTGAAAACGGGAGGTAGCATGGAACCTCCCTTTCTTAGAAACTTTGGTTGGTTCCCCATTATCCTGACAATGAAATCCATTTCCCTCTATACCATGTTCCCAGTTTACATTTGTATCTTTAACTCAACTTTCTGTGCTTGTACCAAATCAATCTATCCTAACTCTCTATGAATGTATGTGTGATATATAAATTATATATATATATATATATGGCTTTGATAATGCTGTTTCCCCATTATTTCTACATGTTCCATGCCCACCTATCTCATAAGTCCTGTTCATATTCTTTCTTATTGATGGAGCTTTTGTTAACCTCTCCTGGCTAGAAGTGATCTCGTAGCACTTCATCTGCACCTCTCATAAGCCAATTAACACCTTCTTTCTTTATTTTGATTATGCATATACATGTTTTACTTCTCATTCTAGACTGAATCTCCTATTATGGATTGGTGAACAGTAAGAGAAATCAAAGAAAATGTGGGTTAAGGAGAAATTCTGATGTAAAAAAGAGGATATCTAAGTCACTATAGATTTGAACTTGTGGTATAACTGAGAATTCATCCAATCTTCTCCCAAGAACTTCCCCTATAATCTTAAGCCTTAAGTAAGTATAAATATTGGGATATGTACTGCTAATTTTTTTATTTTGGTAGATAACCATAGTCTTTCTTGTATAACTAATTCTAATTGTAGTAACAATTAGGCTTATGGGCTCAATAGAAAGATTGAATAAGTGGATTGAACTGGAGCAGTACATGTCATTTAGGATGGGCAGGAGTAGGAGGAAGATGGGTAGTGAACTTGGAGGATGTGGTTTGTGGTTAGAGAGCAGATGCTCTGTTAGAATTGCTTTATATCCTAGTCTACGTTCATCTTTCTCTTCTCTGAATTGCTAGTTCAGTTACATCGATGTGATGCAATTTAGCACTTATTTAGCTCAAGTGCAATAGCTTTGTCTTCCCCATTAGTTTGAAAGTTTCTTGAAAGCAGGGATGCTTTACCCTCATTGTGTGTGTGTGTGTGTGTGTGTGTGTACGTAAGTGTATGTGTATAAGACAGTGCCTATCATAGGTGTTGGGGCATATAGACGCTAAAAATTAGTTGATTATTAATTAATATATCGATTTATCAAGTAGTAGATCACTTATGTTTTATTAAAGCATCAATGAGGGACATCTGGATATTATACATAAAGTTTTGATACCTCAAACATGTGGCCTTGAGGATTGTTACAGAATCCTTCATGGTAGAGGTGGATGGGACCTCAAGCAGAATGTGAATAACGAGTGGGATTTCAATGGGTAGAGAAAAGACACAGGAAACAATATGTGGAAAATAGGGATTAAAAATGAGCATGGTGTGTTCGTGGTACAGTAAAGACAATATGTTTTTGGAGTGAAAATAGTAGATAATCTTGAATTATTCCTTTCAAACTGAGAATTAATAAACAATAACTTGAGATTCACAAGATATCAAATATTTATTTACCCCCCCTTTAAACTTTACTACGTTGTCCAAATGCTCACTTAATTTAAATAGATCAGCCCAATGATTCCCAAAGGAAAAAAAAATTAAATAGTCTGCCATTGAGAGTCACTTTCAAAGCTCACGAGTACTAAATTTTCTGTGGCAAAGCTTCCTGACCTCCATGCTTCCCTATTTTATAATCTATCCTTATTTTCATTGTATGTTATCACATTGCAGGTCATTTTCAGTGCTTTACACTGTTTGAGTCTCACTAACCAATGGCATTTTCAAGTACTTTGCAGATGTAGCTCGTTCAGTCTCCCAGCTCCAGAGGTAGGGAGGGGCAGGTAGCATTGTCTCTGGGGAATGAATAAGGAAGCAGAAGGGCAGGGAGGTTAAGTGACTTGTATAAGATCACACAAGGGGTCAGTAGCTGTGTGTGAATAGGACTCAGCTTCCAAACTTTTAGTCCAAGACTTCATCCTCTAACCCCTCTTTCCATTGCAGGCCTCTCTGAATGTTAGGAAAAGTAGTGTTCTGGCTTTCTGAATAGATAAAGAGAAAAATGAGATGATTGTGAAAATAATTCATCCCGTTTTGGGTAAATGTTGCAGAATAGTTTATCTTTATTATTTGTAAGAGTATGATACATCTATTTATTTTTTACTTTTACAGTGGATTTTTCTTTAAGTTCCCAAATTGTAGTACACTGAAAGTGATGTGGTAGTTGGGACCTCAGGAAGTTTAAGGTGTGGATATCAGCTCACTGTGCCTGCCTTACCTTCCCCACCCTCCTCTTCATTCAGATAATAGATGTCCTCTGGATTGTTCCTTTCTGACATATCACAGTGCTTAGGCACTTAGGAGCCACATACCCTCAACATCACTCTGGTACTTTGTGGCTTCCAGATCATCATGGTTTATATGTTATGACTTGTGAGTACTATAGACTATAGCAAATTCCAAGGGTAAAGTTTTGGCCCTGAGTGGGCCTGTGTTGTTGCTGGCCTTATTTTAGTAATTCCAGACAAAAGCAATACATGTGTCCCTATTGCTGCCTTTGCCACACCTCCCTTCCATCCCAACAGTCAACACCCAGCAAAATCTGTGCAGCCCAAACTTTCTCCAGTGGTTCCATTTTGGAATCAAATCTTAAGTACAATTTTCTCTGCAATAATAACATTCCCAGGAAGTCGTAAGAGTCTGAAAGGTAGTTTCAGATGAAAACTGTCATTTGAGCCTAAGCTATTATTCTACAGTTGTTCCGCTCTACAGTTGGACATATTTTTTTTCATCTTGACCTTGCATTTTCTTTAAATCTTGACCCTATAGAGAAGTTCTAATGAAATAGTGAATTGTTTTCTGCCCCACTAGAGACAGACAATTGAATATAAGTTCCATTAAATTCAGAGAAACGAAGACCTAGGCTGTGTGGGGTTTTCCAGATAAATCTGCTTCTCCCATATACATTTTTAATGACAATTTAGTTTCCAACTCACTGTTATTCAGTGCCAAATCAAAGCTGACTCATGGAGGAAAATACTGTTTGATTCTATTTAGGCCACATTCCCCTCCCACTTTAGGGTGTCTGCCTTTGTGATTAGGGGTGGGGTGTGTATAATACTGCCTGAATACATTCTTATAAGTATTAGAAGTATGGAAACACAGAGCCCTCAGTGACCCCCAGAGCCCTCTCTTGATCACTGGTGCTTGTTGTAGGAGGAAGGCAAACATAAGCATAGAAGTGTTATTGAACAGAAACCCCTTCAAAAATGTCTCTGGGCTTTTGTTCTCAGGTTGCATAGCAGTAGGGGGCCCCCCTCCTCAGAAAGCATACTTATGCAAGTATTAAGAACGGGCTGAGATAAGAAGTAAAGCTTAAGAGACCTTCATCATTAGCTGCTAGTGGTAGAGATTAGTGATCCTACTACAGGATTACAGATGGAAAGAGTGCCAGTGTTGGTTAATTGTTCATTAATGCTTGTAAAATAAGCCAGCTGTAGGAAAACTGACCATTGTCTTCTTTCTCAGAGAGAAACTAAATTGGATCTGCTCATCAATGGCAGTATTGATGTCAGAAAAGAAAATACATATGTAAACTGCTTCCCCATGACTCTCAATTTTAAATATTTAATTAAAAACTGTTATCCTAATGAGTGATGATTAAGCTGTCAATGCATCTTCCTGTTTGTGGCTGACCTTTATCTCACCTAAAGACATTTTCCTTCACATGCATTTGCTCTTTTAGATTTGCTCTGAAACAGGAAATAAAACCAACCTCCTAAAGTGGCCTCTAGCTACAAATGACTTGTGGTTACAATTTTGGGACCTAGCAGGCATACGACTTAAAAATCTCAGGAACTTTAGGCTCTTCATTCCCCCTGCCTCCCTCCTCACTGCCTCCCCAACCTCAGCATGTCCTTGCAAGGTTGAGGCTGCCCTCTCTCCCCAGGCACAAGCCAGGTTAAATGATCTGCCCAAAGTCACACACTGTCCTGGTCAGGAAACAATCTGAGCACATTGGCTTTGTTTTAGATAATGTCACTGCAAGGTCAGGGACAACACAGTTAACTGTTACTGAATCCAAAAATAGGAAAGATTTAAACATGTTTCCTCCAGTCCTTTTATTTGGAGTCAAGGTCAGAGTTAGTTTATTGGTTCAGGAAATACTTGCATTCCTGCCATGTGCAAAGGTGATGAGCTAAAAGAATCAAATTGGGAGGAATTCTTACCTCTATGCTTATTTTCTAGTGGGGAGATGGTGTGGAACAAGCCAAACTTGGAGGACATGTGTGAGAAGGGAAAAGGAATGGGGCAGAGAGGGGCTATCATAGAGAGATGTGATTTCAGTTTGGGGATAAGAGGTGGCCTCCCTACGGGTGAGTTTGAGGAGTGAGAGGCAGTCAGGCTCCCTGGGGAAAGGGTGGTCCTGGCAGACCCTGGAGCTCCTGAGAAGACCATGACGTGAAGGGCTCTTACTGGGCTGCAGACACTACAACGGAAGCCATACTCTCTCAGTACTGGGAAAGGCACTCCTCTTAGTGACTGGTTTATAAGTACATTTGCTGATCGGCTTAGGGAGAAAGGCCCTCTGGCCCCTACCTCCCTTTCCTCTATCACCTCCTGCCATTCTGTCTTTGCTTATTGTGCTGAAGCTGTATTGACCTTACTGTTGTTTCTGTAACATCTACCTCAGTGTCCTGACATTTACCACCTCCTCTGCCCTCATGTACATTCTAACATCTCTAGACCTTCTATTATTTTATTCACTCATTCAACAATGTTTTATCATATATTGACTAGTCACTAGTTCTAGGCACCATGATTTTGTCAGGAAACAAGAGAGTGAAGCCATTCTTTTAGTGACGGTTCTGTCTCCTCATCAGAGTGTATTTCCTTCCTCTTGTGTTGACTTCTTTTATTAGTTTCATAGCAGATTTTACATGTCATGTTTGTCATATTTGTCTGCTACATGTTTACTGTCTGTTTCCCTCTAAATGTAAGCACCATGAGGATAAGGACTGGGGCCTCTCATTTGTGACTGGTCCCAGGAAATAGAATAGTTCCTGATAACCAGTAGACTCTCAGAACAATATGCAGGACAGGAAAAACCAAAGCTGATTACATACCAGACAGCAGCTGATGTGCAGTGAATGAAGGTGTAAGAAAGCAAGTGTATTTACTGAGCACTGGCTGGGCATTAAGGACTGCTGGTCCTTCACTGAATTTCAAGGTGAGATGACATTGTCACTTTCTGAGCTGCACTTTTTTGCTAGCTTTAAAAACTCCTCTTGTGTCTGTTTGGAGGGCAGAGACACTTAAAAATGACTTATTTGGTTGACTCTTTTGTGTTAGTTGCTTTATAAAAATACACTTACGTGATCAACAATCAAAACATTGTCAAAACCTTAAATATCCTCTGATTCTCCAGTTAAATAGCTGTCATGTAAAATTGAATGTCACTGCCACAGGAAATGATACTGGTATCTGGTTGTTATTTTGTATTTTGCCTAATAGAAGAATAAAGTGTACAAAGTCCCTCTTTTATATCCTGTGCTCTCAGCATTTTATAAATATTAGTCTATTTATCTTCAAAATAAACAGTTAACAGAGAATAGAGGAAAACTTTCATGATTCTCTTTTTAATTAATTGGGAAACTGTGATATGGATGATTAAGGCCTGCGTCCTGTTATACCATTTCGAGGTAGACTGGATGTCCCAAGTCAATGTAGTACATCAAACCTGTTAGGGATTATCAGATCGGTGTTCTCTTCCATGGCAAACTGGCAATTGTTGGTTTTAAAGCAAGAAGTTTATATGAAGCTTAAGTAGACGGCTAATTTGATATACAGGGTAATTGATACACAGGACTGTTTGTTGTCTTCCAACTATTCTGCCCCTAGATGTTCCTGGTAATTTCTGGTTTTTGTTTCCTTCATTGCTGTCTTGAAATGCCTGATTACTTAGGTGCTATTGAAGCAGGGCAGCAAAACAAAATCCAGGCAGATTATTCAGGTAGAAATGATCACCAATTCTTATCATGCTCTCTCTCCACATTGTAGTACTAGTTGTGATACTGGCATAAAAATACAGTACTTCAGGATAATGGAGCAAAATTTAGAGTCTTGGTTTTAGGTTAGCCCTGTACTGGATCATTGAAACTAACTTTCAGTTGAACTGTGCACTAGTAGTTGTAAAGAGCCATATGATTTCCAGAGACCCAGAAATGTGAGACATTGTGCCTATATCACTACAATTGACTACTTTGATTGAAATGTACTACTTGGAATGGTTCTATTATAGTTTACATAATGTCATTAAGAAAATCTCTCTCTTTGGGTATTGGAGTTGCCAGATGAAAAGGAGAGATTCTGCAATTTGGCCAAAATAGGAGGGAAGGAAAGGGAAGGAAAAAGAAAGAAGGGGAAGAAAAGAGAAGAGAAAGAAAGGGAGAAAAAAGAAAGAGAAGAGAAGGAAAAGCAAAGGAAGGGGGCACTAAGTGGTGGTTCTACCCACCAGGTTGAGATGGCTCTGCTTTAAAGGAAGAAGCTTGGGGATGGTGAGCTCTTGAGGGCTCATGAAGGCCTTGCCAATATAGGTCTTAGAAGAAAGTTCATCAGTCCTGACCCAGCTCTCCCATTGCCGGTGATGGTCTGGTTGCATAAGAGCCCAACAGATTAAAAGTGGCACTGTGTATTGTTAGAATCAGTTTTAGCAAGTTATAGGGATGATCTTAACTCCCTACACCTTGCATCTTAAAAACAGTTTTAAAAAAGCTTTTCCTCACCTCTTTATAGCAGTGACGAGCAAAATTCAGCTTGTGACCATCTAAATATATCAGATTCCCTATTGCATTGTCTGAGTCTTATTTTTATGTCTTCATAACACTGGTGAACAGGACCGAAGAGTCTACTTACTATCTGCATTACTTTGTTCTGCCTGTTAGGCTTCTAAAACATGGAGCAGAGGCCCTGAGGGTGATGGGAGTAGCTCCAAAGCTAAACCTGGTCTTTGCCACCGTGTGTCAATTAAACCATTTTCTCACATAAGACTTTCAAGTATAAAGTGCTTTTGTGATGTACACACAAATGATTACAAAAAGAAGACAATGAAGTCTGAAAGGTAGGATTTCTACATCTTAAAACAGATATGCTCATGAGTCCATCAGCTTCAATAAGCAAGTTTTAATATTTTTTTCTGTGTATTTGTGATAGTACATTAAGCACTTTTCATTCTACTTTATTTTTGGATTTGTATAAAGGGGAAGGAATATGTTTCTTTTCTACAACGCCCTCCCACTTTCACCATGTGGACACATGTCATGAAGGTGACGTCTATGAAGCCCCCACATAGTAGTAAGTGGCCATTATTTCAGGTATCTACACAGAGTCATTAGTGGATCTCTAAAGCACAAGTAAGTTCATAACATTTTTCCCTCAAAAACTCTCTATCATCAGCAGGAAAACATTACCCTGCAGTAACTAGCTTGTTAGATGGACTGGAGCCATAGAGAAATAGCTTTATTTATTTCTCTACCATTAACATTGATGCAATTTTCAGCATATTTTCTGTGTTTTCTATTACTTTCTGTCACTTTAGGGCATTAGAAAAGTCTCTTTTTCTTATTAATAATTCAAGTCCAATATAAATTAAAACATCTATTTTCTGTTTAATTCAAAGCATCTTCCCATTGTTTAGCTGAGGTCTGGGCATGACTGGAAAAGATGTAGAGTTGTTATAGCCTTTCACTTTTCTTGATACAAATTCCCCTTCCCCTTTGGGTCCTGCAAGGTGCAGCTGGAGAAGAATGGAGAGGAGATATGCATAATATCTGTAGCTCTCTGGGAATCATAATACTCTAGCACAGCAGCATTCCATTTTAACTCTATCTCCGGGGACACCTTTATGTCTCATTTGGGAGACCCTGCACAATGCTGTTCCTTGAACTGTTTCTTCACTTCGAAGAATCTCCTTAATAAGTACCTATTATATAGACTGTTGATGGCAATGAAGTTTTGCTGACTCCAAATAAGGTTTACAGAACTGTATCTCGCACCACCCTTTCAAAGGTGACATGCTTCTTGCCCATTATTTTCAGTCCCTGTCTCCCCACGATAGATCTCTGTCCCCTGAAGGGGCCCACAGTTGAAAGTAAGGCAACAACTGACAGAAAATATTCATCCCTCCATTTCACAAAGATTTATTCCACATCTTCTATGCATCAGGCACAAGGATGGGCAAAGAGATTATGGTAGAGCACAGGGAAAATCCATATTCTGACAGATTAAACACTGGCAAAGAAAAGAAGAAACAATTGTGAATAGTGAGTTTTATGAAATAAAAAGTGTGGAGTATGATGAATAGTGTAATCTAGCTTAAAGGTTAGAAAGACACTTGAAAATGTTATTGAGTCTCATTTATTGACAAAGATAGTGTTAGGAATTCTAAGAAATTGTTGTGGGTTGGAAACAAATTTAAGGTAAGGCAGTTAGGTGTATACAGACACAATTGCCTCATTAATTATAAATTTGCCCCGTTACTTGAGGAGCTCTTTGTCACTGTGAGTACCAAATCAGAAAGAGCTAACAATGTCCACAAAGCTTTGATTTCATCTCTTTCTAGCTCAGAAAAGTAACTATGTTGATTATCACAGCTGTCACTCAATCTTGAAACAGAACAACTTATCCTTTTCAACACCACGTTTTAAATATATACATAGAATCAACTCGGCCTATGTGCATGTGTTTTTCCCCAGTGCAGAAATACTTTTTAACAGAAAAATTTAGATATTTTTACTCATATTTAAAATTTCAAAATGAAATATTGATCTGGCCATAGTAAAAAGAGCTTATGGCTCAGAGTATTACATTAAAATTTTTTTCCAAATTAAACGTTATATTACTGTGTTGTATATCCATGTATATTTTGAGTCCAGTAAATTTTAGATCTTTATTTTGTCTTTTGATGCCATAAATTAGATAGTAATCCTATAACAGCAATAAGGAAGCTTACCATATTGAAAAATGCTCTTTTCTTCTTTGATACTTGGATTATAACAGTACTCTACTTAGTTCTTTGGCTAAACATGAATGAGTCTCTTTAAAATAGTTAAATCTCAAGGATATTAAACTGTAGTCTCAAGCATATTAAACTTACATTGAACTATCAATAATATTTAGCCTATATGGATATATAAAAAGTGGTATATTGGGCCGGGGATTTAGCTCAGTGGTTCTGCCGCCTGCCTCCCAAGCACAAGGTCCCAAGTTAGAACACTGGTACCAAAAAAAGAAAGAAAAAGTAGTATATGCATTATTGGGAAAATAAATGTCTTAATATTTTCATGATATTGTACAGAATCTTGTCAATAGTAGGCCCTCAGTAAGTATATTAATTTTAATTCCTTCTTGATTAAAATATCTCTCCAGGGTTACAAAATTGGAAACCTTTCTCTTTCACTGATGAGGAACTTTCACAGAAAATACTGGGACAATATCAAGAATTATTTTAACACAAGATGTGAATTTTAGTTAAAAATAGAGCAAATGCTTGGATATACCAAATTATACATCTTTGGGTGTATATTTTAATTTTGATAACTACTTTATAAGCAGTAAAGGCATCTATATGTATATATGTTTGTACATGCTTTTGTGTACACAAGGCAGGGATTGTCATTATGCAGAGCATCTCTTTGTGAAAAGTATAGATATCTTTAGTGGATACATCTGACAATGTTCTAAATATATAAACCCTCGCCAAGAATAAATATATTTTGTGTAGCTTACCATGAATGATGAGTGTGAGGTGCTTCCATTAAGAATACAGTTATTTTTCATCGGTCCTCAGAACATTTGAACAATGCCTGGGATGTGATGGTAGGAACTTTAACCTCTAAAATATTTTCTTTTCTGAGATTGAAGTTTTTGTCACTGACAATAACCATTCTTTCATATGTAGACAAATTTACAAGTCTATTTCAGAAATAATCTTTATAAACAATAACTAAAGAAGTTAGAGGACCTCAAATAGTTTTCCAAGAAGGCTGTGTCTCAGACTTGCCCTGCAAGTGTATGACTGACTCTGTTGGAGTGACTTTGGTTTAAATAATGCAACTGTTTCTCAAAGTATTTTCTGAGAACACTAAGTCTATGGGATATTAACAGCTACCACACTTCCCCACCCCCCAATAAGAAGGATTCATTGGTTAAACTAATTAATTTGGAAACTCTGATTTCAAGTAAAACAATTTTCTTGGTATTTCAAGAAAAGGTCTCGCCATGTAGTCCAGGCTGGTCTCTAATTCATTCCTGCCTCAGCTTTGTGAGTGCTAGAATTATGGCCTGGCTCTTATGCCCTTTAAATCTAAAGTGCTTTGTGAATTTGTGTTTGGATAGTGTGAATGCAGTGTTTCCAAACACATAGGAGCACAAGTCCTATGACCACATTGTATGACCAGTGTTCTGAAGAGCACATTTTGGGAAAGATGAAAGTAGAAAATTCTTTCCTTATCTAATATCTGGGATAACTAGTATTTCATCTGAGTTTACTCTAGCTTTGGACTGAAAGTTAGAAAATGCTAGCTCATGAAGGGAAGGCCAGATATCAGGGGTTACAAGTAAATATGTTTACATCATATTTATGATATATAAATGTCTCTGAGGTGCCTCCAGTTAGTTCACTGTTTTAAGTACTGGAAATAAAAGAAACATGTTTTCTGTGACTATAGTCTAGTTTGGGAAAAAATGTAAAAGCCTGTCTTTTTATGTAGTTGCCAGGATAGAAGTATGCAGAAATGGAAGTTAGCCAAGGCTTGGAATTCAGGCAAGACTCTCTGGAGGAGGTGAGGCCACAGCTGACTATTAAAGCAGGAACTGTGTGGAGGTGCCTTCTAGGTAGACTACAAGCATAGGTGAGGGAACTACCAGCATTTGATTTTTTGATATTATAGAGAGAAATGTACTGAAAAGATACCAATCTGAAAGAGGAGGCTATACTCTTTGCAAAGGGAAGGGTTGTTAAAGTGTGTGGAACACAGCACAACTACTTTACTCACCCATCTAGCGGATCCTCAGGCCACGACCTATCACCCTTGGGGGTGACTTCTGGGTAGAAAAGAGAGTTTTATTGCATCAAAGCAAACACATCTGAGAGTGTCTCAGATAAATAAATTTGGTTCTGTGAAGGGAAAAAGGATAGTGATGGCCTTCGAAAGCAGAGGGGCTTGTGAGAGGCTGCTCACGCCTTTCACTCTTGCTCATTATACTGCAGCTGGAGGACTGGGAGGGGAAATGTTTCTCTGTACGGCGGCTCATTAGCAAAAGAAGAACTCTGACATTAGTTAAAATGTTGATAGATGTGACAGGTGGTGTGAAGACACGATGGTGTTGTCAAATTGGAGTGGGAGCCCTCCAGCCTCGTGCCTTGCTTTATATAACCAGTCTGTGGAGCATATATTAAACTGCTAAAAAGAGAATCTTTGTTGAGGAAAACATACTGGAAAAGTACAAATTACTACTCTGTGGTCTGAACCAAGCTATGATTTTTTTCTGTAAAAATTTTCCTACACCCATTGCTTATGAATATCCTGATCTATTGTTTGCCTTTATCTTGGGCCTTTCTGGTCATGTGTAGCTGAATTATCCCCATTGTATCTCCAAATTCTCCAGTTGACCCCTTTCCTCTGCCTAAAAATGTGCCCAAGGCTACTGTATTGGGGGAAACACATGAATAAGACAAAAAAAAATGGAAACGATAAGAAAATATTTTCTAAATCCAGGAATCTGTTTCAATACAACCTCCTCTTTCTTTTATCACCCTATTGCTGGCTAAAAAGGTTTTGTTCACTGCTCACCACTTTCATTCTTTAAATGTTTGCAATATAAGTTGTTTCCAACATTGTAAGGGAATGACTTACTAGTAAATAAATCTAATAGCTACCTAGTTTTCTTTTTCAGTGTTTATTCTATATCTCTCCATACTTTGTGTGTGTGTGTGTATGCATGTGTGTGTGAAAGTATGTGTGTGTGTGTGTGTGTGTGTGTGTGTATGTTAGTGGGGAATGAATTCAGGACCTTCACATTGAGGTACATTCCCAACCTATTTTTATTTTGAGACAGGATCTTGTTAAATTGCTAAATTGCCAGGCTGGACTAAAACTTTCGATCCTCCTGCCTTAACCTCCTAGAGTCCTAGGAGTACAGGCCTGTGCCACCATGACTGGCTTTCTCCAAACATTTAATGCCACTAATACCATGGTTTTCGTGAACTTCTCTCTCGACTCCTTTGTCTTTAGTGACATACACACACTTGGTTTTCCTTCTAAAAACTTGGGTAGGAGTCCCAGGTCCACCATTTACTAGCTAAGCTGGGGCACCTTATTTAGCTTACCTGGGCTTCAGTGTTTTCAATTCTAAAAGAAAAGAGCAATAACACCTACCTAATAAGATAGTCTAAAAGATTAAAGTGAGATAGTCCATTTAATATCCTTAGTATAGTGGTAATTGACTCTCAACAAATATTACTTTTCCCCTTTGTAAGCTTTCTAAATCATTTCTCTAGCTCATTCTTTGGACCTTCTTCTTCCTAATCTTTAATGTAGTTATTCTACAAGCTTCTGTCCTTGGCCTCCTTCTCTATGCTTCTTTTCTTGGAAAACTTACTCATATTCATTGAGCTAGCTTTTATTTCTAGACTTGGTTCCCCCATGAACATACTATTGACTTCTGTCCTTCTTACTACTCATTATGCACTTTTGTGTAGATATCTCACTGTCACCATACAAAAAGTGTTTCCCAATGAACTCACATATTTCCTCCCAAACTTGCCTCCTTTTTTCTGCATAAATCCCTTCACATTTTTTGTTATTTTTATTGAGAACACTATTATCTTCCCAATCTGTAGGTTAAAATCTTGGTATTTTCTTTGATCTTTCCTCTTTAGTGCTACATCTAACCAGTGGTCAAATCCCATAGATTTCAACTAATGATATGACTCAAGCTTCTTAACTTCTTTTCAACTCCTATCATCCTATACAGGCTATCATTGCTAGACACTTAGCTAGTCTTCCTGTTTTAACTATTTTCTCATTTCACATAATTTGCACATTCCTCTGTACAAAAGCTTTTCATTGTTCTATTTAATATGCTCCTTGATCTGTCCCAAAATAAAATTTCCAGTGTTGTCTACAGCATTTTGTACTGTTTCATTCAAACTGAACTCTGGATAGTTTCTCATGCACTTCTGTTTTGTGGCTGACTATGGTGTCTCTTGGCTTTCTTCACTTATGTAGACAGTCCACCAAAAAAGGTATACAAACTTGAAAAAAAGAAAAATAGTATGATGTTTTTTAAACAGATGGTGTTACCCTTTTATGGGGGACCCTAGAGGATGTCATATATTGTAGAAAACTCACTACACCAACAGCCCTTAGAGAAGAAATTGAAAATGCATGTGCAGCAATCTCAATGACCAAGGTTACCCAAGCAGCAGTTCCCTGTACTAACAAATGTCTGGAAGCTAATGGCCACTACATTGAGCATCTCCTATAATTGTAGAGGCCAAAGGTAACTTGTCTCATGATGTCTCAATAAATTTAGTATTAAAGTATTTATGCATGACCAGGGATTTAGCTCAGTGGTTCTGCTGCTTGCCTCTCAAGCTCAAGGACCCAAGTCCAATCCCCGGTAACAAACAAACAAACAAACAAATAATTTATGCAAATTTTTCTTTTCCTGAAGAGTTATACATTTTTTTGGTGGACTAAGTATATCAAAATACCACCTGTTCAAAAGCTTAGCTCACATGGGCCTTCCACTTGGGAGAATCACAAAAGTAAACAATGGTGGGCTGGGGATTTCTGGTGGGCACCAGAAGCAAACCCTCCCCCTGCCCTGAGTCGAAATGAGAAAACACATAAACAAGTCTCAAAACAAGACTTCCAGATCACCTACAGCAACCCCAAAGGGAAAGGAGATGGAACACTCTGATACTCAACCACCTGGACTCCCTGAACTGGCAACAAAAGAGGATCTGGAAAAAATGAAATCAGAAATAATTTCTCAGATAACAGCAGAGATTGTGCTCATAGTGCAAGACATGATTAACAAATCTAGAGAAGAGCTCAGGAACATGATGGAATCCCAACATAGGAAACAAATGGAATCCATTAAACAGATACAAAGAGATTTCCAGGAGATTAAAACCGCCATTGAAAGTCTAGGCATGGGCCAGGGATTTAGCTCAGGGGTTCTGTCACCTGCCTTGCAAGCGCAAGGACCGGAGTTCAATCCCTGGTACCAAAAAAAAAAAAAAAAAAGAAAGTCTATGCAGCAGAATGAACCAATGTGAGGACAGAATTTCAGATATGGAAGATAAGATTGCAATTAGAGACCAGGAGAAGAAACATTGCTTTAAAAGTGTAAGGGACCACAAGAAATCAATCCACCATCTGCTAGATGATGTAAAGAAGAATAACATGAGACTGATTGGAGTCAATGAACAAACAGGAGAGAGTGCAGATGACATAAAAAAGCTGTTCACAGAAGGGATGGCAGAAAACTTTCCAAGTAGGGGAAAAGAACTTGACATACAGATAAGTGAGGCAGATAGGACTCCAAATAGCCTTGATCAAAAAAAATCTTCACATAGGCATATAATTGTTAAGATTCCAGAAACACAACAGAAGAGCAACGTTCTACAAGCAGTGAGAGAAAATAAACAAATCACATACAAAGAAAGCCCATCAGAATCACAGCAGACTTCTCAACGCAAACCCTCAAGGCAAGAAGAGCTTGGAGTGATGTATTTCAAGCCCTAAAAGAAAACAGCCTCCAACCCAGATTGATGTACCCTGTAAAATTATCTTTCAAAATTGATGGAGAAATAAGATACTTTCATGACAAAGAGCACCTTAGGAACTTCATGAATACCAAACCAACACTTCAAAAAATTTTAGACAATATTCTAGGAAAAGACAATGAGGATCACAACCCTAGGAAACCTAGTGGAATTAATCTATTGGACACAACAAGAAGTTAAAAGCAAAGGGGGAGAATCCAACAAAAAGAAAATGTCATGACAATGATAAATCAATATGTATCAGTTATAACCATCAATGTTAATGGTCTCAATTCACCAATCAAAAGAAATAGACTGTCAGAATGAGTCAAGAAGCAAGATCCAACAATATGCCGCATACAAGAAACACATTTAATTCAAAAAGAAACTCATAGTTTGAAAGTTGAAGGGTGGAAAATAATACTCCATGTGTCAGGAACCCCCCCCCCCAAAAAAGGAGTAGCTATCCTCTTTGCAGATCAAGTGGATTTCAAATGAAAATCTGAGATACTGTGGTCCCAAGAATTTCAGGTAAGGGACAGTCAACCTGTATGTACAAATCTATTGTGAACATGTGTTTTCATTCCTCTCAAGTAAAACCTTAAGAACAGTACTGTTGGTTCCTAACAGTAATACAAAAAATTTCTATATTGTTTTCCAAAATTGTTTTATCATTTTACATTTACATTAGCAGTATTAGAAAGTTCTAACTGGTTCACACTTAAGCTGACATTTGTTCTTTTAAAATTTTTAACTTCATCTCACTAATGAGTGTATAATTCAATCTTTTTATTGTACTGATTAGTATTTTTCTGATTCTAGTGTTGCACACCTTTCCTTGTGCTGTACTGGCTATTTATCATCCTTTTGTGTCTACTTTTGTGTGTGTGTGTGTGTGTGTGTGTGTGTGTGTGTGTCTACTTTTTAATTGGGTTGTCTATTAATGAGCTGTAAGAGTTCTTTATATATTCTCGTCATAGGTTATAATCATTATAAATATGGTCTGTTTAAGGACTACTTTTCATTTTCTTAACGATGTCATTTAAAGTTCTAAATTTTGAGGGAATCTCATTTATCAGTTTTTTTCTTTTATATATCATGTTTTTTATATCCTAGGAAATTCTTGCCTAAATTCATAAACATTTTCCCTTATAATTTCTTCTTAAAGTTTTATAGTTTTAGTCTTTCATATTTAGGTTCATAGATCCTTTCAAGTTATTTTTATGTATGGAAATAAAGGGTTGAGGTTAACCTTTTATATATAGATAACAGGTGTTCTAGTGCCATTTGCTGAAAACACTATCTTTTCCTCTGCTCTTGAATTGAGTTTATGTTCTATAAAATGTTAATGTTAAATAATCTTTCAAAATTCAGTGGACCATATATGTGTGGTTCTATTTCTAGATTCTCTATTTTATTCCAATGATCTATATGTCTTTCCTTACACCAACACTGCCTTGATTACTGTAGCTTTAGAGAAAGTCTTAAAATTAGGTACTAAATATCTTCCAACACAGTTTTTTTTTTCTTTTTACTTTTCTAGGTCCTTTGTACTCCTACATAACTTTTAAATTTCAATATCCAATTCTTCATTTATAGCAAGTATACATAGACCTGAATTTTTATATATACCTTGTGTTTTCTAATCCTGCTAAATTCAAATACAAGTTCTAGGGGCTCCTACAGATTTCTTAGTATTTTCTCTGTAGATGATCATTTCATCTACATATAAAGATTTTGCTTCTACCTTGCCAATCCTATCCTAGTTGTGTCATTTTATTGCCAGACTATTTTGATTTGGGCCTATGTTTCAAAGTTTAATGGACAAATGAAGAGTAGTCATATCTGCCCTTGTTCCCCACCTTAGGGAGAAAGCATTGTATCTTCTCCATTCATATAAGGCGTTTTTTGCTGGAAGTATGGAGTACATGTCTTTCAACTGTTGAGAAGGTTCTGTTCTACTTCTAGTCTCCTGATAGCTTTTACCATGAACAGCTGTAGAATTTAGTCCAATAATTTTTCTGCAACTAATGACAGGATCACATGGCTTTTTCCTTTCCTCTGTTAAAATGATGACTTTTGGGGGTGGATCTTCCAATGCTGAACCAACACTGCCATCCCTATAATAAAACCACTTTCTACATCCTTCCAGATCTGACTTCTAATAGTTTATTTTGTTAAACAAATTTCTATGTTCATACTTTTTTCTTCTATGATTTTTATCCAGTTTTAGTATTAGCACAATGTTGATTTCCTAAAATGAGGGGAGAAGTGTTCCTTCTTTTTTTTCTGCTTTAAATGTTTGATATAATTTATCAGTCAAAATGTATTTGAGCCTGTTGTTGTCATATAGGTAGGTTTTCAAGCTAGGAATATACTTTCTTTAATAGGCTCTATTCAAATTTTATATTTCCTCCAGAGTTAGTTTCATTAATTTGTCTTCCAAGGTACTTCTTAGAAGTTGTCAAATTTATTTCAAAAAAGATTTTTGTAATATGCTTTCTATATCCTTTTAAATTCTGTAAAATCTGTGGTAATGTCTTCTAGATCTTGATATTGTAATTTAAAAATGTATATTGATATTGTGTAATAGGAAGAAAAGGTCTAAAGGAGCAGGGGAAGTGGGAGGGGTAGGGGAAAGGAAAGAAGGGGAAAGGAAAGAAGGGAAAAGAAAAAATATGAGAAAAGGAAAAAAATGGAAACTAAGCCTTTGCCAATAGGGAAGGGTAGAGGGGGTGAAGGGAGGGCAAGGGAAGGGGAACAGAATAAGAACCAAGATACTCATGCGAAGGTACAAGATCCCAAAGATGAATGTAACTGTATTTTATACCTAAAATCTACCAATAAACTTAATGGGGGGAAAAAAACACAATGGCTTGACTGCCTCCTATTAAATGAAATCTGTTCTTCTTCTAAACTTCCCTAATCTTTTATTTGTGTTCATTATATGGCACAATACATAACAATCATGAAAAATCAATGAAAAAATTTATATGTATAAAGTGTAGAAGTTGGGATTGGGACTAGAGACTTAATTACTTCTTTTGTACACATAAAACTGGCAAAATATGTGGGTCAAACCTAGCTTGCTGCCTGTTTTTGTACAGATTATGAACTAACAACAGCTTTTGCATTAAAAAATTTTTATTGCAGTAAAATATACATAGCATACAAACGTTGTCATTTTAACTATTTAGGGGTGTAGTTTATTAGTAGTTAGTATATTCACGTTGTTATGCAATCAATCTCCAGAATTCTACTCATCTTGCAAAACTGAAACTGTATGCCCATTAAACAACAATTAATTATTCTCTTTCCTCAAACCTCTGGCAACAACCTTTCTATTTTCCATATTTATGAATTTGACAACTCTAAATATCTCATATAAATGGAATAATACAGTAGTTAGTTTTTTGTGATTGACTTATTTCATTTAGTAAAATATCCTCAAGTTTCACCTATGTTGTAGTATGTTTCAGATTTTTTTTCTTTTTTGTCTGAATACTATTCCACTGTGTGCATATGCCACATTTTCATTATCCATGCATCCTTCAGTGAACACTTGAGTGTTCACTGAGCACTTCCTTTTGGCTACTATAAATAATGCTGCTATGAACAAAGGTGTTCAAATATCTCTTTGAGATCATGCTTTCCATTCCTTGAGATATATTTTTTTGAGGAACCACCATATTGTTTTTCACACAGGTACCATTTTACATTTCCACCAACAGTACACAAAGATTCTAATTTCTCCACTTCCTCTCTAATGCTTATTGGCTTTTTCATTTTTTTTTTTTTACAGTATCCATCCTAATGCACATGAAGTAGACTCTCATTTCATTTGCATTTTTCTAGTGATTAATGATGTTCAGCATCTTTTCATGCTTCTTAGTCATTTGTATATCTTCTTTGTAGAAATGTCCCAATTTTAAGTTTTTTCCCATTTTTAAATTTTTTTCCTTCAGTATTATTTTTGAGTTCTATTCTTTAAATAGTCTAGATATTAACCCTTTGTCAAATATACAATTTGCAAATTTTTCTCCCATTCTATAGATATGCTTCACTTTATTGATTTTGTATTTTGATGTGCCAGTTTTTACTTTTGATGTAGTTAGTCCAACTCATCTACATTTATTATTATGCTATTTACATTTTAAATGGTGGGAGAAAATTAAAGAAGATTAATGTTTTGTGAAACATGAAAATTATCTGAAATTCAAAATTTAAAGTCCATAGAGTTTGTTGGAATACAGCCATTTTTGTATTTTGTATTTTGCTTTCATACTACTGCTATTTTTACACTACATGGGTTAGTTAGTTAGTTAATTTTCTCTTAACCACATTCCAGATTAACTACATCTGAAAAAGAAAGTCCCACCTCATCTGCATGAGGCTTTGGGGGGGACATCTACACACAAACCATAACATTCTGCCCCTGGTCCCACAAAGTCTCATGCATATCCTTCTATGCAAAAAGCATTTAGTCCATCTCTAAGAGTTGCCAAAGTCCTAATAGTTTCAGCATTGCTGAAACGTCCAACCAAAGTCTCCTCTGAGACTTAAGGCAAACTCTTAGCAGCAAGCCCCTGTACAAATGAAAAGAAAGTCAAACACTTCCAAAATTCAATGGCACAAGGTAGACATTACCATTCCAAAAGGTCCAAACAGGAAGATACAAAGGAATAGGACCAAAGTAAGTTCAAAATCCAGCAGGCCAAACATTAAATTCCACATTTCCACTTCCAGCATCTGAGGCAGTTTGTGGCAAATTGTGAACTCCAAAGGGCTTGGGTTGCTCCACTTCTATGGCACTTCCAGTGGTTGTTGCTCGCATGGCTTCTCTCTGGGGCCAGCTCTGGTCCTTCCTTGCAGTTTTCCCCAGATGATCCACGCTCCTGGCTTCTCCAAACTGCTGGGGTCTCCATTGCACCTTCAGCTCCACACTCACATTTTCACACAGTGCCCTCTCGGGAACACATTGCCTGGCTTCCCAGGCCTTCTGAAATCTGGATGGAAGCCTTCCTGACACCACAACTCTTCCATTTCGCATGTGCCTAAAACCAGAGCCATGTGATGACACTAATGTCTGCTGCAAGCTAAAGCAGCAGCCAGGCTCCCCTCTCTCTTGACTATAGGGGTCAAGTGCCTGGATTACTGAGCACTCTGAATCCAATTCTGAGGAACAACTTCCTGAAGCCACCATTTTGGAACATCTTCCCTAGGCTGCTGCCATTCTGGAATGTGGTGCTCTGGGGCTTCGTTCTCAAAGCAAAGTCCTTCAGGTTTGTAATTTTGAGGCTGCAAAGGGTAGAATCCTGCAGCTTCTTGTGATGCCCTCAGGCCAACTTTTCAATTCTTCTGTTCCTTCAAGATCTCCTCTGCTCTGTCTTTGCAGTCCACAGCTTTACTGGAGCTTCCTTTATGGCCAAACTCAAAACATTTTAAATCATTCTTCTGGGCTTTTTGCTCTTGATTCTCAACATAAATCTGGCTAAAAGTCCCCTACAGTAGCCATGCCACCACCTCAATATTCAACTGCCTTGAAATTTCTTCTGCAAGATTAATTGGTCCACCGTCCCTAATCTCAGTTTCAGACAAAGTCTCTGGACACAAAATGCAGACAAACTTTTTGGCAAGCTACAACGCACATCATCTGGAGTCCCAACAGTGAATGCAGTCTTTCTTCCTAGCAGAAATCTTCTGAGCCTGGTCTTTACCAGATTTCTGGTCTTCTGAGCTCTGACCAGAATCACCCATACAGATCAGCCTAAGGTGTTCCTGCTCCACTTCTGTAGCTAAAGTCTCTGAATCTTTCCTAACTCTTCTTCTTCCCACCAGCCAGTTCCAAAGTGAGCCACATGGCCAGGTAAAGTCACAGCAATGACCCGACTTCTTTGGTACCAAATTTCTGTGTTAGTTTTCTCTCATTGCTGAGACAAAATACCTGGCACCCAAAGTTAAAGGTGAAGGGGTTTATTTAGCTTACAGTTCATAGAGGTTTCAATCCATAATCGGCTGGCTCTGAGGCTGGGATGGCAAACAAGCATCACAGAGCAGAAACAACATGGTGTGCACACAAAGGAGCAAAGGCAACCAGAGACCTTCACCGAGTCTTTCTGCCTCTTTTATCCCATCCAGCCTACTGGGATTAGGGTGGTGCCAAATTAATCACTCACATGTACTGGTTTAGTAATCACAGGCCCTTAACCCCAGCATCACACATTCCAGATTCAAGCACTTCTGAAAAAGAAAGTCCCACCTCATCTGCATGAGGCTTTGGGGGGACATCTAAACACAAACCATAATATTGGGTATGTATAATTGAGTAGTTGGGACAGAGACTCTGGTTTGTTAAGCCTAAAATAGCTCCAATCTGCCCCTTTACAGAAGAAGTTTGTGAACCCCAATATTAGGCCATAATGTGTATTTCCATTTTGGGAAGGATCTGATGTAACAGTTGAGGCAGCTTACAGGTTGGCAATAGGAAACCCATTCACCCTGGTTTGTTTAGGCAGTGTATAGAACTTAATAGAAGTGAGGAGGCTTGAGGGGGCTGATGCCTTCCTTGGGTACTGCCTCTTGCCCTGACAGGGTGTACTGCTTTCAATAACTCTCTCTCTGACAGACTGAGGCCTCCTTCCCAGAGTTGATAGAACTGCTGAATTCCTGCTACAACACTGACCTTTTGTATGTACAGCCTATGTATCCAGCCTGGAAGAACATACACTAACAATCAGTGCCCTTCTATGTAACCCAGGCTTTTAAACACTGAGCTCTCCTGGTTCTTGACCAAACTCAGCATTAACAGGACTATATCCTAACTAAATTGAGGCAGAGTTTGGGCCCAGGTATCCCTTATCAAAGTCATTGGTACCAGCTTTTCTGTATCTTAGAGAGTAATATCCCAGAACAACCCTGCTTCTGAGTATGTATTCAAAAGCCTTTATATTAAAGTTTTTGGTACTGTATTTTGTCTGAAATGCATAATCACAAACCATTTCCATGTACCTGGAAACTCCAATTCTTTCTTATTTCTTAGCTTGCATGTTCATGTGACACTGAATCTGCATAGGTAACTTATGTAAAAGAGAAAGAAGAAGCCTGACAAATTAATCTGGGTTGGTGGCTCCAAGACACATAATTCACTTAGCTATTTAAAGCAGAAAGGAATTTATTATAACACTTGAGGTAGATTGGCTGAGGATATAGCTCAGTCATAGAACTCTCTCCTTGAATATGCGAGGCCCTGGGTTTGATCCCTAGAAACACACACACACACACACACACACACACACATACACACACACACACACACAAAGGCACATACCGTACACAGCAGCCCTTCACTGAGCACTGCTTGTCCTGACACTGGACACCAAAGGCTGAAAGGCACCATAGCTGCAAAGAAATCTGGGCAAGATCAGTTTTTTAGCTTTCCAGCCTTTGGAACAGAAGAATGCAAACAATAAAGGAAGCGGGTAGCATAGTTTTTAATTAAAGAAACCTACTGCTGTATATAATGTTTGGTATTCTTTTTAAATTTAAAATTATCATTATCATATAATATCATTATCATTACTATAATATTATATATTATCCTTATATAGTATACAATATTATATATTATTATAATATTGTATATTATATTATCATCATATCATTATCATATCAAAATTATCATTATCATATCATATCATACTGTATAATAGAGACTAACACAAGCACTATCTTCATTCTTAAGATACTTTAAACCAAGATTTATAAACACTAATACAGAGAAGCATTTACAGAAACCACAATAAGGTTGGAGAAATGTAAATTTCTGATCGATAATCTAATGTGATCAATATTAAGAACATTTGCAAACTTGGTTTAGGAGAGTTAGGAAAGTTTTAATTTTCTTTTTGGATTATTTCTAGAATAAAAATCTATGGAGACAGGGAGATGTCAAAAAATGGATAAAGAAAGGCATGCTGGAGATGAGGGGATATATGAAAGAATGGAGTATATAACCAGCGGTACTCAGGAGACAGCTGAGAGCCCAGAGCTGAAGGGGTGGCCTAAGAGCCCTTGACCTATGAGGAGCAGAGAGAAAAAAGTTTAAAGGAAACCCAGCCCTTTAAAATTTCTCAAAAGAATCTGAGGACTGATTGAGTTGCTTAATTCTGTGGGAGTGAGCAGCTCAGCAGTTAAAGGCGTTAATGTTAGTATGCGATAAATATTTCCCAAAGGCTCTCATTGACACAGCTCTGTGGGTTTGGGCTTCACTGTGATTCAAGGTGTTTGTGCTCATTCAGTTTTGCCATATAATGGATTGAAAGAGAGCACAACATCATTATAAACTAGCTACTCATCAGTATTCTTGTTTTCTGATTTGACAGCATATTTAACAAGTTTTCTTTGTCCCTTTTGGGTTGACCCTTTAGCTGGTCATGTTCAGGACAATGCAGTGCATGCTTCATCACCTGGTAAATGCCATTTGGAGATTGCTGAACCCTTGGTATGTCTATGAATGCAGCAAAAGAAGTGAGGGAAGCAAAGGTGGCAGATGGAGCATCAGGTCCTGCTGTTTTGTTCTGGGCTTGTTTTGTTCTGGCTTACCCTTTAAGTAAATCACAAAAGGTTCCCCTCTTAAATAGCATTACATCAACTTCATCACATGTGCCATGTCTTTCCCTGCATATGTAAAACAGAGCCCTTCTATTCATTCTCAATTTCCTGTATTTCATAACTTTTCCCATATTTAGTTCTCAATAATTTTTCTTTTAATTTCTATTTTCTGATTTTATAGTTTTTGTTGCTCTACATTATGTATAAATCTTACTTGGGTTGTGAAGAACAAAGTTATTTAAATTATGATCCACAGACAAGCTTCTAGTTCTCATAACTATTTGTTACCAATCTAAGATGAGCTAAAGAATTTGCTCCAGAATGTAAATCAGCCTCATCACCAGCATGTTGCATAGCTCAGCTATTTATTTTTTTAGTAGCAAAACTTTCTCAATGAAGGAAGCAGTGTGTTTATTTACATTCTGGTGCAAGCAGACTGGCATTTTGAGGAGCTCAGAGAGTGTGAAGCTGTTGTTTTCCAGTAAAGTTAGGCTGCTATGAGAAGGAAATGACAATAAAGAACTTATATTAGTTATGTTAATTTCTTTGGATTTTGCAAAGCATCATTTTCTTTTAAAAGAGACTCACTCAAAATATTCTTCAGGGAGAATAGGATAAAAAGCCAAAGGAATCTCAGTATGTTAAGTAGAGATAGTGAATCAGTCTGCCTTCTAAAGTCAGGAAGTCTTCTTCCCCCTTTTCGTATTCTGCCCATCAGAGGATCCCTTAGAGGTCCCTACAGAAAGTCTGTGTTCACAAGAGCTTGTTGAATGGAATCTGTTCTTTTTCAAACTAAACTTTTCTGTCTTTTAAAAAAGAAATATAAACCACCAAAGTGTTTGCTTTGAAGAGTGTCTGTGAGCATGCAGTGACTTGAATCCCTGACAACACCTTCTTACCCATTGCCAGAGGAGACCTGATGAGTCTTGTGCCCTTTGCAGGAGGCTTTTTTGGTCTTATCATCCTCACGGGGCAAGGGAGACTTTTCCATCAGAAAATAATTTAGTATTCTAACATTTAAATTCCAAGCAGGATTTTCAGGTGCCCTTAACTTCATGTTTTGTGCTTTTCCTAGCAATTTTTAAAATTTAATTTGAAGTCAACTTGCTTGAGATTCTGAAAGTTTCTTCTAGACATAAAAAAACACCAAACTTTAGTAGAATTTTTAAAAACTTATCAAGTATAATCATCCTTTGCAAGTTGGTGACCCTTTAAAGAGTACTAATTCAACTGAATAAACTGTAGTTAAATAACTTTTATCAAGCAAACTGGGTTAGGTGGTTAAAAGCAAGAAAAAAAGTAAAAACATATAGTGGGTAGCAGTTTATGTCAAGAAAAACTGAGAGAATTTTTTAAGCTCTGATGTCTAGCAGATAGCACTTAAATCATTTTTCTCCAAACTTCAGTCATAAAACTTCAAAGAGTTATAGCCATAATACAAATTTTTAGACTAAGAAGTAGTGTTTGAAGTTATTTTATAGGATTTTGCTGTAAGGGTTCCAATTGATTTGTAGTAAGATAAAAGAAGAAAACTTTATTTTCGAAGCTTTGTCGGAAGAAGCTTACCTTCCATTGGTTGTTCTGCCAATGTGCCGGTGGGGCATGATGATATAGACACTGATATTATATGCCTGTATAAAGAGAGCCGGGTGCACACCACCTGCTGTTTGTGTTGTGCTTAAAATCTGTCACAAAATTGGTGCTGATTTATTAAATGTTTAATGAAGAAAGACAAAAACTTCAATAACTACAAACAGAAAAGTAGAATATCATATTAAAATATAATAACACATATTACATTTCTATTTTTCTTCCCAATTTTCACTTGCTAGAAACGATAAGGGCACATTTGGCAGTCTAGACAGTATAAAAGGAATACTGAGAAGTGTTCTTCATGTTAACAAAGGGTATGCTTTAGTTTTATGTTTTCTTTTTATTCTTAATAAAGAAAAAAATCTCTTCTGGAACAACAGAATATGCAAATCTTGCTTACTGTAGCTTCTGTGTTAGATATCCTATTAATAGTATCTAAAATATGCTACTATACATGTAGAACTAGATGACAATTTCAAAGTGTAGAATTTAATGTGTTGCATCTATTTTATGGTATTCTGTTTAAACATTGCTCTGATAAATTTTTCCCAGTTCATAAGTTTGAAACAGTAATATAATAAACAGTATAGTCATGTCTGAGTTTTGCTCTATAAACTACATTCTGTTTTCCTTCCTGAATCTAGCATGTCATTTTAATTTAAAAATAAAGCAAAACAGGTGTTTTTATATTGCTCACCTATCTACTTGCACATCCCAATCTAATTTTTATTCCTTGGGCGATGAGGGAAGGAAATGTGGAGGATAGTTACTGTTTACACACACATATATATGTATTATATGTATAATATATGTTATATTTTACTACTATATATGTATCTATTACCATCTGCTAATTATATATACTCTTCTCTAGCTCCTGTATTTAATGGCTTTGTAGTATCAATCTGTGGTATAAATGATTATTTATGTTTATTGATTATGATCTTAATCTTTGTAAGGGAGATTCATACACTAAATGTAGATGAAATTTTGAAAGTATAGAATTACTGGTTTTGCTACAAGCATAAAATTCTAATCTAACTATATGAATATTTTGCTTGTATTAAAATTTTTTAAAGGTCTTGGCTTTTAGTCACCAATGATTATCAGAGTCATTATGTTACCAGAGATTAAAGGATAATTTCTCCATAGAGTTGGCTTATACAAACTCAAAGAACATAATCCAATGAAAAATTAAATAATTTATTTGAGAGAAATATGACATAGTAATTGGTTGATTGGCTGAATATTTCACTTTTTAGCTGTCCTCCCCACATTTAGTAGATATAAACCACATAATGAATCTACGTAGAGGTTTTAGCTTCCAAAGTTTTGTTTCATTCATTCATTCATTGGTTCATATTTCTTTACTAAACACTTACTGAAATCCTACTATGCATGCCCCGTAGAAAGCCCTGTGGAAATAGGTATTAAAAAGCAAGTAAAGTACTGGCCTTCATGGAATTTATAGTCTAATTCACCAGACAACAGAAGACAAAAACTGTAAAATATTACAATAAGTTATATGAGAAAAACAAAATGCTTTCTGAATTTTTAAAAATTAATAATAATAGGGTAACTCATACTACATAATAAGGGATGACAATTGAACAGCAAACTGAATTATTACACAATTTTATTTGATGAAAATAAGTAATATTTGTGAGTCTGATTATTTCCATTATTGTAGCATAGCAAATAAAATGAATCATGGGGAAAATTTGACCAAGCATTCACTTGTTGTCCTAAGAAATAATGGTCTGGTTTAAACCCTCTTAAGAGAAATCTTGTGGGCATTCATCCGGTGCATCTCTCCGAGGGTCGGCCAGGCAGCCTGAAGCTCCTGGCTGCGTTCTGGTTCCTGCCCACAGCATGGTGAGGTCCTGGGAGCAGCTTGGAGCCCTGCCTTCATCCGGTGCTCTGCTTAGCCTCTAGGGAGCCTGCAAGGCCCAATTCCATGTACCACCCCCCCCACCACCACCACCACCTTTTGGCTCTTCTGCTACCTGGTCCCACACTACAGAGGCACAGGGGATTATACTTCACATAGTTAAATGTGATAGATTAATAACTACCACAAATTGTCATTTTCTTACCTGCACTTGATGCTATGGTATTGCTGATTGTAACATTTGACCTAACATGTTGTGATTGATCTAATCAGTTTTCCCTCCTGGTATAAGGAAAATAAAATAGCCTCAGAGTCATTAGAGCCTCAAAACCTAAACAAAAGCCATATCTGGAAGACACCTCTGAAAACCAATCATTCCACAAAGGTTTTAAACAGAAGCAACAAAGATACCTGCATTAAGCAATTTTGAAATAACAACCCAGGAATTAAACCAAGGACAGTAACAAAAACAAAAATGAGAAGACATTTAAGCAAGGCACAAACACAGGCTTCCACATCACAAAAAGGAAATTCTGGGGGAAATGAGGTGGAAAAGTCAGATAATCAACCACCTGGACACCCTGAACTGATAGCACAGGAAGTAACAAAGCAGATACATGAGTCTCTAGAAAAATTCAAAGTAGAAATAATCTCCCAGATAAATACAGAGATGGTGAGTAGAGGGTTTTGTCACCTGCTGCGCAAGCACAAGGACCCGAGTTCGATACCTGGTACCAAAAAAAGAAAGAAATGGAAACCATAATAGCCCAACATAAGAAAGAAATGGAATCCATGAAACAGATTCAAACAGATATTCAGGAGATTAAAAATTCCATTTAAAGCATGCAGAGCAGACTTAGAGAATCTGAAGACAGAATATCAGATATAGAAGACAGGATCGCAGTTAAGGATCATGAAAACAGAGATTTCTTAAAGATAGTAAAGGACCATGAGAAATCAATACAACAGCTGCTAGATGATGCAAAGAAGAATAACATAAGACTTATAGGAGTCCACGAAAAAACAGGAGAAAGTGCAATTGAAATAAAAAACTGTTCACAGAAGTAATAGTAGAAAACTTCCCAGACAGAGGTGGAGAATTGGACACACAGATAAGTGAGGCATATAGAACTCCACCAGGCCACGATAAAAAAAATCTACACCTCAGCATATAATACTCAAGATCCCAGAAACCCAACAGAGGAACGAAATTCTACAGCCAATTAGAGAAAAGAAACAAATCATCTACAAAGGAAAGCCCATCAGAATCATGGCTGATTTCTCAACACAAACCCTCAGATCAAGGAGAGCCTGGAGTGAAGTATTTCAAGCCCTAAAAGAAAATAACTTCCAACCTAGACTGTTGTATCTGGCAAAATTATCTTTCAAAATCAATGGGGAAATTAGTTTCACGACAAAGAACACCTGAGAAATTTCATGAACACCAAAGCAGCACTCCAAACAATTTTATGCAATATCCTAGAAAAAGACAATGAAGGTCACAACTCCATGAGGGCCAACAGAGAGAAGACACCACACAAGGTAAGGCACTAAAGGGAAAGGGGGAAAAATAAGAAAGGAGCCAACAACAATAAAACATCATCGCAAGAATGAGTCAATATCTCTATTATAACTATCAATGTTAATGGCTTCAATTCACCAATCAAAAGAAACAGACTGACAGAATGGATTAAGAAGGAAAACCCAGCAATATGCTGCATACAAGAAACACACCTAACTCAAAAGGAAATTCATAGACTGAAAGTAAAAGGATAGAAAACAGTTCTCCATGCGAGAAGATCCCAGAAAAAAGCAGGGGTAGCAATCTTATTTGCAGACAAAGTAGATTTCAAACCAAAACTAATTAAGAGAGACAAAGATGGTCACTACATCCTTATGAAGGGAACAATCCAAGAGGAAGAGATGACAATCCCAAATATTTATGCACCAAATACAAATGCCTACAACTATACAAAACAAATATTAATGGACATGAAAAACCAAATAAACAATAACACAATTGTAATGGGGGACCTCAGCACCCCTCTATCGCAAATAGACAGATCATTTGGGAAAAAATTAACAAATTCTAGAACTGAACCAAGCTATTGAACAAATGGACTTAATAGATGTTTATAGGTTGTTCCATCCCACAAAATCAGAATGCACATTCTTTTCAGCTGCCCATGGGTCATTCCCCAAAACAGATCACGTGCTAGCTCATAGGGCAAATCTAAGTAAATGTAAAAGAATTCAAGTTATCCCCTGTATATTATCAGACCATAGTGCAATAAAATTGGAGATCAATGACATAAGAAACTGCAGAACACCCACAAACACATGGAAATTGAATAACACCCTCCTGAACAACCAATGGGTCACAGAGGAAATTAAAGAACAAATTAGACAGTTTCTACAAGTAAATGATAATGCCAGTACAACATACAGAAATCTGTGGGACACAATGAAAGCAGTTCTACGTGAGAAATATATAGCAATGAATGCCCATATTAGGACAACAGAGAGAACTCAGTTAAATAACCTAATGCAGAACCTCAAGCTCCTAGAAAAAGAAGAGCATAATAAACCCAAAGCTCATAAAAGAAAGGAAATTATAAAGATCCGAGCAGAAATCAATGCGATGGAGACTAAGAGAATTATACAAAAAAATTAAGGAATCAAAGAGCTGGTTTGTTGAAAGAATAAGTAAAATCAATAAACCTTTAGCCAACCTTATCAAAAAAAGGAAAGAAAAGGCTCAAATCCATGCAATTAAGAATGAAAAAGGTAAAGCCACAAAAGATCCAGTAGAAATTCAGAGGATCATCAATATCTACTTTGAGAACCTGTACTCTAATAAAATGGAAAACACAGAAGAAATGGACAGATTCCTAGATACATATGAATTGAAAAGTTAACTGAAGAAGATATAGAAATTCTAAACACCCCAATAACAATGAGTGAAATTGAAAATGTAATAAAAAATTTACCAACAAAAGCCCAGGTCCTGATGCGTTCACTGCTGAATTCTACAAGACATTTAAAGAAGAACTATCACCATTACTCTTTAAACTCATCAAGGAAATTGAAAGGGAAGCAAGGCTTCCAAATTCTTTCCTGGAAGTAAGTGTTACTTTGATTTGAAAACCAGGGAAAGACCCAACCCAAAAAGAGAACTACAAACCAATCTCCCTGATGAACATAGATGCAAAAATCCTCAACAAGATACTGGCAAACAGAATACAGAGAGTCATCAAGAAGATCATACACCCTGAGCAAGTTGGATTTATCCCAGGGATGCAAGGATGGTTCAACATTTGTAAATCAATAAATGTAATACACTATATTAACAGAGTAAAGGACAAAAACCATAAGCCCATCTCAATAGATGCAGAAAAGGCATTTGACAAAATCCAGCACCCATTCATGATAAAAACCCTACAGAAAATTGGAATAGAAGGTCTTTATCTCAACCTGATTAAGGCTATCTATGAAAAATCAAAAGCCAACATCATACTAAATGGTCAAAAACTGAAAATTTTCATGCTAAAATCAGGAACAAGACAAGGATGCCCACTATCACCACTCCTGTTCGATATAGTTCTGGAAACATTAGCCATAGCAATTAGACAAGAGAAAGAAATAAAAGGAATAAAGATAGGAAAGGAAGAAGTGAAACTGTCATTATTTGCTGATGATATGATACTTTACATAGAAGACCCAAAAAAACTCCACCAGAAGACTTCTAGACTTAATTGACAGATTCAGTAGAGTAGCTGGATATAAGGTCAACACTCAACAAACAATAGCCTTCTTGTACACAAATAACAGACTCACTGAGAGAGAAATTAGGGAAACAATTCCTTTCACAATAGCATCCAAAAAAATCAAATATCTAGGAATCAATCTAAGAAAGGAAGCAAAAGACCTCTATATTGAAAACTACAGCACTCTGAAAAAAGAAATCGAAGAGGATACAAGAAAATGGAAAGACATCCCTTGCTCCTGGGTAGGAAGAACCAATATAGTGAAAATGGCCATACTTCCAAAACTGCTATATAGATTTAATGCAATACCAATTGAAATTCCAACAATATACTTCACAGAACTAGGGAAAACAATCCAAAAATTCATTTGGAACCAGAAGAAACCTAGAATAGCAAAAGCAATTCTGAGAAACAGAGACATGGCTGGGAGTATCACAATCCCCAACTTGAAACTATACTACAAAGCTACTGTGATAAAAACAGCATGCTACTGGCAAAGAAACAGACCCGAAGATCAGTGGAATAGATTAGAAGATGCAGAAACAACTCCAGACATATTCAGCCACCTTATCTTTGACAAAGGAGCCAATCACCCTCATTGGAGAAAAGATAGCCTGTTCAATAAATGGTGTTGGAAAAACTGGATTTCAACCTGCCAAAGATTAAAACTAGACCCATACCTATCACCATGCACTAAACTAAGATCGAAGTGGATTAAAGAGCTAAATATCAAGACAGAAACTGTAAACTTGCTGGAAGATAAGTTAGGTAAAACTCTCAATGACATTGGCATAGGAAAAGACTTTATGAACAAAACTTCAGTACCACAGGAGCTAAGACAAAGAATCAACAATTGGAATCTCATCTTATTAAAAAGCTTCTGCACTGCAAGAGAAACTACCAACAGAACTAACAGACAACCTACAATATGGGAAGAAATTTTTAGCAGATGTACCTCAGACAAAGGTCTACTATCTAGAATCTATAAAGAATTGAAAAAAATCAGACCCCCCCAAATTCAAAGACCCAATTCAAAAAAGGGCATTTGAAATGAACAGACATTTCTCAGACAAAGAAGTAAAAGCAGCAAATAAACCTATGAAAAAAATGTTCAACATCACTGGACATTCAAGAGATGCAGATGAAAACAACACTGAGATTCTACCTCACTCCACAAAGAATGGCTGCTATCAAGAAATCAACCAATAACAAATGCTGGCGGAGTGTGGAGAGAAAGGAACCCTTCTCTATTGTTGGTGGGAGTGCATACTGGTGCGACCACTGTGGAAATCAGTATGGAGATACCTCAAAGAACTAGGACTAGAGGTCCCATTTGACCCAGCTATTCTCCTACTGGGTATCTTCCCCAAAGAATTGAAAGAATCATACCACAGGGATATATGTGCACCTATGTTTATAGCGGCACAGTTTGTAATAGTTAAGGTTTAGAAACTGCCCAAGTGCCCATCAACTGGAAACTGGATAAAGAAGATGTGGGTTTTTTTATAAAATGGAGTACTACTCAGCCATAAAGAAGGAGAAACTAGAGTCATTTATAGCTAAATGGATGCATATTGAGGCCATACTCTTAAGTGAAATAAATAGGACACACATGTGTAAATACCGAATAGTATCTCTAATGTGAGAAACTGAAAGAGTAAATAAGGATGAAAATGATTAAAATGAATAATTGATAATTTGAAATAGGAAAAGGTCCAAAGGTGGAGGGGTGGTGGGAGGGGAAGGGGAAAGGGAAGAAAGGAAAGGAAAAATTATGTGAAAGAAAGAAAATAGAAACAAAGTCTATGTAAATAGGGAAGCATGGTGGGGATGAAGGTCACACAGGTAATGGGGAAAAAAATAAGAACTAAGATACATCATGTTCAGGTACAAACACCCAACGATAAATGTAAATGTATTGTATACCTAAAATGTACCAATTAATATATAAATAAAAAAAGAAAGAGAAATCTTGTGACTATTTCTTGCCTGATTCAATATCTATTGATTTTTTTCAACATTTTGAACAGTTTGATTGCAACTAAAATTATTATTTTTTAAAATTAAATTGTATTGGTACATTTTAGGTATACAATATAATGACATTCATCATTGCAACCTTTTCTTCCTATTTCACATTACCTATTATACCTTTTAGTCCTTATTTACACTTTCAGTTTCTCACACTAGAGAAAGTATTTGGTATTTACACATTTGTGTCCTATTTATTTCACTTAAGTGTATCACCTCAATGTGCATCCATTTAGCTATAAATATCTCTAATTTCTCATTTTTTATGGCTCAGTAGTATTCCATTTTATTAAAAAAAACCCCACATTTTCTTTATCAAGTCTCCAGTTGATGGGCATTTGGGCTGTTTCCAAGTTTTAGCTATTATAAACTGTGCTGCTATGAACATGGGTGCACATATATCACTGTGGTATGATTCTTTTCATTCTTTGGGGAAGATACCCAGCAGGGGAATAGCTGGGTCAAATGGGACTTCCAGTCCTAGTTCTTTGATGTATCTCCATACTGATTTCCACAGTGGTTGCACCAGTATACCTCCCACCAGCAGTGGAGCAGTGTTCCTCTTTCCCCATAGCCCCACCAGCATTTGTTATTGGTTAATTACATGATAGCAGCCATTCTTTCTGGGGTGAGATGGAATCTCAGTGTTGTTTTCATTTGCATCTCTCGAATGACCAAGGATGTTGACCATTTTTTCATGTGTTTATTTGCTATTTCTACTTCTTTGAGAAATGTCTGTTCATTTCACATGCCCATTTTCGGATTCAGTCTTTAAGTTTGGGGGGTCTGATTTTTTTAAGTTCCTTATAGATTCTAGATAGTAGACCTTTGTCTGAGGAACAGCAGGTGAAAATTTTTTCCCACATTGTGGGTTGTCTCTTCACTCTGTTGGTGGTTTCTTTTGCTGTGCAGAAGCTTTTGAATAAGAAGATCCCACTTGTTGATTGCTTGTGCTAGTTCATAGGCAACTGAGGTTTTGTCCATAAAATCTTTTCCTACACCTATGTCTTCAAGAGTTCTACCTAACTTCTGTTCCAGCCAGTTCAGCGTTTCTGTTTTAATATTTAGATCTTTAATCCATTTCGATTTTAGTTTAGTGTATGATGAGAGACATAGGTCTACTTTTAATCTTTGGCAAGTTGAAACCCAATTTTTCCAGCACCATTTATTAAAGAGGCTATTTTTCCTCTACTGAGGGTGTTTGTCTCTTTGTCAAAGAAGAGGTGGCTGAGTGTGTCTGGAGTTGTTTCTGCATCTTCTACTCTGTTCCACTGGTCCTCAGGTCTGTTTCTTTGACAGTACCATGCTGTTTTTATCACAGTAGCTTTGTAGTATAGTTTCAAATTGGGAGTTGTAATACCCCCTGCCATGTTGTCTCTGTTGCCTAGAATTGCTTTTGTTACTCTGGGTCTCTTCTTGCTCCAGATGAATTTTGGATTGTTTTCTCAAGGTCCATGAAGTACGCTTTTGGGATTTCAATTGGTATTGCATTGAATCTATATAGCAGTTTTGGAACTACGGCCATTTTCACTATGTTGATCCTTTCGACCCAGAAGCAGGGCATGTCTTTCCATTTTGTGCTATCATCTTCAATCTCTCTTTTCAGAGTGCTATAGTTTTCAGAGAAGAGATCTCTGATTTCTTTTGTTAGGTTGATTCCTAGGTATTTCAGTTTTTTGGATGCTATTGTGAAAGGAATTATTTGCCCTATTTCCCTCTCAGTGAGTCTGTTGTTCATGTAGAGGAAAGGTATTGATTTTTGTGTGTTGACTTTGTATGCAGCTACATTATAGAATTTGGTTTTTAAGTCTAGAAGACTTTTGGTGGAGTTCTTGGGGTCTTCTATATGGAGTATCATGTCATCTGCAAGTAATGACAATTTGGCTTCTATTTCCTATCTTTATTCCTTTTATTTCTTTCTCTTGTTAATTGCTCTGGGTAATGTTTCTAAAACTATATTGAACAAGAATGGTGATAATGGACATCACTGTCTTATTCCTGATTTTACTGTGAAGGATTTAAGTTTTTGACCATTTAGTATGCTATTGGCTGTTGGTTTTTCATAGATGGCTTTTATCAGATTGAGGTAGAGACCGTCTTTTCCAATTTTTTGTAGGATTTTTGTCATAAATGCATGTTGGATTTTGTCGAATTTTTTTCCTGCATCTATTGAGATGATAATATGGGTTTTGTCCTTGGCTCTATTGATATAGTGTGCTACATTTATTGATTTATGTATGTTGAACCATCCCTGCATCCCTGGGATGAATCCCACTTGGTCACGGTATATGATCTTTTCTTTTAAATTGATTTCATTGAGAACAGAACAAGAAATGGTCTGAGCCAAAAGACTGCTCTTAAAACCATCAAAAACATTTTAACAGGAAAAATAAACATGACTGCATTATGAATGTTTAGAAGAGTCACATGAAAAGAACTCCACTGCACTGCACTAATTACAGTATTTAGAAAGGTATATGCCAAAATGTACATGACTTGCCAGGCCATCACACAAAATGTGACAGCAAATTTATTCACACTACAAGACTAACATTTAAAAAAAGTGTTTCCTGGATTTAATTCTAAAATCACTTTCTTCTCTTTTTATAGTTGATAGTATTTTCATATGGTGAGTAGAAACCACATCAGATTCAGCACCATTGTCTGTGTTTTGTGTTTTTATTCTTTGTTTGTCCTAATGTTTGGTAATGGTAGAAAATAATTCAATTTATTCATCATCGTAGCATGTGGCTTAAAAATCAACAGAAGGTCCAGCAGAGACGGAGCTGGTGGGGCTGGTGTGAGGTCCGCCTGTGAACCAACCTGGTCCTCACAAAGAAATACTAGCCAGGGTTTGATACACAGAGAGGGTTTCTCTTAAAAACAACCCCACATTTCCTCCAGAGTCAGGGCAGGGCCACCCTGACTGTTTTGGGCCGTGGAGGTGCCTGCCCTGTGTGCAGCACTGGAGCCACCCGGTGGCACAGGGAGCGCTGTCCTCAGGGAGCAGCGCAATTGGCAGCAGCTGCAGCAGATGCCAAACAGGAGTCTGGTCGGGCAGGAGAACAAAGAAAAGCGGTGATGGGGTGAGAACCTCCGGGATCAGAGGAGGAAATGAGAAACACTACAAGGACAAGACCACAGTCAGAAGCCCACAAGGTCACACCCCATGAAGTCCCAGTGCCTCTGAGGTGCGCGTGGTCCAGAGTGCACTCTGGCCTGGGTGCTGGGCTTTCATGAAGCCTCAGAACAGAACGGTCCTGGAAGGGGTCCGCACCCTGGTCCCTCTGGGACCTCAGAGACATCCCAGGCAGAAACCCAGGCAGAAAACATCGCAATCTGTAAGGATCTGATCCGGGGCCCTCCCAGCCTCGCTGCACCTCATAGTGGGTCAATGGCAACTGCAGAGTTGGTGTCTGCCAGGCCATGCTCCTGGGCCTCCTGGGCTGAGCTGACCTGACACTGTGCCAGGGCTGCACTTGAATGCTGGCACTTAGAGGAGCCGCAGCGGCAGCTGAAGAGCTTGTATGATCTTCTTGATGATCTTCTGCATTCTATTTGCCAGTATCTTATTGACGATTTTTGCATCTGTGTTCATTAGTGAGATTGGCCTATAGTTCTCTTTTTCGGTTGGGTCTTTCTCTGCTTTGGGGATCAAGGTGATGCTTGCTTCCAGGAATGAATTTGGGAGTATTGCTTCCCTTTCAATTTCATTGAAGAGTTTAAACAGTAGTGGCAGCAGTTCCTCTCTAAATGTCTTGTAGAGCTCAGCAGTCAAGCCATCAGGACCCGGGCTTTTCTTAGTTGCTAAGTTTTTAATTATGTTTTCAATTTCATTGATTGATATTGGGTTGTTTAGAATTTTTAGGTCTTCCTCGTTCAACTTTGGTAATTCATATGTATCTGGGAATCTGTCCATTTCTTCTGTGTTTTCCATCTTATTGGCATTTAGGTTCTCAAAGGAGGCATTGATGATCCTCTGGATTTCTGCTGAGTCCGTTGTAATTTCATCCTTTTCATTCCTAATAGCATGGATTCTGACCTTTTCTTTTCCTGATAAGGTTGGCTAAGGGCTTGTCAATTTTGTTTATTCTTTTGAAGAACCAACTCTTGGCTTCATTAATTTTTTGTATTGTTCTCTTAGTCTCCATTGCATTGATTTCTGCTCTAGTCTTTATAATTTCCTCCCTTGTATGAGCTTTGGGTTTGTCCTGCTCTTCTATTTCTAGATGCTTCAGGTTCAGCATCAGGTTAATTGGGCTCACTCTGTTTTCCTAATATGAGTATTCACTGCTTTGAATTTCTCTCATGAGATTGATTCCCATAGATTCTGATATTTTGCATTGTCTTTGTCGTTTAATTGAAGGACATCTCTGATTTCTTCTTTAATTTCTTCTGTGATTCATTGGTTATTCAGAAGTGTGTTGTTCAATTTCCATGTGTTTATGAAATTTTTGCAGTTTCTTTTGCTATTGATCTCCAATTTCATCAAACTATGGTCTGATAATATACAAGGGATAACTTCAATTCCTTTGCACTTACCTAAATATGTTCTGTGAACGAGTATGTGGTCTATTTTGGAGAACGACCTGTGTGCAGCTGAAAAGAATGTATATTCTGATTTTGTGGGGTGGAACACTCTGTAAACATCTCTTAAGTTCATTTCTTCAAGAGTTTGATTGAATTCTAGTATTTCGTTGCTTGTTTTTTGTCTAGTTGATGTATCTATCTGTGACAGTGGGGTATTGAGGTCCCCCACTACTAATATATTAGTTCTTATAGGATTTTTCATGTCTGTCAGTATTTGTTTTATATAGTTGGGTGCACTAGTGTTTGGTGCATAGATATTTATGATTGTCATCTCTTCCTCTTGGGTTGCTCCCTTTACAAGGATGTAGTGTCCTTCGTCATCTCTCTTCATCAGTGTTGGTTTGAAATCTACTTGTTCTGCCAAGTGGATAGCTACTCCGGCTTTTTTGGGGGTTCCTGTTGCATGGAGTATTGTTTTCCACCCTTTAACTTTCAGTCTATGAGTTTCCTTTTGAATTAAGTGTGTTTCTTGTATGCAGCATATTGTTGGAATTTGCTTCTTGACCCATTCTGCCAGTCTATGTCTTTTGATTGGTGAATTGAGGCCGTTAACATTGATGGTTATAACTGAAACGTATTGACTTGTCATTGCCATGACTTTTTCTTTTTGTTGGGTTCTCCCCCTTTACATTTAATTTTATGTCATGCCAGATGGGTTTGTTCTGCTTTGCTTCCTGGGGTTGTGATCCTCAATGTCTGTTCCTAGGATATTGTGTAAAATTCTTTGGAGTGCTGGTTTGGTATTCACGAAGTTCCTAAGGTGCTCTTTGTCATGAAAGTATCTTATTTCTCCATCCATTTTGAAAGATAGTTTTGCAGGGTACATCAATCTGGGCTGGAGGCTGTTTTCCTTTAGGGCTTGGAATGTATCACTCCAAGCTCTTCTTGCCTTGAGGGTTTGCATTGAGAAGTCTACTGTGATTCTGGTGGGCTTTCCTTTGTACGTAATTTGTTTCTTTTCTCTAACTGCTTTGAGAACTTTGTTCTTCTGTTGTGTTTCTGGAATCTTAACAATTACTTGCCTATATGTGTAGTTTTTTTTTTTTTTTTGATCAAGGCTATTTAGAGTCCTATATGCCTCACTCATCTGTATGTCAAGTTCTTTTCCCCTGCTTGGGAAGGTTTCTGCCATCACTTCTGTGAACAGTTTTTTTCTGTCAACTGCACTCTCTCTTGTTTCTTCATTGACTCCAATCAGTCTTATGTGATTCTTCTTTGCATTGTCTAGCAGCTGCTGGATTCATTTCTCGTGGTCCCTTACAATTTTAAAGCAATATTTCTTTTCCCAGTCACTAATTGTAATCTTACCTTCTGTGTCTGAAATTCTGTTCTCACGTTGGCTCATTCTGCTGGGTAGACTTTCAGTGGAGTTTTTAATCTCCTGGAAATCTGTTTGCATCTCTTTTATGGATTCCATTTGTTTCCTATGTTGGGATTCCATCATGTTCCTCAGCTCCTCTATTTTTTTATCTGTGTCCTCTCTAGATTTGTTAATCATTTCTTGCACTATGGGCACAATCTCTGTTGTTATCTGAGAAATTATTTCTGATTTCATTTTTTCCAGATCCTCTTTTGTTACCAGTTCAGTGGGTCTAGGTGATTGAGTATCAGAGTGTTCCATATCATTTCCCTTTTGGGTTGCTGTAGGTGATCTGGAAGTCTGGTTTTAAGGCTTGTTTGCATGTCTTCTCATTTTGACTGGGGGAGGGGGTGCTGCTGGCACCCATTGACCTCACCTCCTCTGTGCTGGGAGTGGTGCTATGGTGGCCCAGAAGGCTCCTCCTCTGTGCTGGGCAGTAAAATTATTTTTACTTAAAAATTAGAACTTTAACTAACACTATTTTAAAAATTAACCTTGAAATTGCTTAAGGTAATAATGAATTGTTTCATTTTTATTACTGTGTTTTCAGTTACTATTACAGAATACCTAAGACTGGGAGCTTTATGAATAAAAGAGGTTTTGTTAACTCATAATTTTGATGATTCAAGGACATAGTGCTGATATCTGTTGGTGCTGGTGCAGCCCTCATAGAAGATGGCATCCCAATGGCAAAGGAGGGAGAGATCATATAGGAAGATAAGATGCCAGAAAGTGAGTCTGGGGTCAGGCTCATATTTTATAACAACTTCCTATTTTTAATATTAATTTTATTGATACATTTTATTTATACATAAAGATCACATTTATCATGGAGAATTTATTCCTGCACATAATATATCTTGATTCTTCTTCTTTCCCCAATCCCCTCCTTTCCTTTCAACTTCTCTTACCCTCTTCCAGAAGCTAACTTAGAGGTCTCACAAGATCTACTTTAATCCCACCCAAGGGCAACACTTCCAATGACCCAAGCACCTTTGCTGTAGATTGTACTTGCAAAAGGTCCCACCACCTCTCAACATCACCACCATAGGAATCCAGTTTCTAACCCAAGGGGGAATCCTAGGGGGAAACACTGACTCCAAGCTATAGCAACACTTAGTTCTCCACCAAAGGCAGAACTACTTAGTTTCTACTGTATAGTTTTCTCGGCTTTAATCTAGTGCATTTACGTAGAAACAGTATAAATTTAAGATTTTTTAACGTGCATTGGTCATAACATCAACCAAGGAATGGAGTAACAGGATCGGGCCAGCACAATGGCAGAGGGTTTTGAGGTCTGTTTTGTAGCATCAGCCTTACTACAGCCTGTCTGTGAAATCATAAGCCAGTAAATTCATTCAACTCAACAAATACTTGACAAGAATTTATTTAGTGTAAGTTATTCAAATCATTATAAAATTGACTTGTATTTAAGGACATTGCCATTTACTTATGAAAATATAACTTCATTAATAATGTGTGGTGGAATGAAATAAGAGTATCAGCAAAGAATTATTATTGTTCAAATGACATAGAAATCTGTAAATCTGAAAAGACACTGTATAAGAGCTAGCATGCAAAATGGGCCTTGGAAGCAGGTAACATTTCCATAAGCAAATATTGATAAATGTAAGGTTTCAGGGAGGTAGTTCATCATGTACAATGAAATGGAGGTGGAAAGGGGGATTTTACTTCAGTGACTTGAAACTGTATGTATAGTGGAATAAAACATTTTAAACCTTTCTTCTCCCTGAATACTTAGGTATTCCCTTTTCCTTCTAGTGTGATCAAATTTTTGAAAATTGCTTTTTGGTGCTTTTCTGAGTCTAATTGCTCTGCATTCCATGGAAGAGAGCACAGAAACAACTTCATGAAAATGCACCACAAATAGATGTTCAATAAATATTTGTTCTATAAATGAATAAAAGGATGAATTTCTTTCCCATCCCTTCCCTCATATTCCTTTCCAATCTCTTTACTTTGGCCCTGAGAAATCAGAGGCTCAAATGTCTTAGAAGCGGCAAAGTAGTTCAGAAGTCATTTTAAAGCACAACCTCTTAGCTCTTGGTCCACCATGGAAGTACTTAATTTGTGGCTGCTTCAGGTTATGCTAAAGGAAGATCACCTTTTCATTCCAGAGGTACTTCTCCATGAAGTTGACAAAGTTTGCAGTTCATCACATCTCTTTTCTTTGTCACTGCCTGTGGCTATGGGGAGATAGTTCAGGGTGCGGGAGCAGTGAAAGCAAGCTAGCCAAGGGGGAAAACAAAGGCAATTGTCTTGGGAGAGTTCTAATCCATTCACTTAAGGAGAAAAAGACCTCTTGCTTCTTGGGTTGCAGAGTTACTCTCACCTGGAATCTTATTTGATCAGATTGGTTTTATGTCCTTCATACTTCTGATAGAATAATTTCCCACTATCCTGGTATAGCAGATACATATGCCCAGGAAACCCAATGGCATTTTACAAAGTATTTTTTAAAGACACTATAAGCAGGTTTTATATTTTTTAAATTATTTTTATTTTTTCACTAAAAATGTTTTTTGACCATATCTAATCAAATTCCAAAAAGAATGAATTTGAGAAGTTATAGACCTTGGTAATGATTATCGGTAGCTTTGAAGTTCAGGTCAAGATTCCTGTCCTACCAACATGTCATGATGTTGCCAAGGAAGGCATTTGCTTTTTGCCCTCCACTCTATGGGATTCTTACCAAGCACCACTGAGAACAGCTTATTTCTCCATTTCCTTTTCTGACAACTCTGAGGATGGGAGTGGATGCATTGCCAGATTTCCCTGGTCTGAATTCCATACTCAAACAATAGGAGCACAAGACTCCCTTTCACCTTATACCCTGGCATACATTATTGGTTTTTGCAGGTATTTTTATGTCTTGTTAGGAGGTAGAATTTTAGAAAGGCATCGCACTGCTTTAAACACCTTCTGTACTTCACCGAGTCATCATAATAATCACCCAAACTGACAATCAGGAAAATTTCAACTTTAATTTGTTTAGCAGTCATGGAGGAAAACACAGTCAAAATGGTTCTCTTGAATAAGTTATAATGGTTTTGTTACACTCATGTATTACTCTTCTCAGAAAAAAAGGAATCTATAAGGCACCCTGTTGAATCTACTAAACAAGAAAAATGAAACATAATTAAAAGATCTATCGTTGCAATCAATGTGTGTGTGTGTGTGTGTGTGTGTGTGTGTGTGTATTTCTTCATTATGAAAGATTCTGGGATAAATATTTCAATCATACTTTGTTACTTATTTGCAAACATGCCAAACAGCATGCTGGGCATTCTTACTTACCCAAATTGCTATGCTTTATGTCAATAGAAAATGTACCAGAAAATGGTTGACCAGTTATTTTGAAATCCAGAGCTACATTTTTAAAATCAGAAACATTCACTGCTAAGATAAGAACACAAATATATTCACCAGTTTTCCTCTTGTTTAGTCCACAGGACATCTAGTGGTAGGCTATGCAGTAGCAGCAACTAGCTGAGGCTTAGGGTGGTTGTTCCCATTACCAGTACCTTCCTTTACTGATGCCAATCTTTTCTCTATTACATGCTGGGAAAACAGAAAACTGACCATCTGTCCCAATTGCAAAGTGTTTTATGCAAAATAAGTACAAGATGATTAATCAGATTTAAGCACTCACATTGCATCTCTGTAATCTGAATGGAAAGAAGCTTTCAAAGGAAATTTAGACATAAACTACAGATTATTACTAAAATAAGTTCTGAATTTTAATAATGACATATAATTCTCATGGATAATTTCTTTATCCTGGGCATTGTGATGGATTTTATAAGTCCTTCTATTTTTTTTATAGTCTTTGAGTTTTATTTTCAAAATTTTCTAATCTTATTTGGGCCTGATTATTTTTTATTAATATAAAGTGATAAACACACTTTATGAAATCATTACCAGTTATTGGGCTTTTCCCCTCAAATATTCACAAATAGGCCTTGCTAATTTTATTTCCAACATACACGTCCACTATGTAGCACGTGGATGAATATGGGAATGCTAAGAAATTAATAACATATTCAACAAATAATATCCAAAAGGCAGGGCATTTTTCTGTATACAAATGGCAAGAATTTTATTTTCCAAATAAATTTTAAAAAACAAATATGATTACATTCTTTTAAAATCTTTTAAACTAATATCTAAAATACGTATGAGCACAAACTTTTATGATGTGGCCATTAGTAGGTTAATTAGGTAATAATGAATGAGATGCCATGGATAGCTTAGAGTTAGCACAAGAGGATTTGTTTCAGCATGAAATGAAGTTGAGTGTTAAAAATTTAATCTTTATGTGCTAATATGCATGGGCATACCTTGTTAATTATTGTGGAAGTATTCTACTTCTGAACAGATAGCAAATGAGTAATTCAGAAACAGATTATGTTTTATAGCTGTCCATGCAGATTACTTTGTCAAAGACAATAAGACATGAGAAAATGTCCCATATTACAGTATTTACAACTGATTTCTAAGTATTCATATTAAGGAAGTATGATGTAGAAGTATGCTAAGAAAATGATGCAGCATGTTAGTATGAATATATGGAATAAATTATAAATATTGTAATATTGGACATTAATATTTTAGATAAGTGAAGTATAGATTAGTTTTAGTTTTTAAATTTATCTTATTTTAAAGCAAAGATTCCAAATTTGTTAATAAAACCATATATTTATTACTATTTTGCCCTTTCAATTCCTGTTTCTTCACTATTGAAAAAAAACCTATGTTTTGGTATCAGTAGTTGTGATAAATTAGTGATGCTGGTTTGCAGAAATAGTGGTGAACTTATGAAATATTAAATTAAGTATGCAAATAAAGTTACTAAAGTAAATTTTATGGCATTTTGATATCGTCCACATCCATACAACAAAAACTATAGTACGATCAATCAGTTTGATTTTCTGCTTTCTCATTTGTGACTTTAATTTGAAATTAACAGACAAATATGAAACAATTATGTGAAACAATTTGTTTCATTGGAGATTAAATAATTGCTTATATTTCCATTTTGTAACATTAAAACACCGAGTTTCAGAAATTTATTTTCTATTATAAATTAATTAAATATTTTGCAACAGGCAGATTTCTAAATAAACATTTAATTAAATTGCCTTGTATATATTCTATAATGTAATAAGTGAGACAGATGAATATGAATCATGGCACTAGGAGGCCCAATAAACAGTACAACTCTTTCAAAACCAACTGAGAGATAAGTGCATGGATTGGGCAGATTTCTTTCAGAATCGTAGGGGTTTTTTTAACTGATAAAATTTTATTGGGAGGAACTTTTGGCATGATGAATTTGCTAATATTTTTTTCCTAAATTAATCAGGCATATCTACTTGAACACAGAGATCTTACTTCCCCACATGCACACCTCTGTCTAGTGGAGCAGGGCCTGTCTTGCTAAGTTTACCACTTGGCCAAAAGAGCAGTTAAGAATGCACCTTCCTTGCAGGCAGGCAGAACTGAAGAAGAGAGATGGTACGGCTGGCCCAAATGGCACTGCTCGTACTTCTTGGAAATTTACCAGTCAGCCTCTTCCAAGGTAGCTGTTATGATCAAATTGTGTCCTACCTTCCAAGTCCATATGCTGAACCCCTAACTTCCAATGCATTTGGAGACAGGACTACTAAAGTGGTAATTAAGGTTAAATAAGCTCATAAGAATAGGGCCCTAACCCTAGAGCACTGGAATACTTACAAAAAGAGGAAGAAGCACAGGGACACCTGTGCACAGAGAAGAGGCCCTGTGAGCACACAGTGAGAAGGCATCCTTTGCAAGTCAAGGCAAAAGGCCTCAGGGGAAACATCCCTTGTGAACCTTGATCTTGTAATTCCAGATAGCTGTAAGAAACTCAATTTCCATTGTCTATGATAGATACCCAATCTATGGTACTTTGTCTTGGCAGGCCTAGCAAATGGACACTGTAACCAAGAGTATTATTCCAGTGGAGAAGCCCCTATGTGGAAATGCCAGGACCTGAGCGGTAAGTTTCACATTAACATGAGCTATTATTTCACAACTGTTGAACTTGTCTCCTGGATAAAATCATGAAAGTCTCAAGTTCAAACACTATGTATTCTGCTTCTTTATCTTGGCAAAGTTAATTGCCACATAGGTAATCAGTAAATACTTATAGATTAATAATTCTTTTGCATTTATAGAGTTGCTTGCCTTTTAACTTTTATTTTCTGTTTTCTAAATTCTGTGACCATTTTCATTAGTAGCGCAGGGAAACAAAATATCCACCCAGAATCTCTGCCTATATGAGGGAATATTAATGATTGTATATTTATATTATATCTCCTTTAAAGATATGGTATTTTTAGCTAAAAGAATTGAAAGTTAAAATTAGATAATTTCATTGCAGTTATCAAGAAAATATAGTTCCTTATGGGTCTGGGTTCCATGAATGACTGGAGCCCATTTACATTTCTTAAGGAAGTTCTAATCTTGCAATATTTTTAGATTTTTAAAAATTGCAAATATGATGCATATATTTCCCACACTAGATTCCCCTAATGTTAATGTATTATATACCCAACAGAAACCTAGAAATTAATATTAGTGCACCCTATTAATGAGACTGTATACCTCACTAGAATTTTACCAATTGTCCCACTAGTGTCCTTCTTCTGGACACATTTAGTTTAACTGTCCTCAATTTCCCCTGGTCATGACAATTGCTCACTTTTTGTCTTTCATAACTTTAAGCTTTTTAAGATTACTGGTTGTATTAGTCACTTTCCTGTTACTAGACAAAATGTCCAACAACACAACTTAAATAAAGAGGAGTTTACTTTTACTCAGGGTTTCAGGGGATTCAGCCCATAGTTGGCTGGCTCTAAGGCAGTAACATGGCAGAAGGGTGTGGTGGAGCAAAACTTCTCAGTTCATGGTGGCTTGGAGGCAGAGCAGGGGAACAGTGACAGAGAGGAAAAGGCCAACGACTAAATATAGTACCCAAAGTCATACCTCCATGACCCACCTAGAAGTGTACCTTACTAAACCCCTAAGCAGCTCCCAAGCCAATCGAGTTGATAATTAACTGTTATATTGATCAATCATGTGGTAAAATATCTCACAATTTCTATTTGAGGTTTTTTCATAATTAGGCTGAAGTTACACATTTTTTTACTAGAACACCTCAATTTATGTGACCTTCTCAGTGCATCATATCAGGTATGATGTCAATGTTATTATTGGTGTTGACTGTAAATTGGATCACATGGTAAAGGGGGTGTCTGCCAGGTGTCTCCATTGTAAAGTCACTATTTCCCCCTTTCTAAGTAACAACTGTCTTGTGGGGAAACACTATTTGACTATGTAGCTATTCTGTTCTTCACCACACTTTTCCCTACTAATTTTAGCAGCCATTGACAATTCTTCCCTGCAACAATTATTTTTGTGATGCTTGCCTAGTGATAATTTTCTATTGCCATAATTCCCTTTAATTTATTAATTATAACTCTACTATAAGAAACAAAACTATTTCCTTTCTTTCATTTATGTATTTATTTATATCATGGATATAAATATATATCATGAATATTTATTATTCTCTTTGTGATATTGGCATTTACTTATAGCAAGAACCCAGTTTAAAAGCACCAAATAGTTTTACATATACAAATTATAAAAGTTGATAAAAATCACTATTCTAAAATCAATTTATATTAGACTTGAAATGATGAAGCTGGTATGAGCTGATGCAAATATATTATTGCTTTTAAAAATAAAAACAGTACAAGGTAGTCTATGTCCTCAAGGAGTTATAATAATAATTGGCAAGACAGACATTCCAAAAGGTGCAATATTACTTTTATATATTAGTTTAAGACACAAATAGAAGGCATAGCAAGAGAAAATCTTTATTTGATTATCAAATAAGGCAATAAGTGTTCCAGCACCAAGGAGGGAGAGAGGACAAGACCTCTGTGCATCCTGCCAAAGAGTGTACCTCCAAGGAGCTGGGATACAAAGGTTTCTGCCAGCTACTGTGACCTAGAAGAAAATTATACAGCAAATATCATATTTTTCTGGAAAAAGAATCATATACATGTTCATACCTTCTCTCTTGTCACACTTTTGAGCATTTATTTAAGCATGAAAATACAACAAAGTTAATAATCTTATATAAAATCTCGTAATCTGATTTAAGCTACTTTTTTCTGTTTTCATCCTTCATACTTACACTCTTACCTCATTTCAGGTTCAATACATTTCTGTGCCTTGATATCTGCCATTCTCATAACCTTGAATGCTTTTCAGCATATCTTTGGAAAATTTCTTCTCATCCTTTAAAATCAATTTTGTAATTTACTACCTTTCGGAAAGAATTTTCAACTCCTTAATGTTCACTCTCATTTTCTGTCCTACTATCCCTAGTGTTCTTTAATGTGTGCAACTCTTTTAGATCTTACTAGGCAGCTGGAGTTACCTGCCTCCTCTAAAAGTCGCCCTTCTCACCGAAGGTCGTCGCTCTGTCTTACTTAGTGTGATACCTCTGCATCTAGACGTTGAATTGTGTCTGGAATACAGTAGGTGCTTGGAAAATGGGTGTTAAATGAATGCAGAGTTTAATAATAAAGCGTTTTTCAGATAACTCCAGTTCCTTCTTTCTGAGACCATATTTCAGCATATTGCCATGAATTGCCAATATCAAACATCATCATTTTGATCTGAGATGCTTTGCCCTAGGCCTCTTAATCATATCATTGAGATTTATTCCTTCTATTAAATGTTAGTTCTGTGTAATATTTGGCATATGACCGAGGTGCTTAACATATTGAGGAAGAAAAAAAATTTGTTTCCTTTTAAAACCACTCTGGATTGTATTAAATCTGTTGCTGCATTTAATACTTTGAGCTCTGTGTCTGGGAGGAATAAATAAGTCAATAAATATGTGTACTTCATTTTGTAAAAATGTTGTGTCCTAAAACGTCCTGTCCTGACCGTAAAGTTTTTTGTCATTTTAAATTTAAGTATCATTGAGTTTGCCTCAAGGACTATTGTTTTGTCAAGTAAAAAAATCTTTTCTAATTCAAAAACCTTTTAATATATGAGTTTAATATATGTGGCATTATTCTAGGTTTTCTTTAAATGAGCTCTCTTAAACTGAAAATATTACCTGAAATACTTGAAGGAGTAAAAAATCATAATGTAGAAGTTTTTCATGTGATCAATCAAGGGACTTTTGGAGACACTGGGATAATTGGAAAGTTGAATTTCAGAGAATCTCATTAGAGACAAATTAAGGATTTAAAATAAATTCCTGCAAAAAAGGAACCTACAGTCTCCATCTGTATAAAATATTTCATTCTTCATTACTTGATCTATTTTTTCTTAAAACTAACAACTGTTTTATTCTTTAGTCTCCATGAAAAAATAAAATGTAACACATGGATATTAAACAGCATTGTGTAACTCAGGTTAAGATAATAATTAAATAAATGTATTTGGAAATGAAGTATTTTCCACTAGCTACCAGCATTTGCTTCAAGTTATTATATGTACTACTGAAGTTAGTGCTAAAAAATTGAAAAAGGAAAAGTCCATGTTCAGTTACATGGTTTTGTTACAGAACCTTCAAGCTAATATGTTGATCATGCTTAAGACATTCATTAGAGTAAACTTATGAAGATTTTCTGTGCGGTTTATGACATAACCAGGTTTTTAAAAACTCAAACTCTCCTGTTTACATACTGTACATGAGTCTATTCCCACAAGTAGAAAGATCTGATAATTCCTCCCCAGCATCTTGTCTTTGTAGAGTTACACCTTTGAATCTAATGAATATCAATGGTGAATGCACACAGCAAGAAAAAAAATCTAATACATCTTGCTACAGAGGGATAAGTAGGTCTGCATTGTTTAAGGATTAGATGCCATATTTCTATACTTGACACATGAATGAAAGTTTGTATTTAAATATTGTATATTTTTAAAGACACAAACTTCCTATGTTTACTTATCTCTTGGAAGCCTGGACAGTGTCCTTGAAGTCCATGAGCCTCCTTCTTGTCTAATTGCATCTCAGGTACCTGTTTATACTGTTCTGAGAGGGTAAGCAAGTGGCATATGAGAAGGTGCCTCTGAATAAATCAAACCAAGTACAAATGACATTGGCAATTTTTATCATCATACTCTCTGCATCTCTTCTTTCCAGGGCACCTTGGGATAAACTATTATTGCAATGAATGCCAAGCAAGAATTATAAGAAAAACAAAGGGAAAGCATGAATAAACATATATATATATATATATATGTTTATATTGATAATTAGAAAAGACATGCCATTTATATATATTTTCATAAATGTGTGCGTGTGTGTGTGTGTGTGTGTGTGTGTGTGTAGGTATAGGTGTGGTCTGCTGGAAAGGGCTTAGAATGTGACACCAAAGATCTATATTTCAATCTTACATTTGTCACATAAACCAGGTCATTCTGCATAAGTGACTTCAAGTTCTCAGCACTGCTAATGCTATGTGAAATTAGTAGTGTTATGTTGATCCAGGTGCATTTTGTGACAGAATTGGAAGAATCAAATGGGATTTTGTATATGAAATAACTTTATCAAATATAAAGCATTACTTCAATGTAAGTTAACATTCATATGCAACTGTGGTGTGCCATCCTGAAAATATGTACAAGACATGATGATCCTCAGAGACTCTCTTTCAAGAAGCTTAGCCAAAATGGGGGTACGAGCCAATGAGAATAGTCTGGTAAACATAAACTTATATGCAGAATAAGCCTGATATTAAACTCATCTTGCAACAAATTATTTTGGAAATACAAAGAAGAGTCTTTATTCCATTATTCTAATGGGGAAGAAGATCTAGAAATGTTCTTGAAGGAGATAGCTCAGAATGGGTTCCATCTTGGAGAATGAGAAAGAGCTATAGGATTAAAGTAGGGAGAATAGGAGCACAAGAGCTATTATGGATAGAGAAACAGAGAGGGAAGGCCCCACCTGTGTGGCCTATGTAGGGATCAGTAAATACTTCATGTTGTTGGACAGTTAGAGGTAAAGAGAGTCACAAAGTTGTAAGACAAGCAAGGAACTGCTCAGAGTGAGCTTAGCCAAGACAAATGGGGACCATGGTAAGGTTGCAAGCAGGAGAGGTATGTGGACAGATTTCCATTTTAGAAAACTGCTCTATCATGAAGTCTATGACAGGTTAAGGGGATATGATGGAAGGAAGAAAGGCCTCTGAATAGGCTGTTGTCATAGAGTGTGTCAAGGTTTCTCAGCTATGGCTCTATTAACACTTAGTTGTTTTTTGGGCATGGGGAAGGCTGTTGTGTACATTGAGGGATTTTTTTTGTATTCCTATTATCTACCCACCAGATATGAATTGTACTCAGCCTCTACCTCCAGATGTGACTTCAGATGTTTCCAGATGTCTCTTGGGGATCACAACTGCCTGGGTGAAACATGACTGGTCTGGGAGCGAGTTGTGAAGGGTCATTCTAGCACTTGGTAGTAGAGCTAGAGAGGATGTGACACATTGCCAGAAGAGGAGTTTATGAGATAAAATGGATGGTTCTTAGTGATAGATTTGCTGGAGAGGATGAGAGAGGGAAGAGTCAAGAATAATTCACAGATATTTGGCTTGGTTGACTGAGTGGAGGTTATGTCTCCAGCTGAGATGTACAATAAAAGACAACGGGTATCCAAATGCACATGGCAACAAGCATGCCACTAGGATTCTTCCTTACAGTCAGTGCCAATATTTGACAAACATTAAAACTATAAATCTTTTATATCAATTAGGGTGGAGGTAAGGGGAACACTAGGGTAAAGGAAATACCAGATATGGAAATACTAGACTTCTGAAAGGCTGTAAAATTGCCTATCCCTAGAGAATAATAGAGAAAAAAGTACTGCATACATTTTCCCATTTTAAGCAGTGGTGATATGTTTAGTTGTGTCAGGGAAAGAATTTTTAGGAATGAAGTGGAGAAAATGACTCAGCATTGAATTGAATATAAATTCAAGCTATATTAACTCTAGACAAGTTTGTTTTGTCTTGTTTTTGTTTTATAGGTTTGGTTGAGAAGAGGAGAAAAATGGGTTAATGGTAAGAAAGGAAGTTTTGAGAAGTATATTCTCCCCAAAATGTGAGAGATTTGGATTTTTTCGTTAAGGCATATGGTGGGAGAAAGTGATAATCCCCAAGAATCCCAAGAACAGGGCAGATAAGAAGAAACAAATGAATTTATTCTAAAATGGGAAGTGAGATCTACCCTCTAAGCTTGACGAGAAGAAAGAAAGGAGATATATGTCGTTATTATATTGAAATTTTCAGTTAGGCGTTCTGGAAGGTGAGGCAGATTATGATTGATGGCTTAATTTTTGTGATGAAGAGGGGTGGTGATCATTAGCACAATGGAACTCATGACGATAGCTATAGAAGAGAATTAAAGAGGACTCACCAAGAATAATTAAAAAGAGGTAGGACAGAATTATATTGAGATAACCCGAATTCATACTTTTTTAAAATTTTTCTCAAGCAACATGCTGATACCTAAATACAGAAGAATAGAAAGTACATATAACAGAGCCTTTGTCTATTTTCTGTTGCTCTAACAAAGTATCTGAGGTGCCTTTGCATTCCTGTAAAGAAAAGAGGTTTGTTGGCTTATAATTCTAGTAGCCAGAAGGTCTGAACAGCATGACACTATTCCCCCTGTCTGTGGCCCAACATGGAAAAAACAAAAAAGGGAACCAGCCATGTGCAGAAATGGACAGACATGTAGAGTGGCCTTGCTTTATCACAACCTGCTTCATTGAAAACTAGTTTACTCCAAGAAACCTGTATCAATCCCTTCTGAAGTAATGCCACTGTGGTGCTGCCCCTTGGACTAGGCCCCATCTCAGAAGGGTTCCAATACCTCCTCACATTGCCATTTTCAGACTAAGCCTCTAGCACTTGAACCTTTGAGTGACAAACAATATTCTAGCCACAGCAGACAGTGATGTGAATTGGGTTTTACTATGTGGATATTGTGGAAGTGCTGGAGGGTGCTGCTTAAGTGTTTATTCAGATAATCATTCATGAGGTTCAGGATGGAACAAAGAGAAGGTAGCCAGCCTAGTTTGACTAGTTACTAGCAACTGGAACCTGGGCAAGTTTCTAAAGATATGTGAAAAGTTGCCAACATGGTGCCTGGTGCATAGTATGTGCTCAATAAAAGTTAATTTCCTTTCCCTTTTCCCATGTAGAAGAACTAAAAAGGCAAAGAGGTCAGCACCACCATTTACTAGCCCCGTGAACTTGAGCAAGTGACCTATTTTGTGTCTTAGTTTATTTGTAAAATGACCATCATCATAATAATAATAATTGTGCTACATTCTATGTCTCAAGGAATCATTGTGAGTTGTGAAATGATCTATATGAAATTGTAATTAGTGTAAAATGTACTAGAGAAATGTAAGTAATTATGACTACAAGACCACTTTATGTAGTAGTCATGTAAATTTCATTTTTTTAATTGCATGGTACAGCTTCATAATACCTGAGTGAAGATATATGCCACATTTTGTTAGGAATTTGTAGCCAAAAAGGAAATAATACAAGTGGCATGTATTTATTTTATTTTAGGATCATGGAAAAAATATGATAATCAAGTCATGAAAGTATTAATATAATCTTTATAATATGTGCTAGAAAATGTAAAATGTGATTTGGGAAATACAAGAGAAATTAATAGTGAAGATTGATGGAAGGCAGACTTATGATCAACCATCTTAATTGTCTTAATTGTTAGAGAAGTAATAAGGGAAAATCCATTGCCTGGGTCAGGACGTTTGCATTTAGGCTGGGGATGGTGTCACATGCTTGTAATCACAACACTCTAGGAGGCTGATACCAGATTGTAAGTTTAAGCCCAGCCTGGGCAGTTTAGCAAGTCCCTGTCTCAAAATAAAAAAAATAAGGGAGGTGTAGCCGGTTGGCAGAGGGGATGGCAGTGGCAGTGGCGGAAGAGGTTGGGCGGCTGATGGCGGCTCAGGATTGGAAACCTGTCCAACATTCCCTCTAGGCCTGGGAGCCTTCACTGGATTCCTAATGACATCCTTTCAAGAAGTCCCACTGCAGACTTCCAATTTTGCCCATGTCATCTTTCAAACTGTGGCCAAGAGTTATCTTCCTAATGTACACCTGGAATGTCATTATACTTTAATTCCGTATATCCATCCACATGCAAAAGACTGGGTTGGTATATTCAAGGTTGGATGGAGTACCGCTCATGATTATTATACATTTCTATGGTCCCCTATGCCTGAACATTATGTAGAAGGATCAACAGTCAAATGTGTATTAGCATTTCAAGGATATTACCTTCCAAATGATGACAGAGAATTTTATCAGTTCTGTTACATTACACATAAGGGTGAAATTCGTGGAGCAATTACGCCTTTCCAGTTTCAAGCTTCTTCTCCAGTTGAAGAGTTGCTTACTGCAGAAGATGAGGGAAGTTCTGACATGTTGGTGGGGACCACAAAAGCTGGCCTTCTTGAGTTGAAAACTGAGAAAATTATGAAATAAAAAGAAGAATTGTTAAAGGTAATTTCTGTTCTGGAAAAAGAAACAGTGCAACTTCGAGAACAAGTTGGAAGAATGGAGAGAGAATTTAACCATAAGAAAGAAAGATGTGAACATCTGCAAAGAGAGCAAAAGGATCTCATTGAAGTATCACAAAATTTAAAAAATGGAAAATGAGTTTAAGAAGCGATACAGTGACGCTACATCTAAAGCTCTCCAGCTTGAGAAAGATATTGTGTCAGTGACTCATAAAGCAATTGAAAAAGAAACTGAATTACACAGTGTAAAGGACAAAATCAGAAAGGCAGAATATGAAAGACAACAACTTGAGTATCAGTTGAAGACCAAAAAGGACAAGAAGGAACTTTATAAGGTACATTTGAAGAATACAGAAATAGAAAATACTAAACTTGTGTCAGAGGTCCAGACTTTAAAGAATTCAGTTGGAAACAAAGAAAGCATGATTGTTCATTTCAAAGAAGAGACTGGCGGACTTCAGTTGTGCTTGGCGGAGAAGGAAAATATGCAAAGGGCTTTCCTGCTTACAACCTCAAGTAAAGAAGATACATTCTTGTTAAAAGAGCAACTTCGTAAAGCAGAGGAACAGACAGGTTCAGGCAACTCGACAAGAAGTTGTCTTTCTGGCTAAAGAACTTAGTGATGCTGTGAATGTGCGAGATAAAGCAATGGCAGATTTACATACTGCGTGCTTGGAAAACGAGAAAGTGAAAAAGCAGTTAGCTGATGCACTGGCAGAACTTAAATTAACTGCTGTGAAAAAAGATCAGGAAAAGACTGACATACTGGAACATGAATTTAGAAGAGAAATTGAAGATCTGAAACTCCATCTTCAGATGGTTGCAGATCATTATAAAGAAAAATTTAAAGAATGCCAGAGGCTCCAAAAACAAATAAACAAACTTACAGAACAATCAACCAATAATAATGGTGTCTGCACAAAGAAAATTGGGAATCAACAGAAAGTGAATGATACTTCAATAAACACAGAATCATCTGCTTTTGCCTCTGCTATAGACATAAAGCTATTAGTACCTTCTGCAGCAGAGACAAATTTTGACATGCTCACAGAGTCAAGTCTGTGAAATGACCAAAGAAATTGCCGACAAAACAGAAAAATATAATAAATGCAAACAACTCTTACAGGATGAGAAAACTAAATGAAGTAAATATACTGATGAAATTCCAAAAATGGAGCTGAAATGGAAGGAAATTTCTGAAAATGTAAAATTCGAATTAGCTGAAATAGAGGACAATTATAAACTTCCGTTGGCAGAGAAAGACAAAGAAATAAATATTCTGACTTCACAGGTGGAAAACCTCTCCAGGGATAAGGAACTTAAAAGGGGTGTAGAAAACCAAATGAAAGGAAAATGGAAGGTCATAATCTTCAGCAGGTCTCACAGGATCTCAGTGCATGCTCAAGCAAAATGGGCGCATTCTTGTGCTGTCAAGTGCACGGCCAGCTCTACAGTATGTAACCCTTATGCAACACAGGAAACAAGAAATGGAGCAGATGGTGCCTTTTACCCAGATGAAATCCAAAGGCCACTGGTGAGAGTCCCCTCTTGGGAAGACAGTGTTGTCTGCAGCCAGCCTGCTGGAAACCTCAGTTGGCCTGATGGTGTAGAGGCCTCTGACGATAGCAAAGAAGATGAAGCTGTGCCCACTGCCCTGATCCACCAAGCCAGCACTTACGTGGGCACGGAGAAGGCTTTTGCTTTGACTCCAGCTTTGAGGTGTCCCTTGTGTGAATTAATGTTCCCTCCCAACTATGATCAGAGCAGATTTGAAGAACATGTGGAGAGTCACTGGAAGGTGTGCCCAATGTGCAGTGAGCAGTTCCCTCCTGACTATGACCAGCAGGGGTTTGAATGCCATGTTCAGACCCATTTTGATCAGAACATTCTAAACTTTGACCAGTTACTTTTTATTAAGAGTTAATAAATGTTAGGTATTTAAAAAGTATCACCTCAAATAGACCACTAAGGAGACCGTAAGTTGTTATGCATCACTAGAGCACTTTTCTCACTAAGCTCTACTTTGATTTTGGTGTTACTAGGGTCAGAATCAGTCTTTGGCTTATCAGTAACTATAATTTTAGCTTCTGTTAATCTTAGTTGCTGTAAGAAAAGTTCTTACATGTTTATATCTTTATTTATTCCCTGGTTTGCAAAATTGCATGAATAAAAGATAGAAGAATTATTTTAATGTTACTGCACTGAAAAAAATGTAATGGTGTGCTAGATTACTTAGCAGAATAATTATAAGTTTCTGTTGGCCTTGTTGATTGAGCATGACTGCTAAATATTATGGAATAAAAAGCATTGATCATTAACAGTTTTGTGAAGTAATTCTTTGAATCAGAAAAGTCCACAGTTTAGCCCATGATAATTTTTAAATTTTCTTTAGAAACAGAGCTGCATATAGAATGATGTCACATGCAAATATTCTTTTTATACATGAAACATTGGCTTTAGAAATAGAATGTATATTTTGCTAATTTTGACAGAAAGTTTTAGAGAATATTTTAAAACTACATTTAATTTGTACTTATAATGAATGGGCAAATGGAACGATGAGTCAGTACAATTTGTTTTGTATTAAATGATCTCGTAGCAGTGGTGGTTGTGGCATAAAAATCACGGAATATGTATTAGACTCTTTTTCTCATTATACTGATGAGATTATTTGAAATAACATTCTCAATAAGAGATTAAAAATGTAATGTATAAACCCAAATTAAAGTAATGTGTATCTTTAAAAAAAATTTAAAATAAAAGGTCTGGGGATGCAACTCAGTGTGAGGCCCTGGGTTCAATTCCCAATACTGCAAAAGGAAAAGATTGAATTTATATCAAGAAGATGTTTGTGAAATGGAACATAAATTCTTCTGTCTAACTTTACTCCTAGGAATGGTCACTAGACCATGTTTTATTCTTGCAAGGGAAGAAATTGCCAATTGAAAGAACAAGAATAAGCAAAGGATACATCATTCCTCAGACAGATTCTTATGTATTATCTAAATATAATCAAATCATTCTTAGATTTTTCAACTGACCCTATGAATAGTGTGATTTCAGAAAGTCCAAAGATGACTTTCCACCTGTTTGATGATCTCAGAATTGTCAGAGTCACTTAAAATGGAAAAGTCTGGTAAGATAATAGATTGCAATTTATCCACAGCAAAGAAGTGAACACTTTATTTTTGCTGAGATAGAGGGAAGAAAGAAGCCAGCTGAACACAGACCATCTAAAATGGGCATTAGGAGAAGCCAGCGGTGACAGAAAGGACCATAGTACAGGAGAGTGAGAATGTTAAAGACAAACTGAAATGATTTCACAGGCTGATTCTCTTATACAGATGCAGCCATCAGGTGGCCCTGCCCCCCACCCCATACCTTTTAAAGCCTAACTTTGTTATTAGAGTTTCATTATCCATAGTTTGGGATTATTCCCATATTGCATCCCAAGAGTGCAGTAAGTGGTTCTTCCAGGGAGTAATCTTAAAATCATTTTTAAATTTCTTGCTAATCAGGTTAATTGTCAGGTGACAGCCCTTTCTTTGATAAAAGTAACTATGTTATTGATTGTTACTAGTAAAAATGTATGCCTGTAGACAAGCCATCTAATCTTTTTTAGCTTCTATTTCTCCTGCAAAATTAAAATGCTAGATGAGTTGTGTCCATAAAACTCTTCTGGTTCCAGGTTTGTCCTTTTCTATGATCCAACGTGGAAAATGTGTTAGACAATGACAAAATTCAGTTTATTTAATGATTGCTAACAAAAGTATACTGAAGTCTCTTAACCAAACCTGCTTCAGCCCAGACAATTAGTCTGATGATAAATGACATGTAGATATCAGAAAAATATAAAAAAAGCTTTTCATCAACATTAGGATAAAAATATGCCAATGACACCATTGAAAGAAAGTTAGCGAAAGATTCTCTTTTTGAATTGAAGTCTTATCTAATAGAGTTTAAATTAGTTCTTCTACAAGTAAAATTCAGAGTTTTGGCTTCTCACTATTTATTTATTTATGACATTTATCATAATAAGGAAAGTCATAAAAATAGGCTACTCATTTCAAAAAAAATTTTCAAACCCAACGAAACAAAAGAACTACCTACAAAGAATTTTAGGATTATGGTTTCCCTAGTTTTGGTAATCTGATGATGAACAACCAATATAGTTTTCAAGCCATGTCTATATGTATAACTAGTTTTTTGCAGAGGGATAATCAATATGTTATATACACATATTAATATGCCAGAAGTCCCACTATTCTATATAACTAATGTGCACTAATAAAAAGTCAATGGAAAACACTCTTAAATGTCTAAATCTATAGAGTGAACATTTGTTTTTTGTCTGCCTGATATCAGATCACAAATTGAGTACTTAAGGTATTTTATCCACTCTTAGACACAGTCTTGCTCATATAATTATAAGTACTTCAAATTATTTTTCTTCTGAGTTCTCTAAAAGTATATTCTCAGTTGATCTCATGGGTTTCAGAAAAGTTACTTTCTTTTTCTTGGGCCACCATAGAGGCGAGGAAGTCATTTTCATTTCCACGTACAATAAATCAATCAACATTTATAGAACACCTATTTTGTTCTGGGCCTTAGGCTAAGCAATGTGGTGGATACAATGATGAATAAGATATGATCTCTGCCCTCAAGGCAAGCCAGGCTCTTAGACAAAATGATACCAAACAGACAATACAGGGCAGCATATGATAAGTGGTAAATGAGTGGCATGGGAAATAGAGTTCTAGTGTTGTAGAGGTGGGAGAGATCATTTTGGCCTGAGGTGGTTGAGAGAGAGCTTCAGGGATAGTGTGGGAGGTGACCTGGACCTTGGAGGATAGATGATTTGAGATAAGTAAATAGAGAAGGGGAGAAATGGCAGGCAGAGGAAGTGGAGTGAGGAACAATCAGGCTGTGTTGATGGGGAGGAAGATAAGAGACTGGGCAGGCTATGCAAAGGGAAGTGCTAATCAACACCTTAGCTGAAGATGGGCAGATGGACAGTAGCAGGGGCAATACTAGGAGTTTGAGGTGCAAGTTGCAAAACTCATCTGCAACTTACATGCAGCAGTAGTGGGTTCTGGTTTCCTGGCTCAGAGAAGGCCACAGAGGCCCAGTGATTGGCATCAAGGTGGCTTCCAGGAGCTGCTTCCCTGATACAGAGGAAAGACTGTTGTGGAAGGGGCCCTGGAAACCTTGTACTACGCAGCAAGTCGTGTGTTTAATTGTGCCTCTGTGTCCTCAGTTTTCAAATAAAATATTTGGAGTAGATCATCCCTGAAGTCTCATTTAGTTTTTGTTTTTGATGTGGCTCCATGAAGGAGCCCTGTCTTAATCTTCTATAGTATCACTAAGTACACTTTTAATGATTACACTATCAAGGCTTTTACCTTCTATTCTTCAAAATAGTAATTAAAATAAGATAATGCTTTTTACAGATAGAATTTATTAAGCACAGGAGGAAACAATATAGGTTTAATGGTTAAGCCAAGAACATGTGTTCAAATTCTAGTCTGCTTATTTAGTATTTTTTGTAAACTTGAACTAGCTACTTAATTTTTGTAAACTTCAGATCTCTTTATTTGTAAAAAGAGAATAACAATAGTGCCAGGTAAAAGGGCCGAAAACGAAGACCAGACCAGGCCACAACAAGCCTTTATTAGGGGAACAGATCTGCCGGGCTGTCTCTGAACAAAGGAGAGACAAAAGCAATATGGCCGGGGCGGGGAGAGTCTTTTATAGAGACTGGGGTGGGGTTTGTAGGGGCTGAGGCGAGATTGAGTGAGGTAGTGACTAGGGAACAAAGGAGCCGGTGATGTCACCAGATGGTAGGAGGTGAGCGAGTATTAGGTTACTTTCTGGGCGGGAACAGGGGCATGCTGGGAAGAAGGGTTTATTCTTTGGTGGGAGCAACCATCTTGGCATGATGTCACACAGGGGAGGGGGCAAGGCATGATAGGAAGAGGGCAGCTACTATACATAATAGCTGCTGAGGTGGTGGGAGACCTATCATTCCAGGCTTTTGTTTTATGATAGTTGGATGAAGGTCTCTTCTTCTGGAGCTGCTTCCTGCTGACAAGGGGTGAAGATCGGGGCTAGGCCTGGATCTGATGAGGCCCGTGGCAAGTGGGGACCTCTTCCTTTTGTCGTACTGGCTGGTACCCTGCAAAGATGAACTCCGAGACTGCCTGATTGGTGAATGCCCTCAATCGTTCCTGCAAGAAATTTTGAAAACACCGAACCAGGCACGGTCCAAAACAGAGAATTAAACAGATAATACTGAGGGGTCCCAAGAGTAGTAATAGCCAGGGGAGCCATGAGCTCCAGGAACCAAACGTACCCCATCATTGATTAGTACCTTGGGGGGCATATCTATCTGGCCCATTGAGTTTAAATTTTTTTTCATTTGACATGTAATTTTTTTATTCATTATTTACATAGGTTTTACAGAGACAGCTGGAAGTTTAGGGGCTCATTTATTATAGAAGTAAGAGACTGTTATGGAAGTAAGAGATCATAGCTCCTGATCTAAGGGCCCATGTGTCATGTCCTTGCTCTTAGAGAATGAGTGGAAAAGTGATAAACACAATTTATATAATCTTTATAATTCTTTTTTTTTTTTTTTGGAATATAAAAGGTGTATGTAACTGAGCAAATGTCTTTTGGAGGCCAAAATACGGATGAGTGTAGTGTCACTATGAACCTGACCTGTCCTTTAAATTCAAGGCCATGAAAGCACACATTTTAGGTTGATAGTTCCAGCAAAGCCATGGAATAGTTGTGTAAAGGACAGTTTTAGTCCTGTATCTCTCAGTTTTTGGAGACCTCCTAGATATATTTAAAAATAAAGAGAACTGATAACCTCAACAAGGACACTGGCCAACTTAAGGCGATCAAGTGTAACATAAAAGGCTTGATCTTTTTAGACATGGGTAGGTATCCAGGAAATATGAGCACAGTGAGAAGAGGCATCATAAACAGAGAACAAGGATGTACATTATTTTAAAAGGAATAAATCTTGTAGCTGCTTGGTATAGAACTTATCCTGACTGTGGCTGACAAGCAGGTGATTTTTTTCCCAATACTCTTACTTTACGGTTTTTTGGTTTTTTGGTTTTGATCACTATACAATAGTTAATTAGTTATCACAGAATCAGAAAAACACTTATCTAAAAGGAGACATCTGGAGACCAGTGATTTCTAGGATTGGACACCTGTAAAGAATTTATTTTAATTTTTCTGAAAATAATCTGTACACACTTATAGCTAATTAATGATTTTTCCCTTCTATTTAGTACCCAAAGTTTTGTCTTTTTGAAATGGCTGTGTCATGAGTGAACCAGAAGATTTTAATAGGTGGGTTATGTCTTAATTTTTCTGAAGTCTAGCTTTATTATTGTGTCATTATTTTATACCTCTTTTGGTTATTTTTTCTGCTGGGTGTTTAAGACCAAGTTAAAGTGAGACCTGTGTCAATCAATATGAACCTCTTGTTATCTATCAAGGTCAGTTAAGTCTCCCCAGGCCATTACTTTAGACCCATGTATAGAGCCTCTCTGCTCCTCTGTCAGTGTCAGCCGTCTGGATGGGTCATGGCCTTACTTGACCAAGTTGTTTTCAGTGAAAGCGTGGGAGATTTTTTCTTGATGAGCCTCCTTTGGCACACAGTACATTGTCCTCTGCTGTCCAGCAATCTCCCTGTTCAGGAGGTTGAGTGACTTACCAAAGATGTAGGACCCTGTGGAGAAGGTTCCCTCATGTCCTGGATCTTTGTTGACCTTGAGGGGCTGGGGCCAAAATACTGGCTGTCCTCATAGTCCAGTTACCTTTTAGTTCCGGTCTCCAAACTTTAGTTGTTGAACACCCAGAAGAGGAGGTCAATAGCGTTAGCATTGTAACAAGAGTAATGAACTTAACTATTATAGTTTTACCTGAATAACAAGCATTTTGGAATTTAAAATGTAGAGAACTCTTACTGTTATCAGTCATGGTTGTTTTTTAGTAGTTGAACTCCTGTAGAATATTAACAGAAAAAGAGCCACAAATAATATTTTACCATGACAATTATGATGACTTTACCTTTGTAACACATTTAAATGTCCAGCTTGATATAAAATAGCCATTGTTAAATGTACTCATTTTTTAAAAACACCAAAAGTTTTTACCTAAATTATTATCTTTTAAAAAATAAATAAATAAATTATCTTTTGATAGGATACCATCTAAAGAAAATATCTCAGCCCATGTATGTACCTGTTGTCATAAATAGCTGAAGTGTATGAAAAGGCAAATACCTGAATCAAAAAGAGGTTATTATCATAAACAAATATTAGAAAACCCGTACAGTCAGAAAGTACAAATACATTTAGTACACTAGAAAAAATAAAACCTTGTTATTGTTATTTTTTACAGGATATTTAGTCCTTTGAAAATGACCAGTGTAAGCATAACATAATAACATATTTAGAATTTATCCCTTTGATGACAATTGATATAAACAGTATAATAATATATTTAAGTAATATTTATTGATATAAGTCTTTTATAATGCTATGAAAACTATTGGGTCAGTCTGTTGTAAGATGAAAACTGTTGAGGTCCCCCTAGTGAACAAAGACTGGAAAATATTTCCATGCGGCTGCTCCTTTGTTCACCAAGGGGAGCATGCCTTGAACTTAATAACCTTTATCTATAAACAAAACAGCTGTACGATTGGACAAAAACAAAGATATAAGACAATTTCTAAAACTAGAGTGCACTCAAATATATTTAGCCCAATGGAATTATAATCTCTTTATAATTTTAGGTTTATAATTATAAATAAGACTATTTAAAACTTTTTGTAAGTCAATTAACAAAGATCTCTTGTAGAATTAAAATCAGAAGGAATGAAACCTCTATTCCTGTAAACCTTAGGGTTAGGGCTAACCCTAACCCTAAGGCAAGATAGGAAGAGGGCAGCTACTATACATAATAGCTGCTGAGGCAGTGGGAGACCTATCAAATAGCACCTACAGATTTGAATTTAGGATTATACATGAAAGTGCTTAGCATGTTGTCTGGCATGTGGCAAGTGTTCAATAAATGTTAGTTCTTTTATCATTATTAATGCAATGCCGTTAGCTTTTGTTGCCATTTCTTAACTTCTAAAAGTGACTTTAGATAATTAAGAAAAAAGAGAATTATCAGGTAATTACAAATCTAGAAGTTTTGTATACATTATAGATTGACTAGCAATAATAGGAAGATGCCCATTAGGCCTGGAAAATTGAAGCAGAAAATAACTAAAGTTTAAAATAGGAAGGACCTACATGTCTGGAGATCAATGATTGGAAACAGAGCTGCCCAGTGACAAGCAGAAGTGCCTGAAAAGCCCTAGAGTCACAGTAAACACCTGGAAATCAAACCTGGAAGGTGATAAGATGATACAGTTCTGGACACCTGATTATTAGAAAGGTGTTAACCGAGGAATGGGAAGTAGAAAAAGAGGGCTCAAGGGACGAAAATTTGATTGAAGATCTTTAAAAACTGGACATCTGAATCACCAAGAGGAGTATCTGTCTTACAATATGCTTGTCAGGCATGAGGATCAGAAAGGTAAAAACATCAGGGAACAAGATGAGATAAAAGAGTAAGGTGAGCGAATGTCCTCTCACTGCCCTTAGTGGGATCAATTTAAGTAAAGAAAAACATTTTTAATGGCCAGGCTCCCTGAGGACATGGCAGAAGCCATTTACATCTCATCAGGACAAAGCCCCAGAGAACACACTGTGGGGAATGATCTGCAATTGGTCCAGACTAGACAAGGCACTGTTTCCCAATAGTGTGCAGCGGGTTACTACTGCAGCACTCTCTTTGTGGGGTTGTCACTGCGACTCCTCAGAAAGAACAGCCTGTTTGATTAAAAGAATTCATATTTAGGTAGTGCTTGGAAGAGTACTTGGCACAAATGAAGTGGCACATAAATGTTTGCTAAATAAATGAATTTAGAATTTCAGAAAATGTTTGGCAGCCAAATCAGAAATCATTATCTTGCTTCAGGAATGAGCAAATCTGTTTGCCAACTGAGAAGGGAATCAATTATAATACCAAGCCAAGAAAATGCTTTTGGAAATAGTGTGATGGTTGTATTATGCATGACCTTAGCACTGTTACTGGGACTAGTGGTCAATTTGTAGAACTCCTCCTCTGAGGTAGTAGGCAGAGAACAAAGTTTTAGAAAGAAGGCAAGACAAAATTTCACAAGATTTCTATGTTGAAAATGTTGAAAGAGCTTTACCATTAGAGCCTGTGTGATGCCAAGCCCCTCTATTAAACATTCACTCAACATTTTCTGGTAGTTTGCTGTTGACCATAAGCCTTTGGCTGCTAACACACACCTGCCTGCCATTCACACCATTGCCTTGATAATTCACGGAGGTCAGGCTATCTGGAAACACCAGGAAAGATCACTCTTTCCCATAGGAGGCTATGTTAGACTTTCCCTCTTGATTGTTGCCAGGTGGGTATCAACTTAAGAGAAGTTTAGTTATCAGTGTTATAGCTTCATGCTTCAAAAAAAGATCTCTTCACTGCTTTCCAGATTTTTTTGTTGTTGTTGTCTTCATAATTTTCCTCAAAGAAAATTGAGAGTTTTGTTCAGGCCTTCTTTTTCTTTATCTCTGTTATGGTTTATATCTAGAACTTCATCTGTACATAGGCGGGGCTTTTGAAAGGTGATTGGATTATGGAGTTTATAGCTGACTTGCTATTTGGAGATGGGGTCTAGTTGGAAGGAGTGGGTCACTGGGTACATGAACTAGACGGCTCCTCCCTTGGCTGTGCTTTCTGTCCACCATGGTTCTCTGCCAGGTGGTCCTGAAGCCAGGCCACTATGGACTAAAATGTGAGCCAAAATAAACCTCTCATTTGAGATGTGAGTGTAAAGTATTGTGTCTCAGTGAGGAGAAATGACTAAGACAATCCCTAAAATCTTTTATGGACATTTCAATGTCCTATGGGTGATTGGAGGAATTTGAAGTCATACTGAAGTTGGGTCAGTCCCTCTAGACTTGAAAAAGACTTTCAGTTATGACATCTCCTGTAATTCTTAGAATTGTACTAAGTGGTGAATTGGGGAACCATTACCACTATCCTTGTATGCATAAGTAAATTAAGTGGTCTGCTTGATAATGCATATATATTTAGTGGTAAAACTAGAACTCCAATCTAAGACTTTTGAGTGAAAGTTATAAGCTCTCTCCTCAGGATTGAATCTGATATACAGAAATATAGATTGCATTTTAAAAATTCTACAAGGCTAATTGGGTTATTTGCTGTTGAATTGTGTGAGTTCCATATATGTTTTGAATATTAACTACTTATATGATATATGGTTCAATAATATTTTTCCCAATCCATGGACAACCTTTTCATTTTGTTGATTGTTTCCTTTGCTGTGTAGAAGAGTTTTAGTTGATGCAGTCTCACTTATTTACTTTTATTTTGGTTGCCTGTGCTTTTTGGTGAAATACAAAAAAAAAAAAATCTTTGCCAAAGACAATATTAAGGAGTTTTTCTCCTATATTTTCTCCTAGAAACTCTGTCATTTCAGGTGTTATGTTTAGGTTTTCATTCATTTTTTGTTCTTTTTTTAGTACATGTTTATAGTACATAATGCTTATATTCATTGTGATGAGTTGATGCATTTGCATAACACATCTTAAGATTTTTGTGTATGGTGTAATATAAGGATCCTGAATAGATATTTCTCTAAGGAAGACATAAAAGGGCCAATAGCTATATGAAAAGGTGCTTAACATCACTAAACGTCAAGGAAATGCAAGTTAAAACTATAATGAAATATAATTTCATACCTGTTAGAATAGCTGTTTTAAAAGGACAAGAGGCAACAAAAGTGAGCCACAATGTAGAGAAATGAGAACCTTTGTGCATTGCTGGTGGGAATATAGATTGGTGCAACTATTCTGGAAAACAATATAGAAGTTCCTAAAGAAAATAAAAATAGAACTAACCTTTGGCCCAGCAACTTGTCTTCCAGGTACATACTGAAAGGAAATGGAATCATCACCTTTTTTTAAAAAAAAAGAACATTGATGCCCCATGCTCATTGTATCACGATTCATAAAACCAAGATATGGAAAGGAAAATCTTGAATGTTCATTAAAGGAAGAATAAATAAATTGTGATACACAATAGAATATTGTTCAGTCTTAAAAAAGATTTTGCCACATGGATGAATCTAGAGGAGGTAATTCTAAGCGAACTAAGCCAAAAAGAAAAATACTGTATATTTCACTTCCATGTGGAATCTAAAACAAAAAAACTAACCAATAAACAGAAAAACCTTGAGTACATAGAAAGAGAGAATAAAACATTGGTTACCTGGGCCAAGGAATATATGAGGAAATGAGATGGAAGCCAAAGGGTGAAAAGATGTAGATATATAACATGAGTAAGTCTAGAGATGTAATGTACAGCACGAGGACTATAGCTAATAGTATTGTATCGTGCAATGTAACTTTGCTGAGAGTAGATTTAGATAACTATTACCACCAAAATAGATTTAAATATATATTTAGAATAATCTAAATGAGAAATGAGCTATAAAGAAAGAAACAGGTCTTGTTTGACACTGCCAGATTTCTTTCTGAAAATGTTATCTAAATTTTTAGTGCAACTAGTAAGGCTACCTTTCATTGTGCTCTTGTGGATATTTGGAATTACCTTTGACTTTTTGTTACCAGTTTAAGAAAACAAACAAACACAGCTCCTTAATGTTTTCACTTGTACTCTTCTGGCTGTTATCAAGGTTGGACATATAACCAGATTTTCTCTTGGCTGGTTACTAGTTATAGTTCCTTTCTAAAGTATTTGCATCATTTAGTTTCAGATGCCAAAGATGATATTTTATATCCTGAATTTTATGCAGCTAGATTCTCTGGTGGTCATAGCAGTTGTGAGGTGTGGGTTATTTTTTTAAAAAATGAATTCTTTAATTCCCATTAGAAGTTTCTCTGGTTCTCTAGTTACAGATATTATTGTGGGGGTATTGAATGTGATAGGGCTGTCAGATGCATGCATTTCTAGGTTTGATATAAACCTTTACTGTCACAGAGTTACACCCTTAAGTATTTTTTGTGTCCAAATACTGATGTGGTATCGATGCTAGTGGGCTGTGATTGTCAACAGTTTGAATTTTCCAACCTAAATTTGCTAAAGTTAATACTAGTAAAATATTTAAAGACATTATAGAAAATAACTTCTATTCCCCCCCTCCCCCATGTTCAAGTGGCAGAACTTTTAGGGGAAAAAATGTTGCCCTTTCCCAGTAGAATTAGAAAACTTAAAGTCATTCTAGAAACACTATAAAGAAAATAATCATTGTGCAAAAACATGTGTTTTCTATGATTCTAGGACTCTGTAGTGCTAATTAGCAGTGCCTGTCACATGTGTCACACTTCTTCATTCTTCAGTGATTTGATAAATGGTGTTCTTTTTCCTAGAGAGTGCTTCCATCCTGGATTGACAGTCATATGTTCTGTTTGTAAGAATTCTGCAACATTCAAGAATAATAATAGAAACCACATTACCTAGATTAAGTATGAAGGAGTTTGCAAGTTTACACATCCATGTAAACACTACCACAATCAAGCTGCACATTTTTATCATCTCAAAAGAAATGGCTTTATGTTCCTCCCAAGCACTCCTACACCATCAGCCCTAGATTTGATCTACTTTCTTTCAGTATAAGTTAGAGGTTTATCTTTTATCAAGTTTCACATGAATATAATCATATGGTGTAAACGAACCTGTTTGAATCATCTTTCAGTCAGCATAATTTTGAGATGTGCTCCTGTTACAGAGCGTGACCACAGTTCATTCTTTACACTGTAGAGTAGCATTTTATTGTATGAATAGAATGCATTGTGGATACCTATTTACCTGTTGATGGATAGTACAGATGCTTCAAATGGGAGCTATTAAAAATTAAGAAAATTAAATTTTTCTACAGGTGTTTGTGTGGACATACATTTTTATTTCTCTGAGGTACCTTCTTACGTGGGATTGTTGGGTTATATGGTAAGTGAATATTTATCTATTGAAAACTGCCAAAACTTTCTCCCAAGAAGCTGTACCATTTTACATTCCAAGCAGCAATATGTGAGAGTTTGAGTTTTTAGCAGCACTTAATACTGCAAATCTTTGTATTTATGTTCTTTTAATAGATGTGCAATGATATCTCAATACATTTTTAATTTTCAATTTCCTGATAACTAATGATGTTGAGTATTTTTATTAATTGGATATTTATATATCTTATTTTGCAAAAATTCTGATTAAATATTTTGCCCATTTTTGTATTTTGGTGATCTTTTTATTATACAATATTATTATACAATATTCAAAATATAAATTCTTTGTAAAACATTTGTACTATATTTTCCATCAGTCTGTGGTCTACCTTTTAATTTTCTTAATAGCATTATTTGAAGAGCAAAAGTTTTAAATTTTGATGTTGAATTTAATATTTTTAAAACTTTCATTTGTGTATGATTGTGACTTACTACATCTTTGCCTACTGCAAGGATATGGAGGTCTCTCCACTGTTTTTTTCAGAAATTTTACAGTTTTTAGCATTTATGTTTAGGCTTGTACCCCATTTCATGTCACTGTGTATTGTGTGAAGTAAATGTGGAAGCATATATTTCCCACATAGCTATCCAATTTTTCATCACAAGTTTTTGAAAAGACTATCCTTTACCTATCAAATTTTCTCGGTCTCTTTGTTGGAAAATCAAATTGTCATAAATAGGATGCTTTAATTTTATATATCTTATTCTGTTCCCTTGGCCTCCTTGTCTATCTTTATGTGACTCTACAGTGTCTCAAATCCTGTAGTATTGTCACAACTTATTTGCCTTTGTTCATTTTTCCAAAAAAAGGCTACTCTAATTTATTTTTATTTCTATGTACATTTTCAATAAAATTTGTTATGTTTTTAAAGGTTGCTGCCATTGTGATTGTGATTTCATTGAATATGTAGATAAGTTTGAGGAAAACTGATATCTTAAAAAATTAAATCTTTCAACCCACAGATGCAATCTATCTATTTAGTTATTTAATAACTGTCAGAAATGGATTGTAGTTGTCAGTATTCAGGTATTGTGTATAAATTGTTAAATTCATCCTTATATATTTCATACCTTTGATACTACATAAGTGGTATTTTAAAAATTTCATATGCATTATCTGTTACCCTTTCATTATCTGGTACTCAAATATAAAAATAATTATTTTATTAAATAAAAATAATTTTGATTTTTATAAGTTGAATTTTTATTCTGTGACTTTGCTAATGCACTTTTTAGTTTTAGTAGCTTATTTATTTGTTTATATGTTTTTGGATTCTTTATGATTTTCTAGACACCTTTTTGTCATCCGTGAACAAATAAATGTTTGACCTCTTTTTGATATGAATATTTTTTATTTGTTTTTCTTGGCTTATTGATCTGATGAGAGCAGGATAATTAGGATCAAGGTAATTACAATTCTTAGTTTTATGTTTCTTAATAGATGGATAGTAGATGTTCATCAATTTTCTTGATTTTTTGCAAAGAACAGCTTTTAGTTTTATTGATTTTCTATATTTTGTCTATTTTTTCTTTCATAGAGTTTGTTTATACTTTGATTCTTTCTTTTTGTTTAATTTGTTCTTATTTTCCCACTTCTGAAGATGGAAGCTCAGATGAATGATTTAGTAATTTCTTCCTTTACACAAAGGTTTAAAGCTGTAAATTTCCCATTGTGCATTGTTTTTAAGTGCATCACAGAAATTTTGATACATAGTACCTTGTCTTTATTCAGTTAAAATGTCCTTTAATTTACCTTGTAATTACTTTTTGATGCATGGATTATTTAAAAATATGATATTTCATTTCCGAATATTTGGTATTTTCTAAATATCTTCCCATAGATTTCAAATTTATTTTCTTGTGGTCATAAAACATACTCTGTGTGACTTTAAGTCATGTAGATCTCCTGGGATTCATCTCATGGCCAGGTATATAGCCTGTCTTGATGAATGCTCCCTGTGTGCTTGAGAAGCTTGTGTTCTCATTGTCAGCTTGGATGTTGAATACATTATAATTAGGTCCACCTGCTTGACAGTGCTGCTCACGTATTCTACATCCTTACTGAATTTTGGCCTATTACTGAGGGAATAACATTGAAAATTTTGTTATAATTGTGTATTTTTTTGTGTAATTCTGTAAATTTTGGGGTCATATACTTTGAAGCTCTGTTATTTTGTACATGAATATTTAGGGTTATGCCTTATTGATGATTTCCCTCCTTTACCATTAAGAAATGCTTTTCTGTATCTCTTACTAGAGACACCCATCTTTCTGAAGTCTACTTTGCTAATGATAGTTCCAATTTATCTTTCTTATGTCTACTGTTTGCATAGAAGAAATTTTTTTGTATTTTATTTTATCTTATCTGTGCCTTTATATGTAAATTTCTCATAGGAGGCATATAGATTGATCTTTCCTTTTGATTTAATCTGACCATATCCGCAATGTTTAGACCATTTATATTTAGAGTTATTATGATATGATTGAATTTGCTGCTGCCATTTTCCTCTTTTTCTTCTATTCTGTCTATTCTTTGTTCATTTTTTTCCTCTTCTACATTTTCTTGATCAAACATTTAAAAATTTTATTTTGTCACAACTATTAGCCCATTGTTAGTATCTGTAATTAGTGTTATTGCTCTAGGATTTGTATCTTTAAATAATCACATTTATAAAAAATAATTATATATTATGTCACATAAAATGTAAGGCCTTTGCAATGGCTTACTTCAATTTCTCTCTTGTTCAACTCTGTGGTATTATTGTTATATATTCTACTATATGCGTGCCATATGCCTGATATTATTCCTATCTTTGCACTAACTGTCATCATTTGAAATTTAATTGTGAAAAAGTCTTATATTTACCCAAATAGTCACAATTATGTTTTTCTTTCTCTATGAGAACATACTTCCATTTATATCATTTTACTCTAACCTGAATAACAACATTTTTGCAATGCAGTTCTGGTGCTGATAAATTCTCTCAGCTTTTGTATATCGAAAAATTGTTTTAGCCTTAGTTTTTGTTGTTGTTGTTGTTGTTTGTTTGGGGGGGGGTTGGTACTGGGGATCAAACTCAGGACCTTGAGCTTGCAAGGCAGGTGCAGTACCACTGAGCTAAATCCCCAGCCCATAGCCTTAGTTTTAAAGTTATTTTTACCCAACACTTATTTTCTTTTATCATTTCAAAGATGTTCGTCTGTTGTATTCTATTTTGTATATTTTCTCTAGAGGAATCTGTATTGATTCCTAGTTTTATTCCTTTATGTTACCTGACTCTTCTCTGCCTACTTTTAGTTTTTTTCTTCTGATGATCATTAATTAGATTATTATTTGTCTTGTGGTTTCCTTGGTCTTTGTGATTAGTGTATTCAATTTCCTGGATCTTTGACTTTATAATTTTTGTTAAAATTGGAACAATTTTGATTATTTTTCCAAATAGTTTTGTGTAATTTTTCTAAGATTTTAATTTCATTCTTACTTATACCATTTTATGTTGTCACATAGCTTGTTGATGTTGTTTGTTTATTCTGTATTTTTCTTTATATGCTTCATGTTGGATAGTTTTGATTTTTAGGTCACCAAGTGCAATGATAATTTCTTCTGCCATATCTAAAGTAGAAATCTTTATTAATAGTTTTAATCTCTATAAGTCTCTATTGCTTCTTTCTAAATCTATGTTTTCTACTCTGTGTTCATGTTTTAACATAGTTTGTGCATTTCACAAAACCTATTATCTGTGCATCATTTTCCATTTGTTGATTTTTTCTTTTGAGTTTTGGTCATACTTTCCTGCTTTTTGGAATGTTCTACTAATTTTTGACTAAATACTGGGACATTGTGAATGCTACATTTGGTCGTTGCCTCTTTTCCAAAGCAGTGGACTCTGTTTTAGCAAGTGAAGTTACTTCCAGATCGATCAAGTTACTTCAAGACCTGTTCTATCTTTGTTAGGTCTACTTTTATGCTCTCTTATGGTAGTCATGGGCTCTTTTTCACTCTAGGGATAATGCATTCCTGTTACCAGGTATGACCCCAGTAGAGTCTTCCGTGAATATCACAAGAGATCACCAAGGATTCTGATTTGTTTGAAGATTGAATATTTCACTATTCTGTATGGGTTTTGAGAAATTTTCAGCCTACAGCTCTGGTAGTGCCTTGGCCAGTCTTGTGAAACTTTGGTCTATACATGTATGGTCTAGTAATTATCAAGACACAAGGGCATCTTATACTGATCTCCGGAGCTGTTTTTCTACATGTCACTTCCTACTTTCTGGCGTATACCCTAAAACATCCAGCCTTTTCAGCCTCCCTGAATTCAGTTCTCAACTTCAACTCAGTGCTGTCTTTGGGCTCCAATAGGGTTTCTTCTCTTGGTCCTCATGGTCTGAAAATTGGCTCCAAAGAGTCATCCAGAATGATTGTGTTAGCTTGTCTTGCTTTTTTCTGTCTTGGGAATTACAGTCTTGAGCTATCCAATGCCAGATAACTATTTAATACAGTTTTCTAATTATTTATGGTATGAGTTTTAAGCTGAATTTTTCTTTCTCCACCACAGAAAGAAGCAGTGGTCTATATTTGGCTTTTGACAATGCCAGCTAAGCATGTTTTGGAGACTCATGACTAGTTAAGGTTGCAGAGAAAAGCAACTTCAGAAAACATAATTAATTACTTTAAGAAAGATCTTGCCTGAGCACCTATGTCCATATGGCTTATCTTACTATAGTGCCAAATACTTATGTTAAATATAAAAGGTGTCTAGATTTTTATTCATGTTTGAAAGACTCTTTAATTATTATCTTAATGCATTCTTTCTATCACTTAGAGTTATTATGTTTATGAATGATTAAACCAGAACATGTGTCTATTCTACTAATGTGAGTGTTTAGTGTGGGAAAATGTTTGTCATGTGTTTTTCTCACTAAATTAAAAATGGGAGGAATTCAGCAAAGTAGATGCCATGATGATGATATGGCTTTTCATATTAAATGAGAACAGTTCAGGGTATTGAATAGTCGAAATAATGGTAGTAATTTTTAGCTGTCATACTGTTCCCTTGAGAATCCAACAGTATTAGCTAATTTGAGATATTTTTCATTCACTGGAACTATTATGAGCATTTATTCTCGAAAAGATTATTTTCTGACTCTCCCTTGGTTTAATAAAATGTTGACACTGAGAATTGTAACAGAAATTATTTTGTTTAGGAAGATTTTTCTTATTTAGTGAAACTTGCCTGATTTAAGGGTCTTCAACATTACAACAGCTTTGTAAGATTCCTCTTATTATTAATTTTTAACCATACTCTTAAGCCAATACTATTTATACATTCCATTCAATCTCATCATTGTTTGTAAGATGTAAAAACAACTTGTGAACTAACCAAATGTCTCCTTAAAATATAGAATTTTATTCTGTGTATTCCAAGATTTTAAAAATATCTTATTTGGATGGAGAGTATATTTTTAAAAGTCACATTTTACTCTTGTGAATATTCAGAGTGGAACATATAAGTGAAATAAATTAGTTAAGGTATTATTAAACTTCTTCACATATCTGTACATTGGAGGAAGATTCAAAGCCCCTTTTTAACTTTAGAAATCAAAATTAGTATTTATTTCAGTAATGTTCTATCAACAGCATTGTTAATATAGCATTTCTTAAAAAGAGTGCTCCATTATTGTCTCTGAAATTTTCTCCCAAGCTGCTGTAAGTTTTGATGTTGAACCTTTCTTAATTTTATGAGAGAATGACAACAGAGATTTTCAGACAACAGCCAGGTTTTATGTTCCTTTGTAAAATGGGCTTCTAACAGGTCTTCAGTCATTTAGGCGTGCTATTTGAAATGAGCAAGTTCATGTACTTGCAGGCAGTGAGAACTACATGGTGATTGCTACCTAGGTGTCAACTGTAAAAGACAAAGGGTTGTTAGGTATAGTCTTATTTCAGAGATGTCAAAAATGTTTTTTAAAAAATATTGTTTTTTAATTGAACAAAATATGGTGGTCTCCCTTTGTTTCCTTTATCTGTCCCTTGTTTCTTCTTTCTCTTCCTCTGAACTGCAATAAATGCTATGAAGGTGTTCACAGGTTAGGGGGAAACAAGGATAGAAATGGATAAATCCAGTATAAGTGATAAGAACTTTGATAGAAGTAAGAGCACAGTGTTGTGGGGCAGAAAAGCAGGAATAACAAGGTACTTAACACTGTCAATGGTCCAATACAGGCTGTAATATAAAGGTAGGTCTTTACAATGAACAGAGGTTATACAACCATAAAAGTGGAGAAAGTTCTGGATAGGCAGGGAAAGCACCATATGTAGGAGGCACCAAATATATATTGTGCATGCTAAATAGGAATAAGTCTTGCTTGTTTATTTTTCTCGGGCCAACTAATCTGCTCAGACTAATGTAGTCAGGAATTCATTAATAATTGAGACCAATTTAGGTGGGTAAAAATCTGAGACTTTAGATGAGTAAAATACAAGTTGAGAAGAACAAAAAGTATAGTAAGGGAAGAATGCATAATTTAATACATGATTAAGTAAATATGTGGATATAAATATAGATATAGATACAGGTACTAATCTATAGGGAATGCTATAACCACCTGTGCCTCTTCTCTTAACCTTTCTATCAGAGAATTAGTATAAGTTATATTCAAAAGTAACTATGAGAAATGTTTCTGTCTTGGTCATGTCTGGACTTTTTTTTTTAACAGGAACTCCTGTTCTTTTTTATTCTGTGGCTTTGCAGATCCACATGAACTTCCATATATTTTGGGTAATATACTAAACACAGAGAAATTCAGATTCTTTTATGATCAGAATGTACACTTGAAATTAAAAAGGCTTAATCAACTTAATTTCAAAAGCCTTAACTAGCTATTGCTATTTTTATTCTTTATTACATGACTCCACTAAATTCAGGAGATGTGCTTTTCCTTTATGTATACACTGCAAATAAATGTGCTGCAGCAGCCTGTGAATACCTTCCTGCTAACGTTTGCAAGTAAATAAGTTGGTAGAAAGAGAGGAGTAAAAGTTCTAAGATCCTTGATCCACATTTGCTTCCTATGTCATGTTAGCAAATATGCATTGCCAACTGTACAGGGTATATTTTAATTTAATTTGTGTTTATGACTATATTATGGCGTCTACCAGGCATGGCGAGAAAATGGCATAATGCAAAGTTTAAAGTGAAGAAAGTATAGGGCACAGATGGAGGACTGAAAGAAGCTAACAGAAAATAAGGCTAGAAAGACAGCTAGTGACAAATTATTAAGGAGACTATATTATGTGTCCATCTATTTTTACTCTAAAAATTCAAAACTCAGTGATACAGCACTTGCATATCTTGTAGGGAGACTTGGTTCAATCCCCAGCATATATACATACATATGTGTAAAAATAAATACTCAAAACAGTATCTTTAATTGGAATGTTAAAATATCTGTGATTAAACACAGAAAATAGGAAAGGAGAAACAAAGGACTACATAAATAAAACAAATGGAAAACATAATATTTGAAATAAATCAAACCATAACAGCTATTTTAAAATGGCTTAAACATTCCAAATATAAGAAAAACAGTCAGATTTGATAAAAAACCAAGATGTAAATGTAGTCTGTCTATGAGAGCAGTGCTTTAAATATAAAGAAACGAATGTAAAATAATAAAAGTACAGAGAAAATAAAATAATTAGAGACTACATTTCAAAGCAGAAAGTAGCACTGAAGCCAATAGAATATTTTTATTAATAAAAGATTCAACACATTAAGAAGGCAGAACAACTATAATCATGCCCTTGCCTAATAACAGCTTCAAAACACATAAAACAAAAAGTAGAGAATTAAAGGGAGTAATAAATGAATCTTCTATCTCAGTTGAAAATTTAATATGGTATTCTGCTTCCAGGAGCAAGAAGACAAGTAAACAAAAAAATCTATAAAGATATAGAAAAAATATGAGTAACATTGTCAATCAGCTTTACCTAATTAACAATTAAAGAACATAACACTCAACAATTTTACATTTTTTTCAAGGACACATTAAGGTTTACCAAGAAAGATCATATGCTGGGCCCCCAAAACCTATCAGTAAAATTTAAAATACTGGATTATTACAGAGTATGTATTCTAACCATAATTAAACTTAAAAATCAATATGAAAAGACATATAAAGCATTTCTGGTTGTGGGTAAGATAAAAAAATCATACTTTACTATCTCCTTCCTTCTGTCTACATCTATAAAACCTGCACAAAATGCCTGAAGCAGTTATATAAGGGTTCTGGAAAGTAAATAGTAACAGATCAGGGAAGAAGATCAGAATTTGAAATGTCACCTGACTTACAGTGAGTTTACCATTTCCCCCTTCGATACCTCCCTGCCTAAGCTGAACACAACTTCAAACTCAGAAATGGTTGTAGGCTGAGCAGGAACAAACTTCAGGAGTAGCTCTCTAGTTCTGTCTTAAAGAGCAGGAAAAACTAATTATCTGAGAAAGTAAGACATTTACTTTTTTGCTCCACTTTTCCCCTGTCCTTTCACTTCCTAGTCCTCAAGCAGTCTCATAGCAAGCATGGCAGAGACCTGCAGTGAGAGCTCCAGGGGACAATACTCAAGAGTGGGAGGCCTTTCCTCTCTGACAGGTCTAGCTGTGATCCCAAAGTGGTGGGGCAAATTCCCCACTCTGTCCGGCCATCTGTCCCCAGATAAAAGCATAGTCACAGAAGCACAGAAATGTACAGCCTAATAGGGTAACTAAAAGTCAAGGTTTCTAACTAAGAAAGAGAGCTGTGGGTAACCAGAAAGAATGACCTTGAATTTTTGAAGAGTATTTTTCCTCTTTTATTCTTTAAATAGGATATTCTTAATTTTTGGTTCATCTGATATTTGTCGTGAATACATTCACTCTATCCATTCTCAGACAGAAGATTATGGAGGTGATGTTATTTCCTTCTGGGATCCTATCTGGAAACACAGTGTCTAGATAGCCTCACTGGTGAGATGAATTCTAATCATCCAGCCAAGATGTTCTCAATCTCTTTATAATATTATTACTGATTTTCTCTCTTGCAACTAAAAAGCACTCTGTGAAAAAATACTTTAAAGGTATGTAAACATAATTCTCCTTGTCAAAATGTTTTTCTACATTTGGTATTTGGATGGTTAAGCTTAATTGTCAACTTGACTAGATTAAGAGACTCCAGGAAGGGTGATTGGATCATGGGGGCACTATGTTCATCAGTGGATTAGAGAATACTTCTTGTTGGCACCTTTCCCCTGTGCTTGGCTTCTAGCTGCCATGAGGTGAACAGCATTCCTCTGCCAGGTCCTTCTGCTATGATGGTTTCATTTGGAGCCAACCAACTATGAACTGAACCCTCTGAAACCATGAGCCAATCAAACCTCCCAACCTTTAAACCATAGGTGCAGGTGGACCAATACAGTATCAATTAATTATTATTTCCTGATACAATTTTTTTTCTATGATAGTTACAGAATGTTTGCTTTTATACTACTGGTCCACATTTACTAGTCAGAATTTGTCATTCTACTATAAGCAAGAATCCTCATTCCTCAGTTGTTTTCTTTCTTTCTTTCTTTCTCTTTTCTTTTCTTTTATTTTCCTGCTCTACTCTTTATTATCTGTCTTCTTCCTTTTCTTTCTCTTCCTCCTCCTCCTTTTTTGTCCTCTCCTTCCCCTTCACTTCCTTGCTCTCTGACATACCTAGATACTCCAGAATCCTCTTGTATCTATCCTGCCCAGTCTCAAATCAGCCATTTATCTGAAGAGCTCTAATTCCAAGATCTAGGTACTAAGTGTGCTAGTGGCTACTAGGTTGTATTTGATTCTTGGTTCTCAATTTCATGAGCAGGGCTTGAAAATAATATATTTGAACATAGACCTACCTACATATATGTATATATTTGTATGGATGAAAACATGTTGTTATTCTAAATATTCAGCATAATAATATGAAATCAGTAAGAATGGGGGATGGAGGCTGTGAACACTTATAGCAAGCTGAAACACGTTAATCTAACCCTATATGAAAAGAATGTCAGGAAGGAAGGGAGGGAAGGCAAGGGAAGGAGAGGGGAGTTCTTTCTTGATTTCCTCCATCCATATGTGTATACCCCTTCTTCCACAATGAGAAGTATAGAATTTAGCCATTCTCATATCTCAAGTTTTTTTTTTTACTTCAACTTTGGCAGAATTTTGATTTTAGTCAATACTAGATTAAACACGTAGTTGAAATGGTCATTTGGTACACTTCCAATTCTAATTACTTCATGAATTGAAAAAGATTAAAGATTGATATACTATAGCAGTTCATAAAATCTTTAATCTTTAGTTCTACCAGGAAGTACTTTTAAGCGGAGTTGAGGAAAACTTAAAAGGCTTTAGAGCAAAGATAGGAAGAAAAAGGAAAAGACCAAAGAGATTAGGCAGAGAAGAATTGAGGCTGGAAAAAAGATAGATAGGCAGAGAGACTGGTGAAGGAGGAAGAGAAAGAAGAAAACCAAGCAAGAAACAAAAAAATTGCATTTACCTGGCAGGTAAGAGTCAATTATTTCAACAGTTTCCCAGGTGCTGTAACAGGCTCTGTCCCCTGTGTCATTGTAAGGGATCATGCTGGAAGCATCCCAAGATGGGAAGCATTTCTTTGTTTTTCAAAGACACACACACACACACACACACGCACACGTGCACACACACACACACACACCTCCTATGACTTTTCTCTTAGTAACACTGCTAATAACAAAACAATAACCACTATTAAGACATTTTGCCTCTAAATCTGGACTAAAAAGACTAAATGTTCAAGCTGGCAGGAGTCTCTGGCATCATCCTGTCCATTTCCTTATTCCACAGACTTGCCCAGGGTCATTCTGCTGCAAGCGGCTGATTCAAAGCTATAACTCAGTTCTTTGGGAGTCCAGCCCAATTCTCCTTCTAAGACATATGATGCTTTCTTTGCCTCTTTTGATTGAAGAAATAAAAACTCCTTCTGTTAGGAAAACAAAAGGAAAAGGAAGAAAATGTCCCAGCAGCATAATTTCTAAAAGAATATTGTAGTACATAGAATTATGGTTTCTTTTAAAGGATAAAAAAACTTCAAAATTTTATTTACTTCACTTTTAAAAGTTCCACCATGAATGGAGAAGATTTTGAAAACATCTGTTTATCAATTTCCTACTGGTAACAGCCTCGGCAGCAATAACTAAATCACCTTCATACTCTTCTCTCTGAAGCCATTAAGCCTAGGAACATGCTGTTTTTGGCAATACAGAAATCAAAGTGGTAGCACAGCAGAGCAGATCTGTGTTAAAGAACAAAAATCCACAGGCTGCTTCAAATATCAACAAGGAACCCTGAAATTTTCTATCAATTTCTTTTCATGGCCTTGTGACATTTTCAACTTAAAACTATATTGCTTAACATCAAGGCACTTTGAGAGAGCTTCAGTTGGAAAAGGTAATTTTTGAGTGAGATTCAGCAGAAAAAGGTAATTTTTCAGAGAGGTTCACTGGAAAAAGGTAATTTTCAGAACCAATTGCTGCATTCTTTTGCTGTTATTTTGTCTTTTTTCTAAGTAGCCCTAATGTCATTCATGGGCACTCTATGTCAATACATCCATACTGGCTAAGTCGTTTGTGCAAAGTAAGTTTACAGAAACTGTAGCTTTAGGCTATGTTATTCCAGGGCTGTGAAGATCAAACAATGCAATTTCACTTGGAAGTTTCATCAATTTTGCATCAATGTTGATGCTCGAGCTGGAGGCCTGCACCAAGATTCATAATTTCAGCCACAAGAATATTTTGTTTTTGATGGAGAATCTAATTTCATATGATGATCATTGTTGGGCAGTACCGTGGCTCTGTAATGCAGCTCTATAAACCTCTAGTACGGACCCAGCGATTGATGGGCAAGCAGTGGAAGGACTTAATAGCTGATCTAGACTGCATCAATTCATACTGTTTTAAAATACTAAAGGAAAAATAAGTAGTCTTAGAATGCATGTTATTATATGTTATTTGTATAAGTGGACAAGCAAGTATCCTTGAGAGCTGAGACCTTTCATCTGTTCATTTTTGGAGAGCTACAATCTTTAGAAAAGAAATTATGCAATTCAGCTTTAATGGTTTGAAATGAACACTCTGAAATTATCAGGCTTCTCATATAGTTCTCCTTTGATTATATCACCATAGAGAAAATGAAAAAACTCCTTCAATGCAAGATGTGAAAGTTGAGGGGCATAAAAAGAAAATTCTAAAGCATCCTCTTTTTAAACAGCAAGCCTTAACAGGCTAGCATTTTATTCTCTCCTTTAAATTATACATTTTTAAAAATTTCAAGTGAATATTAATGGGTTTTCTTTCATTAATCTCTTGTTTCGTATATCAACCTTTGTATAAGAAATTGTACCAAACAGAAGTTCACATTCACTGGCTATAGAAGCGTGTGTCAACACAGTTGGGGTCATTTCAATTGTAGATACTGAACACAACTGTTTTTTCTCTCTGAAGACCTTCACCAACCACCTCCCTACCCCAAACAGCACTATGCATTGCATAAAACCAAACAATGATGGCATTTCTATTTAAAATAACTATTTTTATTATAAAAATAACAGATATTTCATCCAAATGTAACTACCAATTTGATTTATTTACATCCATTGGTAGAAAAATTAAGCAAATCAACTGTGATCAGTGTGTTGCTTTTTATTTTCATGAGAGACTTTACCTATAGTTGACTATAACTCAGTCAGTTGTCTAGTTTTAAAGCTGAAGCTGAAATTTTTTGAAGTTGAATCAATAATGCCTAACTGTGCATGACAATAAGATGTTAAACAATTCATCATCAATCACTTAAAAAAAAATCACTGCTATTCAGGATATGTGCAGTATGCTCCCTCATTCAGTTTACCTCATCCATTTCCAATTATCTACCTTCCTGACAAAGACTTTTTGTCAGGCAGCACATAAATATTTTATTAAGTGGAAATTTTGTTTCATTTTGTTTTTGTCAGTGTATAACATTTAATAATTCTAAATATTTGTTAAGAGGCTAGAGCTCATGTTAAATATTAATTACCACAAAATGATGGGGTGAGACACAAGGAAACTTTTGGAGTTGTTGGTGCATTATTTTGATTGTGGTGAAGAGTTTTTGCATCCCAGTTCAGCATATGTCTAACTCACCAACTGTATACATTAAATAGCCTTTTTGTATATCAATTACACCTCCATAAAACTGTTGAAAACTTTCAAATGAAGCTTCTTTGGCAGTTCAAGCTGAGAGCCAATGAAAAAGTCATATGCTATTTAAAATTTGCTGATTACATTTTACTCACTACAAAAGTGAATGAATTTATCTGAGAATGTAGCTCAGTAGTACAGTGCTTGTTTGTCTAGTATGCATAAGGCCTTGGGTGTGATCTCTAGCACTGAAAAAAATCTGCATTTCCAACCTATTAAATACTCCTCTCTCATCAGTCTGTTTGCTGTTAACCCTGGCAGTTTCCTTATTAGCTGGCCAATATTTCTGTTTGTGTGGACTCTGGATTAGTTTGAGAATAGCTGTTATGGTGGAAAATAGATGAATGTAGGGGAAAACTTTCTGAAATGGCTAAAGGGAAGTAATGACCAGAGTGGGCAGAGATGGCTGTCCATGTCTGTGACACAGATCTTTTGGAAAGACAAGGAATGCAACTACAGTGGAACAACCAGAGTTTGAGATTATTTAGACAAGTGTTTGAGTCCCAGCTCTGCCACTCACCTATTGTGTGATCTTTGGAATGTAACTCACCTTCTCATGGCCTTAGTACATATATGTATTTTATTCAAATGATTATGTTTCTATTTTCTTGAAGTGGTTATTGTGAGGTTAAAGGAGATAATTGTATTTAAGTGTCTAGTTCAAAGCTCTGCAGATACCAAATGATGAAATGTGTCTGAAAGATATGTTTCAAAATGTAAAACATAACACAAGTGTCTTATAATGGAAAGACAGTCTGAATGAATACTGCTCATAAGACGTAAGAGCCAGCAAATTTATTCTAAAAGTATTCCATTCTATATTGGTGGTAATACTTGTGTTACGCTTTAGATCAAAAATATCTCTCAAAAGCTTGTGTGTTCAGAGGTGGGAGATTTTGAAAGATGATTAGATCATGGGAGCACTATATTCATCAGTGGGTTAATCTATTGATGAGTTCATAGCTGAATATGCTTGTAGGAGGTAAGGCCTAGTTGAAAGAAGTAGGTCACCAGGGGTGTGACCTGGAAAATTGTATTCTTGTCCTTGGTCCTTCCTTTCTCTCTTGCTCTTCCCCCTTTCTGTGTTTCCTGGCTGCCGTGAGGTGAGCAGCTTTCCTCCGCCATGGCCTCCTTCTCTGATGTTTCTGCCTTAGATCCAACCAATCATGGACTAAAACTGTGAGCCCAAATACACCTTTCTCCTTTTAGTTGTGTATGCCATGTATTTTGTTCCAGTGGCAGAAAGCTGATGAATACAACTTGCTACTTAACTTATTGTTCATTTAGAATAATTTTTGATGAAGATAAGATGTGTTCTCTTATCAGATGTGCTCTGATTCTGAATTTTGGAGGATAGAGAAGGAAGGGCTTGCCTAACTGTCTAAAAGCTTCCCTCCCTATGAACTGAAGATGAGTTGAATTAAGACAGCAGAGTTTTTACATTCCTAATGGAAAGAACATCTTTGGCACATAGTAGGGGTTCTGTGAATGCTCATTGAAATAAGTGATGGGTTGTAATGGGATACAATGGGATTGTCAGATAGTTTTCCCCAGAATCCATGGCATCAGGCATTCTTAGCGTGAGATAACCTGACCACAAATTCCTTTTAATGCCTCAATAACTGTTTTTGCTCCATACTCAATTATATTGTGTAATTAATTGGGCTGTCATTATTAAGAAACTTAAGTATGGATAATTTTTCTGTTTCAAATTTTGTGTCTTAAATATTTTTATGATTAGTTGTTTTGAAGCCATGCCTTCATATCAATGCTTGTTTTCAAAAGGAAAAATTTAAGAAACATTTATATTTCTAAAAACTGCAGAGTTCTGGTTCGCTAATGAAAGCCTTTCAAATTGGATTTGGACTGCCCACCCATACAACTGTAAATCTCACAAGATAGATATAATATGAATAATTGTATGTAATAAGAATGCAGAGATACAAATTCAGAAGGGTTTTTTCCCTCTATTTTTAAAGCTCTGTCTTTCGACCTGTGAGTATTTTTATCTCTAAAATCTTAAATGTAATTTTGCCACACTGACATCTTAGGTGAGTTTCCCACATTGCCTCTCAAGACACATCCACTCAGCTTGACTTTAACAGACCAGCAAAGTGGATTTGTCCCTGATCTTGTTTAGGTGACTCAAAGGGCAAATTGACAAAGAAAACGTGCTTCTGTACGCTGGCAAGAGCTTGGCATATTATTATAGAGAAATTTAAGGTTTAGTTAAGTCTAATTCTTATCAGGCTTATGAATGAGAAAAAACCGGGTTATTTCCTGAGACATTTTATTGTGTATTGATAGTTTCACAATTTGTTTCTCCATGAGTATGCCATTCCTCTTTTTTTGCTATTTGTTCTTGCTTTTGTTTTGTAATTGAGATTTGAAAGGCTTTTACTTTCTTCCAAAATACATTGTGACTTATTAAAGTTGGTTGCTATTCCAAGTTACTATTTGGGGCTATATGAGATATGGGGTTTTATAAATTACACCTAAGTTAGCAGAAAAAGACTCTCTCTCCAACTGCAGAATGCACTTTCAGCTTGCTTCTGCTATCCAGTTTAGAGCCACAGGGACACCATCCATCAAAGGAACCTTTTCTGAAGAGGAGAATCTTGTTAAAGCTGGCTGTCAACTTGAGAAAACTAATCATGGTTTTGAACAACAAAATGATTTTACACTGCTTTTCTCCTCTTCTACTGAGCAGGCCATTAAGGAGAAAGGCCGACAGATGTTTAGCAACCAGCTAAAAATAGAAAATCTGCTTTAAATTTCAAGTGTGCCTGTTTGATTCTGGTGAAAGGATATGTCTAGCATCCATACAGAATAGAAGCCAGACTCAGAGTCTGACTCAGATTTGGCAATTGAGATGTGGACCGATGGACTCTTTCTTGAGCCAACAGACTAAATGACTTCTTTATAATCATATTTTTCCTATGGACAGATTATATCTAAATGTGTATGTGCTACTACTGATTGGGGTGTGTATCATGTCCTATGTTAGCTTGACTTGGAGTCAGAAAGATCGATTAGTTGGTTTGAGTCTGCAAAATAGACTGAAGGCATTTTTATTTTTTGCTTTCTGTGTTCCTTTTATCTTCTCTTCAATGTAGCTTTCCTTTCTCCCTTCATGCTCTGGTACCAGCTGAATGCTGATGATCTAATAGTACATTACCAGGCAAGTTGCATTTAATGGTAATCTGGTGGCTACAGCTGCCTGGGTACCTACTGATACTGAACCAGGCCCCCCAGGGACAGAGTTTTCATTCTTGTTTATCCCTGAGCACAAAATCCTGGAACCATTCATCTTTTAAGTTTCAGTTTCCCTCCCATTTCCTTAAGGTGACCCTAAAGACTCTGTGATACTCCCATTCTCCTATTAATGTGCCCTCTCTCTGTGGGTCTCTCTCTCTCTCTCTCACACACACACACACACACTCATCACTTAGTACTTTGTACTGCTTAATTAAGTGGTAATAAATGCTGGCCAAGATTTTCCCCGTCTGTGCAAATAAGAAAATATCTATTGATTAATTACATTGCTGGTGTTGCAGGTGAGGTGGCCTAAAGGTAGGATTTTTTTGGTAGAGTGGTGATTGCTAATTTTTTCAGAGAGGGCACGGTCACTTTAAAAAACATGCAAATTGCAAACCTTTGTACCCCGGAATGTACATGTATGTATGCACAAAAGCTTTTGCTCAAAAGCTTTGTACTCTCAAAGGCTTCTTGACTCCCCCTGAGGATTGTCTAAGGATCCCTGCTGTAAAAGGACACTTGCTCTAAAGGAGGAAAACAGAGGGCACCTACTGGCTTTTCTCACAGGAGGCAGAACAGCCTGCTTAATTTACAAATGTACTTTTCCTATAAGACTCTGAGGTTATTCACTTGTATCAGAATATTTGTATCTACAAGGTTGTGAGACAACCATATTTAGAGGAAAGAAAATTTAATTTGTAATCAGATCTGGATTTTAATCCAGGTTCTGCCACCTGTTTGCCTTTAGCAAGGTCATGTACCATCTCTGGGCCTTAGTTTTTTTGTATATTCAGTTTTTAAAAATGTTAACTGAAAAATACTAATTGTATATATTTATTGGAAGATGGACAAGTAAGAGAAAGTGGTTAAAGAGTACAAAATTTTAGTTAGATAAGAGAAGTAAATTTGGTGACTATAGCTACTAACAGTGTATTATATATTTCAACATAGCTAAAAGATAGTATTTTAAAAGTTCTCACCCCAGAGAAATGATAAACAGTTGAAGTATAGAAATGTTAATAGTCTGATTTGATAATTTCACAATGGGCTTGAGTTTTCTTTATATATAAGTCACCAAAGGATAAAGGTAACATGTTTTTGTGAAAACATTTAGCTCTGCCTCGGTTTTTTCCTGGAAAAAGATCTTGAACAAAGTCCATGAGTTCAAATTCTTAGGATGAGACAAAATTAACAGTGGCAGAACAATGGAGTGAGCCAATGTAAATAGAGGGAAAAGGGTATAACTAAAAGGTATACTGCAGACTCCAAAAGAGCAAATAATTTACCTCTTTGTTTCATGCTCTCAGGCACTTAGAAGAGAACCTAATAAGCACTTCAGATTCAAATTAATGAATGAATGAGTTTGCATATACAAGTTAAAAATAAAAATGAATGGATGGATGAATGATTTTGCATACTCAAGTTGTTTAGGAATCTTGAGTTGCCTATATAAACAGTGCTGTTATATAGCTCATATATTCAATTGTTAAGATGTCAGTTTCCCCCATATTGATCTACAAATACTACAGAATCCCAATCAAAATTCCAGCAGGTCTTTTTATTTTTGTAGAAATTGATAAACTGATTCTAAAACATATATAGAAATGTAAAAGACTTAGAAAAGTCAAAATGATATTTAGGAAGAACAGAGAAAAAAGACTTACCTTCCTAGCTCCAAGACTTATTATAAAGCTACTTTAATCAAGATGGCAATATCAGGAAAAGATAGGACGTTTGATCATGGGAACAGAGAGTTCAGAAATCAACTAAATTGATTTTTAAAAGATGCCAAAGCAATATAATGGGAAAAATGTAAACATTTTCAACAAATGATTTTGGACAAAATGAATACCAATACAGGAAAAAAAATTAACATTGATCCTTACCTTATCCCATACATAAAAATTATCTCAAAATTTATCAGAGATCTAAATAAATAATAAAAGTTCTAACAAAAACATAGAAGAAAAGATTTTGCAGCATTTTGGGCAAAGTTTTCTCATGCAATAAACACTTGTTCAATAGAAGAACAACTTGATAAATCCAACTCAACAAAATTTATAGCCTCTATCAAGAAGATAAAAAAGAAGCCACAGGGTAGAAGGCAATATCTGTAGCACATATATCAAAGAGAATATAAAGAACCCTTAATGACTGAATAAGAAGACAAATACCTCAATTTTTTTCTTTTTAAATTCTTTTATTGGTACATTTTAGGTACACAATACATTTACATTTCTCATTGGGAAGTTGTACCTTTACATGATGTGTCTTTGTTCTTATTTTTTCCCCATTCCCTGCACTCCCTTCACCCCCTCCACCTTTCCCTATTTACAAAGACTTTGTTTCCATTTTTCCATTTTCTCATGTTAATTCCATTCCCTTCTTTCCTTTCCCTTACCCCTCTTTCTTCCCCTTCCCCTTTGCCACTTTTCTTCCTATTTCACATTATCTATTATACCTTTTAGTCCTTTTTTACACTTTCATTTTCTCACACTAGAGAAATTATTTGGTATTTGCACATGTGTGTCCTATTTATGTCACTTAAGAGTATTGCCTCAATGTGCATCCATTCAGCTATAAATGTCTCTAATTTCTCACTTTTTAAGGCTGGGTAGTACTCCATTTTATTTTTCAAAAACCCACATTTTCTTTATCCAGTCTCCAGTTGATGGGCATTTGGGCTTTTTCCAAGTTTTAGCTATTACAAATTGTGCTGCTATGAACATGGGTGCACATATATCACTGTGGTATGATTCTTTTAATTCTTTGGGAAAGATACCCAGCAGGAGACTAGCTGGGTCAAATGGGACTTCCAGTCCTACTTCTTTGAAGTACCTCCATACTGATTTCCAGAGTGGTTGCACCAGTCAACACTCCCACCAGCAGTGGAGAAGGGTTCCTCTTTCCCCACAGCCCCACCAGCATTTGTTATTGGTGGATTTCATGATAGCAGCCATTCTTTCTAGAGTGAGGTAGAATCTCAGCATTGTTTGCATTTGCATCTCTCCAATGACCAGTGATGTTGAACATTTTTTCATATGTTTATTTGCTATTTCTATTTCTTTGTGAAGTGTCTCTTCATTTCAGATGCCCATTTTTGGATTGGGTCTTTAAATTTGGGAGGTCTGATCTTTTTAAGCTCTTTATAGATTCGAGATAGTAGACCTTTGTCTGAGGAAGAGCAGGTGAAGACTTTTTCCCACATTGTGGGTTGTCTCATCACACTGCTGGTGGTTTCTCTTGCTGTGCAGAAGCTTTTTAATAAGAAGAGATTATACTTGTTGATTGTTTGTGGTAGTTCACCGGGAAATGAGGTTTTGTTCATAAAATCTTTTCCTGCACCAATGTCTTCAAGAGTTCTCCCTAACCTCTGTTCCAGCCAGTTCAGCATTTCTGTTTTAATATTCAGATCTTTAATCCATTTCGATTTTAGTTTAGTGCATGGTGAGAGATACAGGTCTAGTTTTAATCTTTGGCAAGTTGAAACCCAGTTTCTCCAGCACCATTTATTAAAGAGGCTATCTTTCCTCCAGTGAGGGTGTTGGCTCCTTTATCAAAGATGAGAAGCTGAGTGTGTCTGGAGTTGTTTCTGCATCTTCTAATCTGTTCCATTGGTCCTCAGGTCTGTTTCTTTGCCAGTATCATGCTGTTTTTAATCACAGTAGCTTTTTAGCTATCACAAACTGTGCTGCAATGAACATGGGTGCACATATATCACTGTGGTATGATTCTTTTAATTCTTTGGGGAAGATCCCCAGCAGGGGAATAATGGGGTCAAATAGGACTTCAAGTCCTACTTCTTTGCAGTATCTCCATACTGATTTCCACAGTGGTTGCGCCAGGCGACATTCACACCAGCAGTGGAGAAGGGTTCCTCTTTCCCCACAGCCCCACCAGCATTTATTATTGGTGGATTTCATGATAGCAGCCATTCTTTCTGGAGTGAGGTGGAATCTCAGCATTGTTTTCATTTGCATCTCTCGAATGACCAATGATGTTGAACATTTTCTCGTGTATTTATTTGATATTTCTACTTCTTTGTCTGAGAAATGTCTGTTCATTTCAGATGCCCATTTTTGGATTGGGTCTTTAAATTTGGGAGGTCTGATCTTTTTAAGTTCTTTATAGATTCGAGATAGTAGACCTTTGTCTGAGGAAGAGCAGGTGAAGATTTTTTCCCACATTGTGGGTTGTCTCTTCACACTGCTGGTGGTTTCTCTTGCTGTGCAGAAGCTTTTTAATAAGAAGAGATCCCACTTGTTGATTGTTTGTGCTAGTTCACTGGCAACTGAGGTTTTGTTCATAAAATCTTTTCCTACACTGATGTCTTCAAGAGTTCTACCTAATCTCTGTTCCAACTGGTTCAGAGTTTCTATTTTAATATTTAGATCTTTAATCCATTTTAATTTTAGTTTAGTGCATGGTGAGAGATATAGGTCTAGTTTTAATCTTTGGCAAGTTGAAGCCCAATTTTTCCAGCACCATTTATTAAAGAGGCTACCTTTCCTCCAGTGAGGGTGTTTGGCTCCTTTGTCGAAGATGAGATGGCTGAGTGTGTCTGGCATTGTTTCTGCATCTTCTAATCTGTTTCACTGGACCTCAGGTCTGTTTCTTTGACAGTACCATGCTGTTTTTATCACAGTAGCTTTGTAGTAGAGTTGCAAGTTGGGGATTGTGATACTCCCTGCCTTGTCTCTGTTGCCTAGAATTGCTTTTGCTATTCTGGGACTCTTCTTGTTCCAAATGAATTTTTGGATTGTTTTCTCAAGGTCTGTGAAGTATGCTGCTGGAATCTCAATTGGAATTGCATTGAATCTATGTAGCAGTTTTGGAAGTATGGCCATTTTCACTATATTAATCCTTCCTACCCAGGAGCAGGGGATGTCTGTCCATTTTCTGATATCATCTTCAGTCTCTCTTTGCAGAGTGCTATAGTTTTCAGAGAAGAGGTCTTTGATTTCTTTTGTTAGGTTGATTCCTAGGTATTTTAGTTTTTTGGATGCTATTGTGAAAGGAATTATTTGCCCTATTTCTCACTCAGTGAGTCTGTCATTGGTGTAGAGGAAAGCTATTGAAATTTGTGTGTTGACCTTGTAACCAGCTACTTGACTGAATTTGGTTATTAAGTCTAGAAGACTTTTGGTGGAGTTCTTGGTTTCTTCTATATAGAGTATCATATCATCTGCAAATAATGACAATTTGACTTCTTCATTTCCTATCTTTATTCCTTTTATTTCTTTCTCTTGTCTAATTGCCATGGCTAATGTTTCCAGAACTATATTGAACAAGAGTAGTAATAGTGGACATCCTTGTCTTGTTCCTGATTTTAGTGTGAAGGATTTCAGTTTTTGACCATTTAGTATGATATTGGCTGTTGGTTTTTCATAGATGGCTTCTATCAGTTTGAGGTAGAGACCATCTATTCCAATTTTGTGTAGGGTTTTGATCATAAATGCATGTTGGATTTTGTCAAATGCGTTTTCTGCGTCTATGGAGATAATCATATGGTTTTTGTCCTTGGCTCTATTGATATAGTGTATTACATTGATTGATTTGTGTATGTTGAACCATCCCTGCATCCCTGGGATGAATCCCTCTTGATCAGGGTGTATGATCTTCTTGATGATCTTCTGCATTCTGTTTGCCATTATCTTATTAAGGATTTTTCCATCTGTGTTCATTAGTGAGATTGACCTATAGATCTCCTTTTCGGTTGGGTCTTTCTCTGTTTTGGGGATCAAGGTGATGCTTGCTTCCAGGAATGAATTTGGAAGTATTGCTTCCCTTTCAATTTCATTGAAGAGTTTAAACAGTAGTGGCAGCAGTTCCTCTCTAAATGTCTTGTAGAATTCAGCAGTGAAGCCATCAGGGCCCGGGCTTTTCTTAGTTGATAAGTTTTTAATTACATTTTCAATTTCATTGGTTGATATTGGGTTGTTTAGAATGTTTAGGTCTTCTTCGTTCAACTTTGGTAATTCATATGTATCTAGAAATCTGTCCATTTCTTCTGTGTTGTCCATCTTATTGGCATATAGGTTTTGGAAGTAGGTATTGATGATCCTCTGGATTTCTGCTAGGTCTGTTGTAATTTCACCCTTTTCATTCCTAATTGCATGGATTTGGGCCTTTTCTTTCCTTTTTCTGATAAGGTTGGCTAAGGGTTTGTCAATTTTGTTGATTCTTTTGAAGAACCAACTCTTGGCTTCATTGATTTTTTGTATCATTCTCTTAGTCTCCATTGCATTGATTTCTCCTCTGATCTTTATAATTTCCTCCCTTGTATGAGCTTTGTTGTTGTCCTGCTCTTCTTTTTCTAGAAGCTTGAGGTTCAGCATCAGGTTAATTGGGCTTGTTCTGTTTTCCTAATATGCATATTCACTGCTATGAATTTCCCTCATAAGACTGCTTTCATTGTGTCCCATAGATTCCAATATGTTGTATTGTCATTGTCATTTAATTGAAGGAACTGTCTGATTTCTTCTTTAATTTCCTCTGTGACCCATTGGTTATTCGGAAGTGTGTTGTTCAATTTCCATGTGTTTATGAAGTTTTTCCAGTTTCTTTTGCAATGGATGTCCAACTTCATCGCACTATGGTCTGATAATATACAGGGGATAACTTCAATTCCTTTGCACTTACTTAAATATGTTCTATGTGTGAGTATGTGGTCTATTTTGGAGAATGACCCATGTGCAGCTGAGAAGAATGTGAATTCTGATTTTGTGGGGTGGAAGACTCTGTAAACATCTGTTAAGTTCATTTGTTCAAGAGTTTGATTGAGTTCTAGTATTTCATTACTTATTTTTTGTCTAGTTGATCTATTTATTTGTGACAGTGGGGTGTTGAGGTCCCCCACTACAATTGTATTAGTGCATATATGACTTTTCATGTCCATTAGTATTTGTTTTATATAGTTGGGTGCACTAGTGTTTGGTGCATAGATATTTATGATTGTCATCTCTTCCTCTTGGATTGTTTCCTTTGCAAGGATATAGTGTCCTTTTCATCTCTCTTAATCAATGTTGGTTTGAAATCTACTTGATCTGCCAAGAGGATAGCTACTCCTGCTTTTTTTTGAGTTCCTGTCACATGGAGTATTGTTTTCCACCCTTTAACTTTCAGTCTATGAGTTTCCTTTTGAATTAAGTGTGTTTCTTGTATTCAGCATATTGTTGGATTTTGCTTCTTGACCCATTCTGCCAGTCTATTTCTTGTGATTGGTGAAGTGAGACCATTAACGTTGATGGTTATAACTGAAACATATTGACTTATCATTGCCATGACTTTTTCTTTTTGTTGGGTTTTCTCCCTTTACATTTAATTTCTTGTCATGCCAGATGGGTTCATTCTGCTTTGCTTCCTGGGGTTGTGATCCTCAATGTCTGTTCCTAAGACATTGCATAAAATTTTTTGGAGTGCTGGTTTGGTATTCATGAAGTTCCTAATGTGCTCTTTGTCATGAAAGTATCTTATTTCTCCATCAATTTTGAAAGATAGGTTTGTAGGGTACATCAATCTGGGTTGAAGGCTGTTTTCCTTTAGGACTTGGATTATGTCACTCCAATCTCTTCTTGCCTTGAGGATTTGCGTTGAGAAGTCTGCTGTGATTCTGATGGACTTTCCTTTGTATGTGATTTGTTTGTTTTCTCTAACTGCTTGTAGAACTTTGTTCTTCTGCTGGGTTTCTGAAATTTTAACAATTATTTGCCTATGTGTAGATTGTTTTTGATCAGTGCTATTTGGAGTTCTATATGCCTCACTTATCTGTATGTCAAGTTCTTTTCTCGTGCTTGGGAAGTTTTCTGCCAATATTTCTGTGAAGAGTTTTTTATGTCATCTGCACTCTCTCCTCCTGTTTGTACATTAACTCCAGTCAGTCTTATGTTATTCTTCTTTGCATCATCTAGCAGCTGCTGGATCAATTTCTCATGGTCCCTTATAATTTTGAAGCAGTTTTTCTTTTCCTGGTCATTAATTGAATCTTACCTTCTGTATCTGAAATTCTGTCCTCACATTGGCTCATTCTGCTGTGTAGACTTTCAGTGGAGTTTTTGATCTCCTGGAAATCTGTTTGCTTCTGTTTTATATATTCCATTTGTTTCCTATGTTGGAATTCCATCATGTTCCTGAGCTCCTCTCTAGATTTATTAATCATGTCTTGCACTATGAGCACAATCTCTGCTGCTATCTGAGAAATTATTTCTGATTTCATTTTTTCCAGATCCTCTTTTGTTACCAGTTCAGGGAGTTCAGGTGGTTGAGCATCAGTGTTCCACCTCATTTTCCTTTGGGTTTGCTGTAGGTGTTCTGGAAGTTTGGTTTTGAGACATGTTCATATCTCTTTTCATTTCGATGGTGGAAGGGGGGGTGCTATGGGCGGATCACCTCCTCCGGGCTGGGAGCTGGCCTGGAAGCTCCTTCCTCTGGGTTGGGAGTAGTGGAAAGGTGGCCCAGAAGCCCCTTCCTCTGGGCTGGGAGCAGTGGAACGGTAGACCGGAAGCGCCTTCCTCTGGGCTGGGAGTGGTGGAACAGCAGCCTGGAAGTGTCTTCTTCTGGGCTGGGAGCAGTAGAACGGTGGCCCAGAAGCACCTTCCTCTGGGCTGGGAGGAGTGGAACAGCGGCCCGGAAGAGCCTTCCTCTGGGCTGAGAGTGGCGGAACGCTACCTCAATTTTTTTTAAAAGGACAAAATATTTAAATAGACATTTTATATAAGATATAAAATAGCCAATAAGAATATTTTAAAAATCTTCCACATCATTAGAGACCAGGGAAGTGCAAATTCAAACCTCAATGAAATACTAATTCAATTCACTTTTCACAGAACGAACAACATTAAAATGATTGATCAATATAAATATTTATGAACTGGAACTATGGATGGGAATATAAAATCGTAAACATTTTAGAAATCTGTTTGGCAGTTTATTCAAATGTTAATACACATGTACTACATAATTCAAATGTGTCACCAATATATACTGACTTGAAGAGAAATGGAAGCATGTGTCCTAACCAAAATTTGTACACTATCACATACAACAATTTCATCTGTAATAACTACAACTTGGAAACCCAAATGCCCATTAACAAGTGAATGGATTAACAAATTATGGCTGATCCAGGTCATACAGTACTTCTTAGTAACAATGGAATGAACTATTAGTATGTTAATGAATCTCAAAATCAAGCAAGTGGAATAAAATATATTTTAAAACATATACATATACATGATATATATATATCATGTATACATATGTATATATCATATTATATGTGTGTGTATATATATATATACTACAATCAAATCTGTAGTGTCAGAGAGCAGACAGTGGGACTCCAGTGAGAGATGGGTTACAAAGGGACCTGGGTAATCTTCAGAATTGATGAAAATATTTGTATATTTATTGCAGTAGCTGTTTCATAGGTGTATGCACATATCAAAATTCATTAGCTATGTTCTTTCAATATATATGAAGTGGGCTGGGGATTTAGCTCAGTGGTTTTGCTCCCTGCTGCGTAAGTGCAAGGACCCGAGTTCGATCCCCAGTACAAAAAAAATAAAAAGCAAGAGTAGATATATATGAATTGTATTATACATCAATTATAATTTTCAAAAGTTGAAATACATGGGAAAATGATCATGTGTATACTCTTATTTTAAAATTAAAAGATTAGGAGGAAGCACACTAAAATATTAATTATTTCTGGGCTGTGGAATTACAACTGATTTTTGTTTTTAATTTTTCTGTGTACTTTTATGTGACTTTCTAAAATGTCATCAAAAATAAAAAATCACATGTCAAACAAAGAAAATGATTTATTAGTTCCTTTAAGAGAGTGGGTACTGGAAGCAGGTTGTCTGGGTTCTTTTCTAGATGTATGTCATTGTGCGAGTTACTGAACCTTTCTGTACTTCAGTTTCTCATCTGTAAAATGAAGTTAATAGTAGCAATTTTATGGAACTGTGAGAATTAAATGAGTTAGTAGATATCTGTCAAGAGCCTTGAATAGTGTTTGGCATTTAATGTGTATTAGTGAAAAATGTACCTTGGTAGTGTTACTGCCTGAATTTAAGAAATGGGAAAAAGAAATCAATCTATTAAGTTTTGAACAAATACAGTGCTCTCATATCAGCACAGGTGCTTATATTCAGTGTCTTATATAGTAGATGTCACCACTGAGACTCACCTATAGTCACATGGGTAGAAAGTGATTAATCCAGGTGGCTCATACTCTTCTACTCTGTTTCCTGAAGTGGCCCAGGCATACACCGACATTCAGAGGTAACTTCCTACCAGAAGATTCTTCTTGAAGGTTTGTAATTTTGAAGATTATGAAGCCTAGATTACTTCCAGACTTTTATAAATGTAGCTAAATGACAAAAAAAGTTATAGATGCAAGAACCTGTTTGACTATAATAGACAATATCTACCACCTGTATTGTGCTGAGGTCTACATGCCCTTGTCAAAAAAGAAATGAGAGAAGTCATGTTGACTCCTGCTGGTCTCTACTTTCTTTTATTGTTTTAACATTTTGTTAAAGTTCAGTGGTGAGCTAATCAATGTAAGACTAAACACTTTTTCCTTTCTTCTTCCTCATATCTCTTTGTTTTGAAGGCTAGCACATGCCTTTTTTGTGGTTGTGAGAAATGTCAGGGCCCAACGGTCACTACTTCATCTTCATCATAAATACTGAAGCTGCTATCTATTAGTGCTTACAAGAAAAGTATGACATTATGGTTAATACTTCAGACTTCAGAGGCCAACCACATAGGCTGAGAGCCCTCTTCTACTACTTAGGTGTGTGACCTTGGTCAACGTATGTAACCTCTCAATGGTGAACTGAGGACCCCTCTCTGTTACCCATTGGTTCATTCCCTGTTCTGTCAACCACCGGTGTGTTTAGATGCTTACTCACTCTGGGAAGGGCTATATGGAGGAAAGAGAGAAAAGGGAGTCTTTATGAGCTTCTGTGTTTCAAAATAGCTTTTATAGCAAATGGTAGATATAATATTGAAAGAAGCTTTTGAGTTTAGATAGCTTGTTCCCTAAATTTAGTTTAGCAGCAAATATTTAAATGTTGAACATTTCAAAACATAATATGCTCTCCCCCCATGTCCTCCCCTACACATATATTAAACTAAGTGAAAAATAAAAGCCACAATCCTAGACTCGATGGATCCCGCAGGTTGGTTTATGTAGAGGGAGAAAATATAAAAGAGAAAAAAGATACCTTGGACTCTGAGGGCCTGGGAGAAGGGGCCTGTGTCCTGTGTTCCAACTACTTCTATTCCAGTCTGGAGAGAGAGAATTTCCAGAAAATTCTAAGTTTCTAAGAACACAGGCCCTGTGCTTCACATAGGAGCAAGTATCTTGTTATAGATGGCATCCAGCATGGTGTGTAGGCAGGGGTAGGGCATCTGCACTCAGGGCTTGCTTCATAAGCCAGCGATCTTTCCTGTTGTGCAGGGCCTTGTGCTTGGTCTGATGTTCTTTCACTATCACAAAATTCTTAATAAGTTTTGAACAAGGAATCAGGCATTTTTACTTTACACTAGTTCCCACAAATTATTTGGTCCTGTCTACATGAAGGGATCTAAAATGGTTCTGAATCTCAGCATAAAATGAGAGAAGTATAATGAAGTTTTCACCTACTGAGAGAGAGAGAGAGAGAGAGAGGAGGAGGAGGAGTTGGGAGACAGCTGACAGACTTGAGGAAGCTTTGTGGTGGGGACAAGGAGGATAATGCAGTGACAAGCATAGACTGATGACCAAAGACCAAATGGGATAACAGACATGCTGGCGTATACTAGCATGGACACTACCTGACACAGAGCACCAGTGGCTCCTAGCTGAGGCTGTGATGTTTCATAAGTGGCCTGGGACTCGAGGTCTCCCATGGAAATACAGACAGGAACTAGAATAGCCCCAGATTTTTTTCCTACACCCTAGCAAATGAGGGCTCAAGATAAATTTAATCAAAATGTTTTAAAAACATGATGGTTCTTATGTACATCAGTGTACACACAGAAGCAGGAAATTTTTATCTGCTGTTTCATAAGTAGAAGTCTTTGTATTTTATAAACTACTTTACTTATTTGTGCATGAATTGCTGTTTATATAAGTAGTATGTATCTTGCACATCGATAGCTTTATTTAAATTTAAAGCTGATGGTTTTGTTGATACTGTTTAATATAGTAAAATTTCTCCTCCTAGCAGTCAGTTTAGATACTAAGCTATTTTTCAAATGACTTTAACTGAGTAATTCTCAAGTGACCTAAACTAATTTGTTGCTTTGTAAATTTCAGACTCTTAATTTTCATCCTTATCTTATCTGAGTATGTCCTGGAAAACCAACATGCATTTGTTAAACCCTGAATTGTAGAAGATTGGCAACCATATGGAACTGGAAAAGTACAGCGTTTCAGAAGAGCCCTTCACTGTGTGAAGCACCATTCACATGCTCTCAGGTTTGCCTCGTGTGACAGAGGACAAAGCCAATGACAGCCACCTCAGGTCTCCTCCTGCTCAAGACCCTCAAGATGATGCTGTACATAAATGGGAGCTGTGACTTCAAAGGAAAAATGCATAATAGGATAAGAATTTCCTAACCATAAAGATAAATATCGTGAAATTTTTAACTAAGATTGTCAGTGCAAAAGAGTTGTTAAAAATCACACATGCTTTTTAGAGACTGTATTTCCAAGTATAGAGTCCACAGTGCCTTTATACATGATACTGAAAAACCATCTCTTCTCTGTCCTTGCAAATGTCCCATCCATCTTTAATAGTGTTTGTGTGCCTCATAGCATAGCATCACACAGCAATGTGAGCACAATATCCAAAGAGCAGGTGTCAAGTAGGCATCAGCAAAGCAAGATATAAACAGAAAATAAAATTGGACAGGGGTGAAGGATGGAGAAAAAAATGATATAGTTTGTAGTTTACCAGATAGGGTTTATCCGAAACAGCATTGTAGTCTAGTTTTAAAATGATAAACACATAGAGCTGAAAGGGCCCCTGAGAAGTCATCTGATTCATCCTTCAACCTCCAGGGAGGCTTTATCTAAACCATTTTTACCAAGAGGTATCTGTTGTGTTCTTAAAATTCTGTGGGGAAGTGGATGACAGCCTCTCTAGTATCCCATTATAATGCTTTATAACCACAAGTGTCAGGAAGCCCCTCCTTGTACATATATATTCTTCCTTTCTCTAACTAAAGCCCATTGTTTCCTGCTGTATCCTCAGTAGAGAAATGTTCATACATCCAGATATGGCTCCTGAATAATAATCTGTCCTATGTTTAAAGAGACACTAAGTGACTCATTTCTTTCTGTTCTTGAGACTAAATAATCCCAGGGGCTGTATCTCTTTTGTGTTTGCCCATCTCCCATGTCCCTCTGATGTTATTGATGCCTCAAGCTGAGCTTCTTTACATGGCAGCTTTGACTTGTGGAGGGTTTCCAATGCCAAAATCCCTTCCTTAGTACTACTTTACATTGTTGACTTTGGAACACTGTACAATGGAGAAGGAATATGGCATTGAGTCAGTGGAGATGATTAGAGCATTTAGCACACCACCCAGTCTCCTACTCAACTTGAAGTTCCCTGGAACAGCTGCTGGTGAGTGCACTAAAATTGTGAGAGTTGCTGGGAGAATTGTGGGAGCTGGCTTAAGCTCACAAGGTAAGAAGGGAAGTGTGATGTCTTGATGTCACATTTTAAAGAGTCTCTATGATCCTGGGCCAAATGCCCCTGAGATGAATGAACCTTTGCAAACAGCCTGCAATCATTTTGACCTTTTTGCCAGATACAGACCTGTGGACCAGATGTCAATACCTAGTTCTTTGCTTACCTTTAAAAGCCATCGAGGCTTTTAAAGGTAAGAATGGGGACAATCTGGGAGTTATCCCCATGAATACAGGCCAGTGACTCTTATGAAGGACAGCTGAGAGGATGAGCAATGGCAGCAGTGGACTAGATGTTTCCCAACCATCATTCCAAATCATTTTCTTTCTAAAGTACTGCTTTGTGAAAATTTGGGAAATTTGAAATTTTCTTCAGTGTTCTCCCTTTAGAATGAGTAATGGCAATTTATTGAAGTGGGAAAGTGAGGATTACTTCAGGTACATTACGGAAATTTCTGCTTTGAGAAATTAATATAAAATTTTAGTGATTTAAGCCCCAAGTGCCTTAGGAGCTGGCAGAGCTCTTTTATAAGAGTTGAAAAGTTACAGAATCATTCCTATTAGCAAGTAACTAAAAGTATAACATATGTGACCATATTTTATTAAGTGTAAAGGGGCTCAACAATAAGAAAACAAGCAACCTGATTAAAAGATGGTTCAGAACTTAGTTGACACCTCATTGACACATGGCAAATAGACATATAAAAAGATGTTCCACATCATATATGTGGTTTTTCCAAGTCCTGGTGCCCCTGTGAAATCACAGAGATGAAAGTTGCTTTATGTTTCATAAGTGCCCTGGGAGTCCGGATCTCCCATGTAAAAACAGAGAGGAACTAGAATAGTCCCAGATTTTTGTCACTACACACAGTGGCACCATGTATACCACACTGACACCACCAAATGCTGGTGAGGATGGGTAGCAGCAGGAACTCTCATTCATTGCTGGTCAGAATACAATGTGGTACCGACACCTTAAAAGATAGTTTGATAGTTTCTGACAAAACCAAACATACTCTTTCTATGCCATCCAGCAATCACAGTTCATGGTGTTTACACAAGAAGTTGAAAACTCATGTCCAAACAAAAACCTGCACATGGATGTTTATAGCAGCTTTTTTCATAGTTACCAACTTGGAAGTAACCAAGATGTCCTTCCGCAGGTGAATGGATAAACTGTAGTATGGCTCAGTGGTTCTGCTGCCTGCCTCGCAAGCGCAAGGACCCAAGGTCAATCCCCAGTACCAAAAAAAAAAAAAAACACAAACTGGAGTATATGCAGACAATAGAATATTGTTCAGTGCTAAGAAAAAATTAGTTTTTTTCAATGAAAAGACACAGAAGGACCTTAGATGTATAATACTAAATGAAATAAGCCAGTGGGAAAAGCTACGTGCTATGTGAGGCCAACTATATGACATTCTGGAGAAGGCAGAACTACAGAGATAATAAAAAACTGTGTTTACCAAAGGTTGAAAGTAGGCAAGGAAGAATGAGTGGAACACAGAGAACTTTTAGGGCAGTGGAACTACTATTTATGATACTATAAGGGTGGAGGCCTGCTACTATACATTTTCCCAGGCTCATTAGAGTGAACCCTGATGTTAACTATGGACTTTGCATAAAGATTATGTCAGTATAAGGTTCATCAAACAGAGCAAATATACCACACTTGTGGGGTATATTGGAAGTTGGGGGACTATGTATGCAAAGAGGTGAAATATATGGGAAATCCCTGTATTTGCAGCAAACTTAAAAATGCTCTAAAAAGTAAAATTTATTAAAAAATTTTTTAAAGTAGAGGGTAACACAAATGTTTATTCTTGTTGTGATTGTTAATGTCTGACAGTCTGCCTGAAAAATGGTTTCCTATGGACAGTGTGCTTCATGTGAAATGTATTTTCTGTTAACATTTATGTTTATAATTATCCTGCAGTTTTATTTAGACTTAGATGGATAGAAGCAAAATATGGCAGCTTTCTCACAGATCCTAGCAGCTGATGGGCAGAGGTTAATTTATCTGTACATGGACACATTAGCTTGTCACATCTGCTATTAATTGCAAACAGATATATTAGCCTAATTAAATATTGCAAGGAACTGACCCAAATTGTTCAATGAATGTTGCTATATCAACTCCACGATTAGCACACTTCAAGCTGCATGTTTATCCTTGCTATACTGATATGAAGTACCAGTCTCAACTCTACAGCTAGTAACAGTTCTTGCAGTCATTACTACTGGTATGTTAACTATGCTTGAAATGGAAAAATAAAACTCATGTGACATAATCTTGTGAATTTGCTGCTGAACTACAGCCATTTCTACCCTAGTGACTTGACCAAGATCATTTTCAAATGCTTATTTTATGTGGCAGCTGTCTAAATGGGTTGTAGCCATTCTAATTTTGGAGCTCATTATTAGAACAAACAGTTGTGGTACATCAATAGCCCATCAGAATTAATTAAATGGGGAACAGCAACTGAGTGTTCATCAGATCACTCGCAAGCAATGAGGGCACAGGCTGTACCTCCCTCCCAGACTTGAGATTGGCTTGTTTTGTGACTTCCACTTGGGATATGCGTAGTGTTGGCCAGATAGAAAATGATTTTATATGGCAAGTATATAAATAGCAGAAGCCCAGTAATTGGGTGCAGTTTTGAAATTAATCATTAATGTGCATTCCTTTCCTTAATTTTTTAAATCAGTATTTGATTCCTCATTGCATCCATATTGGGAGACCTTTTTTACTGGCCTTAGAATGTGTCCCTCACCAATCAGAAACCTCACCTTTTGTCTATAATGTGTTCAGCACCTGGAGGGTCAGTAAATATTGATGGCATGAAAAACATTGTGGACACTGGTTTCATCTTGCATGAGATAGAAACGATCTTTTAAAATATAAATTTTCAGTAAGAATGCCAAGGACTTTTTGCAACATACTACAAGTCAACTATCAATCCAGTGGGAAAAATAAGTCTCATTTTTAAACAAAAATATCTGGTGAGGTCAATTTTTAAATTGGTATAAACGTCAATCCTTCCAAATGTGGATGGAGATGATACAGTTGATGGTCTTGCCAAGTCCTTGTGCCCTAAGAGAAGCAACCTTCCTCGCCTGAGTGAATACCTGTTAAGATTAGGCTTTGCTGCAAGTGCTGAAGAACATAGCATACAAAGAACATTCATATTCTCCAGCTCTCTTCTCTTTCTTTTCTTTACTATTAAGTGCACTAACTTGACACTTGGAAATAAATGTGCTTTTTCTGTGTTCCCCTAACAAATTGAACAGTAGATCTGCTAAAACATTGATGCAGATTGATCCCTTATCTTGGAGACAGAGAGGCTGCAGTGTTGCTTTGGGAAGCATTCCATTGGCTTCTCTTTGATTTTGGACTTTGCAGGATGCTTGGCAATGTTGAGTCTTTCCTGCCCTCCTGTAAACTTACTGGCATCACTCTTCATGATTCAGGCAATGGATTTTCATCTTGATTTGATAAAGGGACAAGGTCTAGGATTCTGAATTCAGGAGTGGAAGCCAAGAGCTCTTTAAGAGCTGTTTGTCCACCCCCTCCTTGTCCCTCAGCCACAACCATGGAATCAGAAAGACCCCTTTGTTGAATATTTGCATGATTTCATCTTTTTTGATGGAAAAAATCCACTTATTTTTCATTCAGCAAACACAGAGAAGGGTGGCATACAGATGAATTAGAAATAGTCCTTGCTCTTGAGGCACTTATAGTATATAGGAAAGTTCAGAAGACAGACTCCTTAATAAATAACAGGAAGAAAGAACATTATATAAATCACCAAGGAAGTACAAAGCAGGGATCATTAATCTCCTTAGGGTGGGAAGAATCTGTAAGGAAGACATTGCAAAGAAAGTGACACATGAGCAGATACTGAAGAGACTCACCAACTTTTTATCAAGAATACTTGAGGAGTCAAGAAATATGAGCATCAAAGTGCATTTATTAAATTCAGTGATCCATTAAATATTTGTTGATGCCTACTGTGTGGCTGGCACTCTTCTGGCAATGGGTATATCCCAGTGAAAAGAAAAAATCTCATTTTTGTGACCTTAAAGTTTAGTTGGTAATACAGATAATTATCAACAGATAGCTGAAACAGCAAGTAGAGATAAATGGTAGAAAGAAGAATTAAAAGTAGATTAAAAGGATAAAGATCAATGATGAAGCCAGTGGCAAGGTGTACTGTTTTGTTTGAGATGGACAGGAAAATTCTGACTAGGATGACTAGATTAGATTGCTAAAGGAGTGCAATGGTGAATCAATTATGTGGGTATCTGAAGGAAGACTGTTTCAAGGCAACAACTTTGTCCAATTTTTCAACATTAGCAAGACTCAAAAACTTTGCTTCAGAGAGAGAGAGAGAGAGAGAGAGATTTAACAACTCCATGAGGTAGATATTTTAATACCCCATTCTACAGATGAGGAAAATCACTTGCCAAGACCTATTAAGAGCATTTCTCAGAGCATTAGGGAAGTAGGATGACTTTTCTAGGTCCCTATAACCACTGGGGTTCAACATTTTCTTACACATTTGCCACAATTTGGCATTAGTTGTTGAGTCGGTTGAGCCTAGAGAGTCTAGATTATACTTGTATTTCCCCCAAAGTAGTGATTTCCAAGCCCGATTAAGCATATTTGCCCTCAGATTTTTAAAAATTGCTTAAAAATACAGATATCAAAACTCCATCTCTGGAGATTCTTGTTAAGTAGGCTTAGAGAGTGAACTATCTAACTCTCCTAAGTAACATCTCTCCCAGTTCTGCCAGATTTGAGAAGTAAAAATATTTCTCACATTGTCATGTGCAGAAATTTACCTGGAGTTTTTGTTGAAATGAGGATCCTGGTTCAGTAGATCTACAGATGCATCCCACCTCTATATTCTAGCTAGTGTCCACATATATACTTGAAGCCCAAGTCTCTGTCCCCAAGAACTTCTGCAAGAGAGAGCAGTTCTGAATGCAACATGAATAATAATGAGGAGGGGGCATATGAAGCTTGTGTGACAGGCCAGGTTGGAGGATATAACATAGACATTTCTGGATCACTCTCTTCCTTTTACTCTACCCAATCAGTGAATCTTTCTCTTATGAACTGAGGGAAATTCCACCCGAAGTCTTCTTGTCTGCTTCCTATATGGACCACTCCACTGATCCTCAGTACCTTCATCATGAGTGTATTTTCATTCCCTGTTACCTGCTTTGAGTCATTCTATTTTTTTCAATGAGATTATACACTGAAAGATTTGGGCAGCCACAGGAGGGTGAATTTGTAGTAAGAATCACAGAATCTTGACACTAGAGAGAGTTCACGAAATTCAATTCCCCTCTTAGGCTGTGATTACTTCTGCAATCCTCCACAAAGATAATTATCCAGCCCCTGCCTGAATACAACCAACTGTGGACATCCCCTTCTTCATGAATTGCTTAGTTAAAGAAAAACAATAAAACTCAGGGAATGGAAATCTGGCCTTAACAGTCTATTGCTTGATAGCCAGGAGGATGAGAATAATTACAAATAACATATTTTAAGTCCTTAATATGTACTTGGTCCTGTTCTAAATTTTGCATTTAGTATTTATTTCATTAAATAATTACAATAATCTTATGAGGCAGATATTTCATTAACTTTCTTAGGGACAGAAGAAAGGTCAAATAATTTGTCCAAAGTCATACAGCTAGAAAGTGGAGGAGCAGACAGTCTGACTGCAGAAAATCTATTTTCTGAGTGTAGCATATAACATATTTTCTGAGTTTAACATACACAACATATGGTTCCCCTGGAAAATCAATCTGTTTTATTCATTGTTTGCATGAGAAAAGTCAAGGCCTTCCAAAAGGACATTGTGGCCAAGATACATGCTTCACTTCAACTAAGGCTTATGTGCTAGGTGAGCCAGACTGCTCATTGAATGAATTGGTGTGACTGAGATGGTTTTGGAATCTCTGTGACATACTTATCAGATCCAGTGATTATATTTGGGAGTGGTAGGGGATGGAGAAATCCTTGATCTTATCACTTAGTTTCTAACAAATAATAGTTACACTGGTTGTGCAAAGTAAGAAAGGGCTTCCAGCTGACCACTTAATGGCTACCATCAAACTTGGCATCAAATCCAAATGTCTTGTCATGATGTGCAGGGCTCCACATGAACCATCCAGGTTTTACAGCCACTGATCCAGACATTCCTCACACTGTGGGACCCAGGGAAGGGGTAAAAATTGAAGAGTACACTCCAAATATCTAAATATTAAAAGTTATAAATTGAACTAATGTAATGTTAAATAAAATATGTTCTATTCTCCCATTTTGGCAGATTTACCTTTAAAATCACACACACACACAGACACACACACACACACACACACACACAAAGACTTATGAAGCCATGGTCTGTGGTTTTAGATAACTAAAAATCAGACAACTCTTTTAATACTATTGTGCAAATTACATGTTTAATATAAATAAAATTTAAAGATAAATACTTTTATGATTTCAAAGGTTAGAGGTTTTAGTCAAAATTGTCTATTAATAAGGCAAATTATAATCAATGCCTATCAAATTTTTAAATAAAATTAGTGGAGAGCCAAATTTTATTTACTTATTTTAAAATTTTACTAAACATAATCAATATTTTATAATGTAAAAGTGTGTACAGCTCTAGAGTTTAATGTCTATCTACTTGTCTCACTATCACATTTGATACCTATTACATCTCAACTTTCCTACATGCAAATTCAGTAATAATATATGCTGTTTAACATTACCGTATGTTCCTCAGTTTCCATTATGTAACTGTTGCAAAGATCATTGTAATTTATGAATACTGCCAGAACCAGGAAGTTAAATGGGAAGAATTGCAAGATAAACAATCTGAGAAACAGCCTTCATTATACAAGAATCAGTTGTATTCATGCTTCTGAGAAAAAGGATTTGACAAGTTAATTAGCCTTTTTTTAAGCCAAAGAGTTTCCATGTCTCAAACCCACACTCAGTGCATTCTCAAGGTGTGTGTCAATACAACAAACCTCAAAGTCAGCATTTAAACACAGTTGCCTTTTGTTTTGAGCATATAAGGCAAGAGACACGGAGATGCAGTTCTTCAGAACCTGGGAACAGGAGTCAGGAGGGCAGCTGCTTGAAACTACAAGTTTTGCTGTACCCAGAATTGCCAGGTTCTGTATTTAGGCACTGGTCTGATTGTGGGGTGTGTGTGTGTGTGTGTGTGTGTGTGATATATACATCTCTCCAAAGCAGAGGCTGAGGCACGAGACTCTCTTAACTTGGTATAAGGGGACATTGCTCTGTCCAGGACATGTTTCAAACATACTCAGTGATTTGGGGCCTTTGTACTTGTTCATTTCATTATGTAATCTCTGCTCTCATAACTTTTCATCATTTACTCCCTACTTCATTCAAGTCTCTCCTCAAATGTCATCTCTTCTAGAGGCTACCCTAGCCACTCTATCTAAAATAGCATTCCTACTCTGTCACTATTATCTTTCTTGCTTTGCACTTCTTTGTAGCTCTTATGCATAACTGAAATTACATATGTGTCTCCCTTGCTATGTGTAAATTAACTAAAGAGAGGATCCTTTTCTCTTTTTTCATGGCTATGTTTTTAGTGCCTAAAATAGTACCTGTCACATCTTGGGTATGCAGTAATATTTTTGAGTGAATGAAAAAATTAATGGGCTTAGAATAAACCCACAAAGAGAGACTATCACAAGGAGGGCATGGTTACATGTTACCATGAAAGTTTTGAGAAAGGACTATCCTTTTTCTGTGGGTTGCCTGAGTTCCTAGGCAACAGCTGGGACCAGGTACACCTCTTTCCCTTGCAGGATACTTGAGAGCTTTGACTTTTTCCCTTGGTCTAATGAAGAACAAAGCAGGTGCAACACTGAGCAAATTAGCAATACTTTTCTCATCACTACCTGGGAAGTTGTGGAGCTGCCTTTCAATTATTATATTGTTTTCTCCATGGCCAAAAGAACAGGAACACAATATTAACACAGGCCAAGACTATCTGTCTTCAACTAATACCAATTAACACGTTGCAAGTGACAAGAAGCAATGAACCAGTGGTTTTCACCTTCTAAGGAAAAGATACATGAAGGTTTCATTTTGTATCTCTGGAAGAATCAGTCAACTTTAATGCTTCACAAGCAAGACAGAAGGATTTTTGCTCAGAAACCGAAACCACGTATTTCATATCTTTTCACTGAAAGACATAGAATATGTGAAAAAGCAGAATAAGCTAAAATCTTGCCTTTGACAACTGACTATATATTCTTACAGAAATACTTATTAAAATTAGAGTTAAAGTTATTCACTGACTTCTGTGTTATAGCAACTGTCCTCAATTATCCTGTTCTTATCTAGTCAATATTCCTTCACCTTGTATTACATGGCACCTGGGACACTTCTTGCAAGTTGACCAGAGGTAGCTAGGCTGCTAAGTTTCCCTGGATGGGTGGCTATTTTACTGTCGAACGTCTGTAGACAATTTTTTATTTTTTCTGGTTCTATTATTTCCATTGTGATTTTTCAATCTGAGTATAGACGGAAAGATACTGTGTAAAACCTTATTGGATGAAGCTTTCTAGAAACTTGTTTCCAAATGATTACCTCAATAAATGATCAAAAAGAATGATGAGAATGATAACTGAATAGCCAAGAATGAACATTAAACTGCAAGGATTCAAGAGTGTCTAGTATATTTTGAGCAATGTGTAGGTACTGTCGGGGAACACAGGAGACTTGTGATGTTTTGTAGCCACATAACATCCATTTCTTCTCCTTATCAGGACTCCAGATTTGTCTAAAGTTAAATATATTATTTAAATTCAATTTTAATTGATATCTCAATTTATTAATTTGAATAACAGGACTTAAAATAAGTCACAGGAGACTTTGACTTCGAGGAAAATGAAATAGATATACTTCTCCCTATTCCTTCCACTAGTACAACTGAAAATCATGGTGCTGTATATAAAACACGTACAAGAAGACTGAAAGGTAGAAAAGAAGGTAGAGTGGTTTGGAATCTAATGACACAAGGGGCAACATAGCAGTGAGTTTTCTGGGTTTTCTTTTGCCTCATATATCCCAGACGTGTAATTGAAGAAGTCATCAACCCAGAAATCCCAACAAGTCCAGGCAACAAGAAGCCTGTTCTCCTCGGCCAAAGGAACAGGAAAAGAGCAGATTAGCAAGACAAAAATGTTTAGATAATGACGACTGTATTAGAGTTCTTCAGGGAAACAGAGTCCATAAAGTGTGTATGTATTTATTTTAAGGCATTGGCTCATTTGAGGTTGACACATCCCACAATCTGCAAATGACAAGCTGGAGAACCAGGCTGACAGTCCCAGGGATGGGTGATGTTACAGTTCAAGTCTGAGACAGAAAGAACTATATTCTGTTTTGAAGGCAATCTGACAAGAGGACTTTTGCTCACAAGATCGCCAACTTTTTGTTTTATTTAGATCCCTAACTGATTGGATGGTCCCACTCACACTGGAGAAGATAATCTGTTTTACACAGCCTATGAACTCAAACATAAGGCATCAAGAGTAATGTTTAACCAAATGTCTGAGTACCTCATGATCCAATCAAGTTGATACATGGAATTAAACACCACAATTGATCTACTACAGCCAAACACCACAGAAAAAAACTGGTGCCACCCCATTCATGTCAGCCAAGGTGTCTTACCAGTCTGTCAGAAGTCATCCCAACTCCTTCCCACCAGGACCAGAGGAAGTTTAGTGGAGAGTCAGGTTTTTCACTACTGCCCAGTGGTAATGAGACCATGTATATTTCCATGAGGTGTCAGTGAAGCCCTGTGTGGAACATCAAGAAGGCACTGATACCCTATTAGCCAGGGTAGTATCAGCAGAGGCCTAACGGGGAGCTAGAAATCCTGCCCCCACACAGCAGTAATGAGGAGGCCGATCCTTCCTTGAGTGTCAATGAAGACTAAATAAAGAACCTGAACTTCTGCTCACCTAACAGTACCTTCTTTTAGAAAAAACAGCCAAAAGAACATGCAAATAAGAAACACAGTTTCATAGAATAACAACCAAAATGTTTAGGATTCAATAGAAAATAATGAAATATATGAACCATGCATAATTCAGTGTCAATAAAAATTATAATAAAGAAATAAAAATTAAGATGACAAAGATGTTAAATTATCTGAAAAAAATTGTAAAGCAGCCGTTACAAAAATTCTTCAACAAGCATATTTAAAATAAATGAGAGAATAGACAGTATCAACAAAGAAACAGGTGATAGAAGAACCAAGTGGAAAATTTATAAATAAAAATTACAATAATTGAGAAGAACAATTCAAAGCAGTCTTTATGGAACAATGGAGGAAATAGATGAATCAGTAAACATTAAGGCAGAAAAATGAAATGTCATATATGAAAAATGGTGAGAAAATGCACTGAAACAATGAACAGATCTAGTATCTGAGTTATCAAATCTCAGAAGAAGACAAGAAAGAGGGTAGGGCTGAAACAATAGTAAGGGAATAATGGCTTCAAATGTCCCAAATTTGACAAAAGATATTCACCTAGAGATTGAGGAAGTGGAGTAAAGTCCATGGAGGATAAACTGAAAGATATTCATGCCAAGATACATCATAGTCAAGATCTGAAAACTGAAGCCAAAAAATAGCAAACACTGTGAAGGAAATAACACCCTGCCTACCAATGGAAACAGAATGACAGTAGATTTCTTACAAAAAATCATGGAGACTCTATTTATGTGTATGTCATCTGAATATTTTATGAAAAATGAATTAAACTAATAAATGACCTTGTATTCTGCAAGAGTAAGAAGAGGCAAATACAGAATTATGTCAGTGAGGGAGAAATAATGCTAAAACATCATACTTTAAAAATAAATGTCATATTTCATTTTAAGAAAAAAATCATAGAGGTCAGAAGGAACTACTGCAGCATTTTTCAAGAGCTACTGTCAACCCAGATTCTATATACAGCAAAAATATCCTCCAGGAATGTTATGGTTTAGATCTAAAAGTCTCATGTGTTTGGAACATGACTGGATCATGAGGTGCCACACTCATTAGTGGGTTCTTCCACTACTAATTAAGTCAGTAATTAACAGGGGCCTGGTTGGAGGTGAGTCACTGAGAGCATGACCTGAAAAAGTATATTCTTGACCCTGGCTTCTCCCTTCTGTCTCTGCTACCTAGCTGTCATGGTTTTGAGTACCTTTTCCTCCACCAGGCCCCTTTGTCCCAAGCCAATGAGCCAGCCAACTATGGACTAAAACCATGAGCCAAAAGAAACCTCTCCACTTTCAGGTTACAGGTGTCAAGTATTTTTTCCTCAGCGATGGGATGGCACTTAATACAAAGAATGAAGTGAAAATGAAGACATTCTTACACAAGGAAAACTAAGAGCCTCTATGCCAGCAGACCCACTGCCAAAAAATGGTTGAATGAAGTTCTATAAATAGAAAAGATGTAAAAAGTGAAGCTTAGAATATTAAGAAGAAAAAAACAGAAAGAGTAAAAATATAGGTAAATATGTCCTTTTCATGTTGAATTTACTAAAGTATATTTAATTGCTAATGAAAAGATTATAATACTTGGGATATGGTGTTAAATGTATGAAGAGCATCTTAATAAGTTTTGGCTAATATAAAAAAATACAAGTACTGAAAAAAATACAAGTACTTATAAACAACAGAAATTTATTTCTTATAGTTCTAAAAGCTGGGAGATACAAAATCAAGATGCCACTGATTTGGTGTTGGGGAGGTCCAATTATTTGATTTGTAGACAGCGTCTTTTAGCCATGTGCTTACATGGCAGAACAGACAAATGAGCTTTCTATTATCAGCTCACCAATCTCACTCAGGAATCTCCACCCTCATGATCTAATCATCTGCCAAAGGCTATACATTCTAATATTGTCACATTGGTGATGAGATTTCACCAAATGAATTTGAAAAGAATAAAATGAAAGAAACAAATGAGAAGAATACAAGCATTCAGACCATACCAAAAACAAAATGCTTAAAGCAATTATATTATAAAGGGAAACAGGTAAAGGGATATAAAAACACTTTACTTGAACTGGTAAAATGTTAACCTGTGTAGGCTATATTAAGTTATATATACAAACCATTTAAGAAAACACTATTTAAAAAAAGCTATATGAAAAGATATATTTAAGAATGCTATTCAAAAATTTAAAATATCGGAATTTTAAAAAATGGTCCCAAAGTAATCTTTTCTTTTCTCTGTGTCAGATGATTAGGTTGTCTCTTTACCCCCTTGAAGGACATATGGGAACTTCAGCCCCCCCCCCTCTCTCTCTCTCCCTCTCTCTCTTTTTTCTTCCTATCCACCACAACATGAGTGGCTTCCTCTGCTCCATGCTTCTGCCATGACATGCTGCCTTTCTGCAGTAGGCCCAGAAGTAACAGGGCCAAATGACCATGGATTGAAACTTGTGAAACTACCAGCATAAACCTTTTCTGTTCATAAGATTATTATCTCAGGTATTCATTATGGTAACAGAAAGCTAACTAAAGTGATGTGTTTATGTGCATAATACAAGGGTAACAAGAAATGATCTTTGTGGGTAGAAATGTTCTATATCTTCACTGTATCCTGAATATGGTAGTGTAGCATTGTTTTTGAATATCTTACCATTGGGAGAATCATTTATTTCTTATACTTGCAACTGAATCTTCATTTATCTAAAAAAGAGTAACTTTAGGAAAAGAACATATGTAGGGTTAAAGGTCTGAGAATAGGGGACACAGTATTAAAAAGAAAAACAATGATAGCTTTACTAAAGATTACAGCATAGTAGAGACACTATAATCACAACAATATAGCATTGTCATAAAAGACCAACG